>NC_086321.1:324995625-325329400 GCF_036172605.1 Pelobates fuscus | reverse complement strand
TTTTTATATTCATTGCATGAACAACACATGCTCCTTTCTCCCCTTGCACGGTATAGCAATCACAGAGCCTCTCTCTCATCTATCTGTGGTGCACTGTCTTCAACAAAGCTGGAGCAGTATGTGCAAGCTAAAAGATATGAGTGACTTTGACAAGGGCCAAATTAATGATGGCTAGACGACTGGATCAGATAACCTCCAAAACGGAAAGTCTTGTGGGGTGCTCCTGGTATGCAGTGGTTAGTAACATACAGAACACAGGTTCCACCAAATAAAAAGGGCAGATAAAGAAATAATAAAAAAAACAGTCCAAAAGTCTCTACTAGTGGCTTTGATTCCTACATGGCTTGATTCTTCGTCGGTCGGTACATGTAAAAAAATAAATAAATAAAAAGAGGGAACCAGTAGTGTAGTAGTTATCACAAAGGGTAGATAAAGTGCATGAGTGCCCACTCACATGGTCTAGAGTAGGCATAGGCAACCTTTGGCACTCCAGATGTTTTGGACTACACATTCCATGATGCTTTGTCAGCATTATGGGAGATGTAGTCCACAACATCTGGAGTGCCAAAGGTTGCTTACCCCTGGTCTAGAGCTTTCATACAGGCTCTGGTAATAGCAGCATATACTGGTATAATCTCCACTAGAGATTATAGGTGTTGTCTATGTGACTCCAGTGATTCTCAGTAAGGAATATGGAATGACAAAAAAAAACTCCCAATAGTGCAGTATTGCAAGTATAAAGTGAATATTTTGCAAATTAATAATAGGAAATATGCTTACAAGCAAAAATATTTCACCTAAAGCTCAACATTTCAGTCCTAAGGCTGTACAATCCCCACATAAGAACATTTACAATTTCCCTAGCAGCATAGATGTATATGGAAGAGAAAAATACAGTATATAGTGCGCTCTGTGATGACGTATATGGCAATAAAAGCTAAAAAAAAAACATACTCTCATTTCCTAGAGCGATAAAATTACTCAGTTCTGCCAGTGTAGGTGGTACAATCTCCACCAAGGAGCTGATGTCTCAATTCCAAGGTAGTCTGCTTTACAAAATGTGCCAGGAACAAAATCGATATTAAAAAAAAAATTGTCAGGTTCAGTATTGAAGTGAACCAAATAATTTTATTGTAAACCCGCTAAAAACAAAATGATATTAACAATCCACAACATGTTTCACCTATAATGGATATTTTTTTCAAGTGGGATAAGGAACTACCTTGCTAAAAGACTTATATAGGGAAAGCCTAGTTTGAGAATGGTGGTATGATGATGTCATGAACACGACCGTAATGATGCCGTGGTCTTGTACACAGAAACATATACACATAATATAGCAAGTTTGCAATAAAGATATTCCATGGAAGGAATCAATGATAGAATAACATTTAGCATCGAAGAGAAAATGGAGCGAGCATAAAAAGGATACTGGTTATGGTCTCATGACGCATATCAAAAAGACACATCATGTGACCAGACTAGGAAGGAATGGAGGCTGTGTCAAAAAGAAAAAACGAGAAAAGACCAATCACTGGGTACCCCAGGGTAACACCATGGGGGAAATACAGTGCTTAAAGGGAAACTATGTTTTACTGGCACTACAGCTTACCCCTTCATTGCGGCCCACCCCGTGGCGCAGAAGGGGTTACCTGTCACTTAACTGGGTCCGCCTTCCCTCCTCCGCCACCGCCATGCATAGCGTGAGGACGTCCAGCGCCAGGCGTCCAAAAGTCGCATAACAGCTCGGAAGTCCATCTAGTGGCAGTCTGATAGCCACTAGAGGAGTAGTAAACTTTAAAGGTAATTGCTGCAGTTTATTAAAAACTGCAATTATTACCTTTGCAGAGTTAAGGGACCTGGCACAGTGCACCCAAACCACTTCAATGGGAAGTGGTCTGGGTGCCTGTAGTGTCCTTTTAAGACTGAAGAAAAAAAAAAATATATATATATATATATATATATAAATAAAAAATACATGAAAAATATAATAAAACTAAATAAATATAAAAATAAGAAATACGTATATAAAAAGACCCTCCAGTTCCAGAGTTTTCAAATTAAAAATCCAGTTTATCTCACATCTGAGTAGATTTTTTATGTTTCCACCTCTCCAGGAGGTGTCTGGATCCCAATAACTTCTAAAAGTTTAGGATTCTTATTATGTATACTAAACTGTTTTGACAAATCATTTTTGGAAACCCTTAGTTATATTTTCACAATGTTCTGCTGTACATGTTTTTAGGCACCTTCATGTCATACATACATACTGAAGTCCATGTGGGCATTCTAGGAGATATATGGAATTTTTGGTGTTGCACGTGTTGAAGTATTTAATTCTATATATTTTTTTAGTTTTGTTAGGCATAAACTTGTAGACTATATTTGTTGTGGGGTCAGTAGACTTACAAGCAATAAATGTTTTACATTTAAAAAAAAAAACTGTCGGGGGCGTGGCCGAGCGACAGTTGAGAGAGGTCGCCTGAACCCGGAGCTCTCCCGCCAGCAAGTGCACACAGCGTGATTTTCAGCGATTTTCCTACCCTCAAGCCCGGCTGCAGCGACACTCAAAAGCAGAGCAGCGATGTCCACCAAGCCGGTTAAGAAATACAAGCAGAAAACGCTCCAGATGCAGCTAACATCGACGCCGAACACCGGAGCAGAAATCCAAGATGGCGCCGACAGGCCGGAGTCTCCAGCCTCATGTGCTGACGCAGGTGAGCTTACCCTCACCACAAGCAGTATGCAAACGCCTGTCACTAAGGCGGTGCCGGCCACATGCTGGAGGTGTGCAACCGAAGTAGGCACGCTATCGCACATCTGGTGGCACTGCAGTGGCATACAGCCGTTGTGGGGAGACATTTGTGACGAAGTGCCCTTCACCACTTGGGCCTGGAGAGGACTGCTTGCCAGCCTCTTGCCATGTGATTATGGTCCCTGGGAGATTGGGCCCTTTAAAAACAGTATTCGGCCCTAACAGAGTGCATGTCACTCATTCTGGCCCTTTAAATACAGCGGGGCCATTCGGTACTTGCCCTGTGTGAGCAGTGATACCCCCAGATAGCTATGCCATGGAGCCTATTCATATAATGAAAGACTATGGGATAGACTTTGGCTCCATGGCAATTAAACTGTATTTGTGTGATCTGCGTGCCATTCACCTAATAATGTGCACGCAGACCTGAGCTATCTGGGGATATGTTACATGTCTGTGTTTAATGTATAAAAAGTAACTTTATGTATTTTAAAGTGTTTTACTGTCTTTGTGTAACCATGTGCTCAATGGAGTCTGCCTCTATCCCTGGATAATTGGATTACTTCCCCCCATTGTCTCCAGGATAGAGGCCTCTGTGAAACCTGTGTGAGCCAGATTTTGCCATGCTGCCAGGGGTTTTAAAAGATACTTTACTAACTTTTGAACCCCTGGTCTGATTCATGCCAATTTGTAATATGTTGTTCCCCTGAATTGATTGATTGTGGATATGTATTTTTATGTGAATGTGATGTATGGTTTTAGAGTTATGAAAGTTGGGTAAAAAGTATGTTTTAACTGTATGTATAATGGGATTATGTGTCACACTAAGGGGAGGGGATGTGTGGGTTGCACCCGTGATACTATTGGTTATTTTATGCCTCCTCCTGGGTGTGGCCTGTATGTGTTCACTTGTAATAAAAACCAGGCTGGGTGTGCCAGCACCTCAGACCTCTGCTTGACCCTCAACACGGAGCCTTGTCTCGTTCTTGGGGGCTTCACTGTATGCTGATAGAGACTGATTGCCAGGAGTGTAAGCTGATTGTCTGCTTTTCCTGTTCGTCTGCTAGCAGCTATTCGTGAGGTTCCAGTTCGGAGTGCTATTTTGTATCCAGTTTGGGAGTTTGGTGTTCTGCAGTAGCTGTGCCTGTCTCTCAGAAAGGGGCATATCGCCTAAACGGATTTTAACCCCCTGTCTGCTGAAACGGTCCGTTACAACATTAAACACATACTAGAAGCCTTGGGAATCAGAGGCTTCCCCCTGAACATCCAGACCTGCCTCCTCCTCTTGTTCCCCAAAGAGACTCACGAGAGTCATAAACAACTGCTCCTGCTGATAATTATGGCTGCACCTAATTGCGCTCAACTGGAAAAGGCACAGCTGTCCATCCACACAACAACTGAAAGACAAAATTCAGCAATTTTACATATACGAGAAAATGTCCATAGACACTTCCACTGATACTGCAAAATTTAGGGACACCTGGAAAAATTGGGAGAATTGGCAGGAAAAAGGAGGTGTTATGGATAACTGACAGCATAGGGAGATTCGCTATAACCCAGAGTTAGGTGAAGGGAAATATGTCGATCCGACAGAGAATGAGAGTCAAGAGTATTGTCAACTAAATTTTACTAGACCATGTCTGAACACCTGTTGTTTTTTGTATATACCTTTGTTATGTTTTATACTGCTATGATGCATGCATAGTGTGTACCCTCGGATGTTATCGGGGGGCTACATTCTGTATCACAGAAGTGAGTTATTCTGAGTTGTAACTATGTACGGAATATGTAACTGTAAAACTTCAATAAAATACAATTGATAAAAAAAAAAAAAAAACAACTGTCAACTACGCCTGGGCGGCTGCAATGAGTATAGTACATATCAGCCACAATATGTATAATAAAAACCTAAGAAAATAAGAAGTTACTTGCACACTCAGCGCCGGCCTCAGGCCTTTAGGCACCCTGTATGAAAAATGTTCACAGTGCCCCTCCCTGGTCACACCCGGTCATCCATGTATAATGTGTGCATAAAGCTGTAGTGTTTATATGGGGACTTGCAGGGAAGGGCATGCTGATCTCTGGTGGTGCAGTGTGCAGGGAATATGGTCTGCACCTCTGTCTCCATGTGTTATATTTGTTATAGGTGTATGTGACTGTGTGTGATATTTGTGATGGATATTTAATTCAGATTTAAAAAATTAATCCATGTGTGAATGCTGGTGTGTATATTTGCAGTGTCACGTGTACACAGTCCCATATTCAGACACACAGTCAGGTGCACACTGTCATACACACATACTGTCAAATACAGCCACATGCACAAAGATCCAGGCACATAGTCACTAGCGCACAGTCACACACACAGTTACAGTCAGAAATTCACACACAGACAGTCACACACAGTTACAGGCAGAAAGTCACACACACACAGCTACAGGCTGCCACACACAGTTACAAGGAGACAGTCACACATACTCGCACACAAAGTTACAGGCAGCATCATACAGTTACAGACAGTTACACACACACAAAGTTGCAGGTAGACAGTCACACACACAGTTACAAGCAGACAGTCACACACACAGCTACAGGCAGATAGTCACGGACACACAGTTACAAGCTGACAGTCACACACACATACACTCACACTCAGACAGTCACCCTTCTCCCCACTCATACACACACAGTTACAAGCAGACAGTCACACACACAGCTACAGGCTGCCACACACAGTTACAAGCAGACAGTCGCACATACTCACACACAAAGTTACAGGCAGTCACATACAGTCACAGGCAGACAGTTACACACACACACACAGTTGCAGGCAGGCAGACACACACTTGAAAGATGATTGGAAGAGTTGGAGTGTTTGTTGTATCTTTATAGGTTTTTTGTCCGTCTTGTTTCTGAACTTCTTTGATAATACTTTTTTTTTTTTTTTTTTTTAATTCTTTATTTTTGAGTGCATATAGAAGGGTAACATTCACATATACGTGTGCCATGCCCCAACAGCAGGCACCCGCTTTATAACAGTAATCATCATTGCTGTGTGACATGCCATAGAGATACAATGCACATTTTTTTGTTTTAAGTGATTCCTGAGAAATACAAAGCATATGCAATAAAGATGCAAAACAAAATCAAGTGCGAAAGGGTATAAAGCAGTAACTCCTATTGCTATAGTTGCAATGTTAATTCACCAGTAGTTATATAATATAGACAGCTTCCAAAATGTAAACGTTTAAAGCTTTAACATAACATTCAAACTTATGGGCTTGAACTATGCTTGAGGCGCCACGTGGAGCAGTGTACTGCGGTGCCCTCTCGTGTCATGTTGCTAAATGGAGCGATCAGACAGCCAAATCAAAGTAATTTCTTTTCTCCGTAACTGCATGGCTCAAAGCCTTGTGACGGCCTAAATATTACACTAGGGCAGGTGGGATAGTCTATTATATAAAGCGTAATAAGCGTAGTTAGATGCAGTTTTTGGGGACAGGTAGTGTGGGGCGGTTAATTGTAACTGTGGCATTCCTTCTCCTTTTAACTAAGCGCCTTGTATATTTAAAATCTATTCACATAAATTATCTAGGGTATTCTGTCGCCTCAGAACCACCGGGGCAACGGTGTGCTGGTCTGTACTAGTTTTTACACATAAGATAGGCTGGTTCTACTGTTAAAGGTATGAGCAAGGAAATGAACAATTAATAAACAATAATACTTTCAGCTAGTTATCTGAGTGTAAAGTGAGTGTAGATAGGTTCCGGGCCCAGCACTAGTCATGTTGGCAATGCCTCGCCCCTACTGGATTCATTATAAAAGTATACAATTTAAAACAAGAGAGACCAGAATCAGCTGAGAAATCCTAGTGCTGTCCACCATTGGTAGCAGGTGGCTTTGGCTAGCTTAAATTTGGCTAGGTATCTTGCTGGGTGGGCCAGTGGACTGACACACCTGAAATTCGTGGTTTGCATGTCTAAGGTGTATAGAAGCGTGTCGTGTTAGTTTCTGATTGACTAAAATAAAATAAAAATAAAAATAAGGTAGTGCTGAGGCGAGTCGCCAGGGCAGTCAATTTTGATATTAAGTGTAGTGTATTAGCCTATAGGTGGCTTATCATGGGTTAGTCTGAAATTCAAACGGTAAGCGCGACTTACTGCGTGTAGGGTAACTCTAATGGGAGGTTCTGAAAGAAGCCTGCTGTGCGCTACGTGGTGAACTACACCATTGTATCTACTTAGGTGCAGGAATGGACGATTGCCCCTTATGCATGTTAATGCCACAGTAGTGGCTTGG
Source organism: Pelobates fuscus (assembly GCF_036172605.1). Taxonomy (NCBI): domain Eukaryota; kingdom Metazoa; phylum Chordata; class Amphibia; order Anura; family Pelobatidae; genus Pelobates; species Pelobates fuscus. The sequence continues at coordinate 325,322,346 of NC_086321.1, read as the reverse complement.
AACAGACAAAAAAAACACACAACAAAACTTAACTTTTGCAGCTGATCAGCGCTCAAGCATGGCAGCGCTTTGGGGTACCAGCCTGGTTATTGCTTGAAAAGTAAGAACTGAGGGTACAAGTAGACATGACCCTAACCTTAGCAGTCCCAATAAAAGTCCAACTCAGGGGCGATGTCCCAAATTCGCGTGTTCTGGTATTGCAGTTAGAACAACGGTGGGTAGCGTAAGTCTCTGTGGGTGTATTCCGCCGTCAACCCGTGCCTACCTCGGAGGTCCCGTATGCCAACCTGGTGTTGAGATGTTGTTGCAGATGGTCGTTGTCGGGTGCTGGAGTATTCGATCTGCATTCATAGAGCGCTTCAGAGTTATTGCTGTCGGGGGACAAATGAGAAATGCCCGTGGGGTTGGAGCTCACAGGTCTTCGGGCATGTCACGTTGTTCCGTGGAGGCCGATGCCCCCAGTACGGGGTGTAGCTTATAGTCCAGTGGATAGAGGATCGTGTTTCTGTAATTGGGTAACAATCAAACTATGTGTCCGAGAGCATTGAGCTCCGAGGGGTGGTTCACTGCGCTGTGCAGGTGAGTGAGATCACCTGTGCCTCTCCATTCAAGTGGTGATCGAGGCGTAGGCGTCCGGTGTATTATTTCTCGGGACGAATGCGGGAATTCGTGCCGGGTCCCAGTTACGATTTGGGGAGGTAGGCTCTTGGGTTCTCACTTGGTTCTGTGGGATCTGTGGAAGGCCCAGGGTTTGTAGGAGGGTAGCTGCATCCTGAGCGTCATGGATTTGGTGTGTATTGTCTCCTTGTTGAATGAGGAGTGTTTGGGAGGGTCGCCAGCGGTATCTTATGTCATGTCTCTGGAGCACGGTTAGGAAGGGACGGAGTGACCTGCGCCATGCCAATGTTGCTCCGGATAGGTCGGCGTAGAATGTCAGGCTCATGCCTTCAAACTGTATAGGGGTCTTGCCTCGTAGTGCGGCGAGAATTGCCGATTTGTCTTTCCCGTTTTTAAATGTAAGTATGGTATCCTTAGTGGCTGTGGCCGGGGCCCCGGGAGGTTTGGGGACCCTGAAAATGTCTGTGGGAGTGATGGGTTTAGCTTGGCCGGCCGGTTGTATAGCCGTCAGCAGTTTTTTTATAATTTGTGGTAATTCCGTCTCTGGTAGTCCATCTGGGATCCCTCTGACTTTTAGGTTACATCTCCTTCTGTTATCCTCTTGGGCCGCAAAACGCCTTTCGTGTAGTAGGTTCTGGCGTTGTAAGTCTTGTATGGCCGTTTGAAGGGAGGACATGTGCTGCTGGTGGTCTTGGGAGGAGGCCTCCAGTGTTGATATGCGGCCTGTCAGGCCCTGCAGCTCTCCCCTCAGTGCAGTGACGTCCGTGAGGATATTCTTCTGTAGGTCGGCTAACAATGCCTTCAGTACCCCGGTGGTCACCAGTTCTGCATCTTTGTCAGCTTTGGGGTTATTAAGTTTCGCCGGCTGTTTAGGGGCTGGTGTTGGAAGGTAATCCTCCTCTGCGCCTTCAGAGTAATCATCCGAGTAGAAGTCCGAGCAGCCTCCGTGGAGGGCCGCCATGTTGGATTCTCCCGTGCTGCGTGCTTGCCGCCACATGTCTCCTATTGTCAGTCCTGGAGCCGGTTTGTCCGCCCCTAGCTTTTTATTTTTCCGTCCCATGAGGTTAGGAGTGTTCCCCTGGTTGTGTGGCTGTCCGTAGAAGCGATAAACTCAGTTTTTAAAGGGGTTTTTACTCGATTTTCGCTCGGAGCTTCAGCAGTGTGCGTCCGTTCGTCTCAGCGGTTAGGCTCCGCCTCCCCTTGATAATACTTTTAACGTTCTTAAATAGTAGCTTGATTATTAAAATTTTCAATTAGGGAACAATTTCTCCTGAGGCATGAGAATTGGCTTTTGTGGATACTATTAAGTCACGGTCTGTAATGGGAACTTTACTGATCTATAATGGTATTGGTATGTACCTTTTAAAAAAATGTGCTAGTGTTAATTTTGAAGAAAAATTAAGATTTGTAAATCTAAAACTGTTATAAAATAAAACGATTTTATTAAGGATGAAACATCACCCAGCAATAAAAGTTGGAATACAGGCTTAAAATGAGGTCCTCATTTTAAGCCTGTATTCCAACTTTTATCGCTGGGTGTATGATTTATCCTTAATAAAATCGTTTTATTTTTTCCACCATCCTGGAAGTCTTGTCATTTCATCTATCCCTTTGGAGCAAGTGGAGGAAGACACCAGCCCCCCATTATTATCGGGGGAGGCACCGTAGAGCGCTATCTTTCATCTACATCTCTCCTGTCTTTTCATCTATCCCTTTGGAGCAAGTGGAGGAAGACACCAGCCCCCCATTATTATCGGGGGAGGCACCCTAGAGCGCTATCTTTCATCTACATCTCGTGAGTGCATTTCATGAACACTTAGCTAATATCTAATATAGATTTACACTATGTATATTTTTGTCTTTTAATTTTAGACTTCTCAGCCGCATCCCAAATATTTCTGGTTGTTTTGTATTTTGCTGTGTAAAGGTCATCCAGTCTGGGTGATGACCTGGGAGGCTGTCTTACTTGAATGCTAAGATAAGTATATTTTTTCACTTGTACACATTATTCATTAAGTGGTGATATTTAAACGCATATATACTTTTCTGTAGTTCTTCCGTTTTAGTGGTCGTTGCGGTGTCAGTGTCCGTTTTCGGGATCTACACCAGTAATTCGGCAATAGCCTTCTCCACTGGCCACCGCTGAATTTATCATTGACTGGAAGTCAGATGGTGGTGATTGTGGTGAGTCACTCTTCATGAAGTAGTGGAGTATTCTGTCTGTTATGGTATTGGCAGGAGCGTGAGTGGGGTTCACCCCCAACTGAGAGGGGTCACCTCTGTATAGACACTCTGCAGCAGTGTAATGGTTAGTGTACAGAGCAGTTTGTAATCAGCAATGTTCCACAGTAAATGATTGATTAATGGAAATACCTAACATATCCAACGTGTGTTGAAGGGATCGTGTGAGTCATAACCGCTAGGGGCACAAATGGCCGTCGTGGGTCTCGCTGGTACGAGACCTAAGATGGCCGCTGTTCGCGCCAAAATGACAGCGGTCATGGAAAAGAAGAAATGGAAATGGAAGTTAGAATACATAAATTATATAAAATAATTAATTTTAAAATCGTCATTTAAACTGTGAGGTAGCAGAGTATCCATATTAAAAATACATCTCATCTTATTCCTCTGATATTGATTTGTGTTTGTCTTTCACAGATGTACCTGTTGTTTTGGTGGCATGTTCTAATTTGATTATTTGCATAGTCTTGTGTGTCCCTTACATACTTTTTATTTTCAAATGTTTGGTGTCAATTTCGATCTTTTACTTTGAATAAGTACGGAGTGTTGCTTGTTTTCTTGAGTGTCAGTAAATGGGAATAGTTTATCCCTTAGTTGGTTAACATCTTTATCAAGTAATGACAATGTTTGTATTTTCTTTATTATTAGTGTGTCCATTTACCCGAATGTACATGTTTCCAATTTGTTATTCAAATTTGCCATAAATTCCTCGTCAGCCTGATCAGAGATATTTTAACGATTCTCAGGCCTCCTGGTGTAATAGGTCATATTGACTTTCCCTATCAGTACCTTTTATACAGGGTTAGCCTTTTCAGTGTCAAACACATTACTGATATTGTTAGTGTGATTATTTCTATATTCAAAGATAGACATGGTAACGAGGCAAGAGAACAAGCAGCTATATCTTAAAGGGACACTAGGCACCCAGACCACTTCATCTCATTTGAGTGGTCTGGGTGCCTTGGCCCTCTACCCTTAACCAAGTTTGTCAAAACACTGTGGTTTTTGCTAAACCGCAGTGTTTTGGTTAAATTGAAAATCCCACCTCCAGCTGCCTTCTCTTACCTAGCCGCTAGATGGTGCTTCCGCATCCATAGGAGAGGAAAGGTGAGTTACGACGTGCGACGCCCCCACGCACTGTATGAGGACGTCGCACATCACGTGGGTCTAATGCAGCTTCACAAGGGGATTCAATGAATCTCTGCGTGAAGCGTGCGAGGGGTGGGGCGCTGCGTTAGATGCGCATGCACTCTTGCTTCCCAATGATTCCCAATGAGTATGAGCTCATTGGCGGAGGGAAGGAGAGTGGGTCAGCTGATCGGATGACGCGGAAGGGGGTGTAGACGACGGAGGATGGATGTGTGACGCGGCGCTGGAAATAAGGTAAGAATTATAATATTTATTGAAGTTTATATGTCTTGCAAGGGGGGTTACAGAGGTGCAGGGGATGGGTAGAATTTAGTTTGGGAGGAAAATAAGCTGTATTTTCGGTGAGTAGAGTTTCCCTTTAAGGGGATACAAAAGAAAAACAGGAAATATACACAGGGCATATAAATGCTAAAAATTCAAAAGTAGATCACCTTAGGCAGCAAACACTGAGTACGGGGAACCCTCTATACCCCACAAAACAGAAACAACATACTGAAGCAGGTAACGCCAAATAAAAAAGGTAGACAAACAAATAATAAAATATAGTCCAAAAATATCTTCCAGTCACCTTGATTCCTGTATGGCTTGATCCTCCCAGTGATTGGAAGGGTCGGCTCCCAGTGACGACAGTCTACCACCAGTTTTATTAAGCTCACAACTCAGTTAAGGAGAGCAGCAGAGTGAGTACTGTCAGTGTCCGTGTTGAGCCAGGGAGGAAAGTGCTTGCAATCGTAGGTCACCGGTAGGCTGCAACATCTCAATCAGCTAAGGACATTTTCTGCATCACACTGCACACACCCCTAGTCTGAGCAAAAAAAAAATATCAGTTAGAAGTTTTGAAACTTGAGGTAAAAGGAGCATTGTCAAAAGAAAATCTTGTTAAATTGTGTAAATTTCTGAACATTGTAGAGCATGCAAAGCTCTGCAGTAAAACACTTGGTATGATATACCAAGTTACCTTCTATAAATTGTGGGTTATCCAGAGTCATTATGGGATCATTTGAATAAGCACTATAGACTTATACATAACTGTGGCGGAACCAACCTCGCCACTGTCCACTGGAAAGGCCTGGTTGCTCGCCTGCTCCCTTTAGACTATGGTCCTGCATTTTAAACTTTTATTTTACCTGCAGAAAGGTTTATTCATGCCTTTCTGCGGACTGTTAAAGCCATGCTACCCCAGATAGCTATGCCATGGAGCCCAGCCGTATACTGAAAGACTGTATGAAAGACTTTGGCTCCATGGCGATTGAACTGTATGTATGTGATCTGAGCACCATCCGGTAATAATGTGCGCTCAGATCTAAGCTATCTGGGGATAGGTAGAATGTGTATGTTCTATGTGATAAATGTAACAGTATGTATTTTTATGTATTTTATTGTCCTTTGTCTGCCATGTGGCTAATGGAGTTTTGCCTCTGTCTTTGGAGATAATTGGATTACTTCCCAATTATCTCCAGGATAGAAGACTCTGTGGAACTGGTTTTGGGCAGAAAAGCCATGCTTCATTTGGTCAAATAGGACTTTCCCTTAACTTTTTTTTTTTTTTTTATTCTTTATTTTTGTTGCGCATTTGCTTAACATAGTCGCTTGAGATGCCACAACAGCTGTCTCAGGCTTTAAACCATAAAACATGAAAAAACATTTGGCATTGAAATACTATGCACAATTTTAAATTAGGAAATTAAGTTCTTACGTTACAACATTCTATTTAGAATTATCGCTAGATCGCCATAGTCTCCTGTTTGGAGGAAGAAGTTGTACATGTGTAGTATACTCTGTACGTCCATTGTGTGTGTAGGGTTCTAAATATCAATCCCTCGTCCCGTGTGAGTGGTTCCAAATGGTAGCTAAAGTGATAAAGAATTTTGCCCCACTCCTTGTTAGTGTGGCTCTGTTTAGGGCCCCAGGTTCTAGCTTGCTTGGTGTGGGCGTAAGTAACTCTATTCCTGGGTTGCACTATGTGTTTAATTGATACTCGTGCGGTGCCAAGTGGTTAGTGGCCCCTAACCAGGGAGGCCGCGGGGGGGCGGAATATTCCTGTGGCCTATTGTTGGCCCGAACATGAGAGTGGTTTACCGTGTAGTGTGCTACTCGTGTGTGGCTATAGCGGTGTGCGGGATTTTTGCCAGTACGTTGGCCTTTAATCCTGGGAGAAATAGTGTGCCTTACAGTGGTGCCTAGGTGCAAAGCAATAAACAATTAAAAGGAAAAACACATTCGAAACCAGGTGGCTGCCTCAGGGGCTCCTCTTCCCCTCGGTACAAAAGGGACAGTCCTGGTGGGGTCCCACATATGGGAGCTGGCGGGCTCTTCTGTGTGGTCAGATCCTTGTGGGAGTCCCAGTGCCCTGAGGAAAGAGTCCCCCTCCTGAGTGGAGTTGAGGTGTAGAGTGGTGCCGTTGTGGTCCACCGATAGTGTTTTTGGTGCTGTCCAGCGGTATATCAGCTTGGCGTCTTGGAGGCGGCGGGTCATAGGGTGCAGGGTTCTTCTCCATTGGAGTGTGGATCGTGTCAGGTCCTGATAAAAGGTAATATTCGTGGTTTCAAAGTCCAATGGTGTTTTGCCTTTTGGGGCAGCGAAGATGGCATTTCTGTCTGTTTGGGTATGGCACAGTACGATCACGTCTTTGGTTGCTTGGGGGGGTGCCTATGGTGATTTCCGGATACGTAATATCCCTGCTATAGTTCATTTTTTGGCCTGTGCGTGTGGCAATATGGTGGCGACCAGGCGTCTAAAGTAGTGTAGCAGCTCCGCCTGACTTACTTCATCAGGGATACCCCTAATTTTCACGTTGTTCTTACGGCTTCTCTCTTCTGCTGCATCCAGCTTGTTGGTCAGGTTTGTGTGTGAGGCTTTTAAGTGGTACACTGTTTCTTTTAGGCTCCTCACTTCGTTTTGGACGTCTATGATGTCCTCTTCAGTGGTCTGTGACCGCCTGGACCTCCGTTTTCATTAAAGCCATGTCTGCTGCGGACATTTGTTTTAGCTCCATTAGGAGGTTTTTAATGTCTAATATTGTGGCTGGTGTGAGTGCATCAGGGTCAGCTTGTGCACCTTGGGATGGCTGATGGTCTAAGGTGTCCCCCCTGGCGAGCTCCGAGCACGTGGAGCTTGTGTCTGGGTCGGGTGTGATCGCCATTTTCGGGGCCGCGGTGCGCTGGAGCATGGTGCTAATGTCCTGTGTGTCTTTGCATGCACCTGTTGCTATCCGCTGGGATTTTCGTCCCATGTTTGCCGGGTCGGTGGCTGTGTGCTCCGTGGGCGGTATGGCTGTGGAGAAGACCCTGTAGTCTGGGTAGGCCTTGGATGTGCGTCGTGCTTTCCGTCCCGTCTGGCGGTATAAAACGGGCATCGATCAGGTGAGCGCTTTGCCCCTCTGCCCTGGCTGTCGGTCGGTAGGGTTGTAAGGGCTGTAAAAGGTATGTTTTGTTGATATTTAGTCGCGTTGTTGCCGGAGCTCGCTGAACATGCGACCGCTCCGTTACGTGGTTAAGCTCCGCCCCCTCCCTTAACTTTTTAACCCCTGTATGGAATTGGCTGAATTTTGGTTATGTTTATATTTCAAGTATGCTGATTCTGAATATGTATGTTTTATGTGATGCATATTTTTAAAGTTACAGTGTATGTATAAAAAGTGTATTTTTCCTGCCTGTGATAAATTACATTAACCCATTGTGTTCAGTAATTATATCACAGGTAGAGGGGAGGGATGTATGTTTGTGCTGGGTGTGTTTTACGGTTCTCCTGTAAATGATTGGTTGTACTGTGTCCCACCCTGTGGGATGTCCCCTTGCATGGGGACTTGCATAAAAGCCAGTGTGTGGCCATTACAGAGGAGTTTCTGCTTAACCCTCAAAGTGAAGTGTTGTCTCATTATTGGGGGAGGATTTATTGTATGCTGTTCCAGTTTGACTGCTAGGAGTGTAAACCTATTCGCATGGTTTGTCCTATTTGGCTGTATACAGCATTCATATGCTTAAAAGTACTCACATGCTTCTCCGGTTCGGTGATTGTGGTGTCTGCCAGAGTGTTTGGAGTCCTCAGGAAACGCTAGGAGCATCCTTTAACTGAGGTACCCAGTCGGGGTGCCCGTCGATCCGTTACAATAACCTTTTTGTTTTTGATAGGATGATAAGATACTTTGTTTTCCTTCTGGTCCTTATACTATTTTTGGACCATATCTTTTCACATAGTTCAGCTGTTACTGCATTTTATATGCTGTTAGTACTATTTTGGCATCTTCAGCGATCGATAACTATGACCCGGGATTGCGCGATGACATCAGACGTAGTGCGTGTGTGCACGATTACGTCATGTGATGGACATCCAATTCGAGTGGTATTTTGGCCGCTCCTGGAATCTGTAGTTGGGGCCAAGTGTTGCGGGCAATTAGGGGAGTCGGGGAGAGGGGGGCAGGGGGGGCAGTGTTTGCGCCGCTCCTGGGACTTATAAATACGGCCAGTGAGGAAGCGATGACATCACCCACATATGTGCAATGACATAATACACTGGAAATTCGGAATAGAGCAGCTTCACCTTTGTATTCAGCTGAAGTGTATTATGATGCCCAGTTAAGGAACATTTCTGTTTTTAGGTGGGAAGACACAGTTTAGGTATAAATAAGATTTGTGAACATACAAGTATAACCAAACATATCACAGTACAAGCTTAGCTGTTATATGTTTAGACAGGTCAGTACAGCCGGTTAAGAATCTCACTGCTATGTCTTTAATGTGTCCCAACTTTCTTCTGTTTAGTTTCAACATGCAGGATGAGTCTGAGTTGGTTTTTGTTTTCCTTCTTTTACTATATTAATCACTAAAGTACGTACAGTTAGGTACTAAGTACTAAATGTGCTCGGTTCAATTTTAAAAAGCAATGTTCTAGCATAACCTTTATCCCTACTTTAACTAAAACTGTGATACCAATCTGTGAGCCAAGTTACTGTTTCCGTTATATTATTATGAAGCTTACGATATAATCCTGTTTATTTCTCTATATATAAAAAAAAAGTGCAATGTCTTTGATGCCATGTTTGCACCAGCTGTTGTGGCAGTGCAAATTACATGTTTAATATCTGCACGAACAAAATAAACAATAAAAAAATAAATAAAAATATTACAATGCCTACGTCTGTGCATCGACTAGAGAACTGAACAGAAAATAAATCCTGATCGGCAGCCCATTCCTCATGTACAAGATATTATGAACAGTCTTGTATGAAATTCTTGGTTCTCTTTACTCCATCAGGGTTTCATGGCTAAAGAAAGTAAATCTTCAGTCTTAGTAATGCTTGGGGGTTATACAAATGGATTTGCGTTCCCTTTGGGTTAATTAATGCACTTGCAGCCTTTCAACATTGCACGGAAGAGTGCCTATTTGCATCCCATAACTCCATGAGACATTAGTGTTCAGTAAGACCTTTGAAGACCACGTCAATGATGTATGAATGGTGCTGCAACATAGAACGTATGGAATCAAACTAAAACCCAGTAATTGTGAGGTGTTTAAACATGAAGTTCGTTACCTGGGAAGGATTATTTTTGCTAAAGGAACTTAGATGGATACTGCTAATATAGTCTGTTTAAGTTACTACCGACAATACATTATAGATAGACAAAGAAGGTTGGAAGGAGACGACATTCTTCTGAAAAGAATAATCATATCCCTTTAACTTTGAATTGAGTGGTCACTGAGAAATGTCATGATTATCTGTAGTAAGCACCCACTATTACGGTGTATTGCAACAACTACCCTCTCACCTATGTTTTAACGAGTAAAAAGCTCAATGCGACTGGATGTAGATTGGTAGCGGAACTTGCAGAGTTTCTTTTCACCATCAAATATTGCCCTTAAAAGAAAATGTAGTCTATCCAGGATGTCTATAGGCTTTGAAACAATAATGAAGCAGTATACAGAAGAACTGGTGTCTGATTGCGTTGAAGCGACCATCCAGGACTCGAATGTGTCATAGACAGCAATGAATTATCTTGATTGCTCAATGGAGTGTATAAATCCATGCAAGTCAATTACCAGGGAAGATATATGAGAAGCACATAGAAATAATCCTCATATTGGACAAGTAGTACAAAGTAAGCCGACAGAAAAAACTTATCGGGCACCACTTGAAAACATTCAGTGCACAAATGCTTGCTGCACAACAGGTACATGAAACCAGAGCATCACTCACAAACATTGTCACCACTTACCCATTTGAACTTACTTCCATTGACTTCTTGCATCTGGATAAATTTAAAGGAGGGTACAAATATATTTTGGGCATGGTCACTTCACTAGATTTGCACGGGCTTATGCCACCATCAAAATCTGCCCAAACAGTTGCTAATTAGTATTTTCAATGCCTTTGCACTGAGATTTGGATTCCCCCAAAGAACATCACGAACAAGGAGCAGAGTTTAAAATTGGAATTGCTGGATCAAGAAACACACAAGTACCATCCCCAAGGAAATGGACAAGTTGAACGTTTCAACTGCACTTTACTCCATATGTCAAAGACCTTGACTGAGCAACAGAAAACTAATTGGAAAGAGTCGCAGGGTTTTCACCTTTCTGACTGGATTTTCACCTTTCTATCTTTTGTTTGGAACATCACCAAGTTTACCTGTTGACCTGCTGTTTGGTATGACTTCAGGGACATGAACCATTGATCACACGGAGTATGTAAAGAGATGGAGGCAAGAAATGCAGGAAGTGTATGAAGACATCAGCGTGAACGCTAAAAAGACAGCAGAGAAGAATAAAAAAAAAAACTAGAATCAAAGAGTAAGGAGCTCCGTGTTGCATCCAGGAGACCGAGTTCTTGTGCGAAACGTAACAGAATAATAAAGCTTTGTAAACACTGGGAAGATGGTATACATACTGTAGTATGTCAAATCAGAGAAAATGGCCCAATTTATGAAGTGAAACCAGAACAGGGAAGAGGAATATCAGGAGTTCTCCACTGCAATCGTATACCCAAGATACTCTCCTATCCTAAGAAGATCCCACCTAGTAATGACTCCTAGATGAGTTTTACATGATTTGCTATATGCTGTGGTGGAACCTACCGCCAATGTAGTCTGTTTTGCCCAATTTCAACTGTTTTGCCTTTTTCCGTTTGGGAGTTATGGTATACGAACACCATCCATTCATCTCCCAAACGAGGACCACCCCTGTACCCTATTAGAACATTCACACCAGCAACTAAAGTGCGAAACTGCAAGGGAAGTAATTAATGAATGCTTCCCCTGGGTGGGCGCCATTTCGTATAACCGAATGCACGTGGCGGCCATTTTGTCTCCCGAACGGGGCAGTGGCACTTGGTCATCGAGTGCCTGGAACTCTTTTCGGCTAGGCACTCGCACAAACCCCGGTAAAGATTAGATCGCTGCCCGTTTTACTTCCCGACCAACTATGCGAACGAAGCTCTGGAGACGGGAACTACCGAACAGGGGGAGCAATCGTACCGTGAAATTAAAGGAGCACTACAGGGTCAGGAACACAAACATGTATTCCTGACCCTATAGAGTTAAAACCACCATCTTCCCCCTCTGTTCCCCTCATGCCTTCCTAAATATAGTAACATCTTACTGGTATTCAAGTCTGCAGCTGCTTACTTTGTCCCTGTTTCCTTTAGACCTGCCCACTACATCAGCAGAAGTGGTAGCCTGATCCAATCACAATGCTTCCCCATAGGATTGGCTGAGACTGACAAAGAGGCAGATCAGGGGCAGAGCCAGCACAATTCAAACACAGCCCTGGCCAATCAGCATATCCTCATAGAGATTAATTGAATCAATGCATCCTTATGAGGAAAGTTCAAAAGTCTCCATGCAGAGGGTGGAGACACAATGTTTGGATGCATTTTAGGCAGTCATGACCCAGGAAGGATCTCTTACAGCCATCTAAGGCAGTGATGTGAACCTAGGGCATGCGTGCCACAGGTGGCACGCCGGGCCCTTTCTGTGGGCACACGGCCATAGGTCGCCGGGAGGGGGGAGACGGCTGGCTCGGGTCGCATCAATGCAGAGTAGGCACCTGCCTGCTCAAAACGGTAAGCGCCTTCTCTGCTTTCGTGTCGGAGGACATGGAGGCAGGGGGAGGGATCTGACAAGCAGATCAATCCTCCTGCGAGTAGGCTGAGGGGAGCGTTGCCGCGCGTTCCCATGGCAATGCTCCACTCAGCATTGTGCGGGAGGACAGGAGAGGAGACATACAGCTACTTACCACCACCGACTGTGTCCCCCCCTCCTTCACCAAAGGTAAGAAGAAGGGAGGGGAGGATAAAATGTTTAATGACTATGAAAATAAAAAATTAATACCTGCAGCACCCCCCTCCCCCACACACAGCATTCCTCCCCCCTCACACACAGCACCCAGTATATGTGTGTGTATTCATCAGGCTGTATGTATTCAGCGGACTGTGTGTGTGTATTCAGCAGTCTGTGTGTGTACACTCAGCGGTCTGTGTGTGTGTATTCAGCAGACTGTGTGTGTACTCAGCATTCTGTCTGTGTGTACTCAGCAGTCTGTGTGTGTGTATTCAGCAGTGTCTTTGTGTGTATTCAGCAGTTTGCTAAATACACACAGACTGCTGAATACACAGACCGCTGAGTACACACACACAGTCCGCTGAATACATGCAGTCTGTATGCATTCAGCAGACTATGTGTGTGTACTCAGCAGTCTGTGTGTATGTACTCAGCAGTCTGTATGTATGTGTATTCAGCAGTTTGTATGTATTCAGCAGACTGTATGTGTATTCAGCAGACTACTGAACACACACACACAGTCTGCTGAATACACACACAGTCTGCTGAATACCCACACAGTCAGTGTTGGCACTTATTGCAGTTTGGGTACTTGGGCTCAAAAAGGTTCGCCATAACTGATCTAAGGAGTGGCCAGTGAAGTTATCACTGCATTTTCTCTGAAAAGACAGTGTTTACAGCAAAAAGCCTGAAGGTAATGATTCTACTGGCCGGGACACCTAATTCCCTTGAACTGTTTTGGGCTATCGCCTCGTATCCGGCCGGTCAAAACTTTACCTTGGTGGCATTCTAGTTTCATTAAACCGATCTGAGTGATATTTGAATATGAACTTAGATCAGGGCTATCCGGGGATATAACTTTTGTGGGGTTACTAGTTATGGTGGGGGAAACTTTTGGGGTACTGTATATTTTTTTATATATTTTTTGTACCTGAGAAATAATTGAATTATAGGTTTTTCCTCACGCAATTATCATTCAGTGAAATTCCAACAAAGTCATAATGAGTATTTAATATAGATTCTATCTTTACGAAATACACATTTTTAAAGGGGGGGGGGGGGGGGGAGGGGGGAGATGTATGGAGAGATGTTTATAAAGTGTGTAAATGAGTCAGAATACATTATGTGAGAGCACAGATCAGCTCTAGATTATGTGTGAAAATGCTCAATAACACAGGCACTTGCAAATATTACCTCTACATTTTGTCACTAAAAAGTCCATTAGTGTGCAAATACACACACACTCTACATTAGTTTATTAAAGAAATGTTATGTATGGATTCACTATTCAGAAAGTGTAGAATCCTGTCCATACAGACATTCTGCAGAATTAGCGAGGAATAGAATTTCGAACACAAACTACTATATCCTCCCAATTACTACTCAGGGCCAAACTCAGACATATGTCCCGGCCGCGCATGCGCAGTTCACATCTTCGGGAAGGTCAAGTACAGTAGCGCACCAATTGGCTGCTTGTCGTGCCTATTGACGCTGGCAAGCCGAGCTCACCGCCCCCCACGCCTCCCTGTGCCTTCAGTCCTACAGAAAGTTGCGGCGTGTGATGAGGTCGCGACGCTTTTTGACTGCGTTCCCAGTGCTGCTGTTGTTGGCCTGGCAGACCGTAGAGAACACCGCGGTACCTGGTGAGTAATGGGGGCTCTAACAGGGTCCCACCATGCACAGCTCATTCATTACAAGAGGCCATGAGGCTTAAATCGACGCCCTCCATGCGCTGCTATTGGCTTATGTTGACAACTTTCCACTGTCTGGTGGGAGGAAAACAACTCTGATTTGCTGGAGTGTCTGTCAGTCAAAGCAACGCCCCCTATCTGACAGTCGGCAGAGGTGACTTTAGCGGTCCAGCGGGCTGAAATGTGGGTGTCATGTGCTGCTAATGTGAATCAACGAGAGAGTACATATTACCAATGCAGGGTTTTCAAACTTTTGCCCTCCATATGTTGCTGAACTACAGCCCCCATGATGCTTTGAGTGAAATAGGCAGCCAGAGAATCATGGGAGTTGTAGTTCAGCAACATCTGGAGGGTCAGAGTTTCGTGAATCCTGTATTAATTAATAATAATATATAATGTATATACAGTGTATATCTTGCACCTTTGTTCAACAGAAAGGGCTATGTGTGCATTTTATTTACATGAACACACATTTGATTATTATCAGTTTAGTTTGTGTAACTCCAGTCATCTGAATTGTAGTTTTGTAGGTTTTACTCTGTAATGTCTATAGTAAGAAAAAAGAAAAACAAAAAAACACGCAAGCTCATTTAGATGGTTATCATTTAGGAAAAAAAAATAAAAAAAAAATTATAAAATAAATATATGTAATGTTTTTGATAAAGCTGATTATTGTATTTTGTTTCAGGTACACAAATAACACTGCCCTCTAACCTAGATTTCTTTTTTTCTTTTAAAACCTTTACTAAGAAATCTGGCTTTGACTTATGTCCAGTCAAATGATTTTATAATCCCATTCGGTGTAATCATGTGATAAAATACCTACTGTAAAGTTTTATTTGATCCTTCAAAGCATTTTATCCTTCATTATAAATACACATTCTTTCGGTGTGCAACGAGTCTAAATATAAATATAAAGTGACAACAAAGTCAAAAGTACAAAATAAGGTTATAACACAATCTTACTGGGTTATTCACGAAAGTGATCATTGCAGGAAATTCTAAGTGAATTTCAAATTTAAAGGGTTAATTCAACCCTAAAAATATATATATTATATATATAATTTAAAAAAATATATTTTTACAATGTGCTACGTGGCATAACTAATAGATCCCCCACTGTAAAAAGCTTTAAAATTGACCTTAATTCACAAAGCTCCTGTCCTGTTTTCATAGAGAAGCCTGTGATTGGACCGCTTCACTGGCTCAGTGCATATGTGGGCAATCTGAGCAGGGGAGGGGGAGTGATATTTAATCAAAACACAAACAAGCAAATAAAAAAAACTAAACAAATACAAGTAACAGCGGGAGGGAGAGAGGGGGAAGCAATCTTCCTTTTGCAGGCGTCTTGTATGTCAGCAGCGTGCAGTGCACGCTGACAACAAATGTAAAATATGCACAGAATTGACATTAGGTAGGCCTGAACAGAGTTCTAGTTTGCCTATGTCAAGTGTGTTTGGGGTGCAACTAGCCCTCAGCACACAATTAAAAATAACTCTAGATCCACCCATTGTACAGCGCTACGGAATCTGATGGCGCTATATAAATAATAAAATAATAATAATGTGCCGTGTTTAAAGCAGAAAGGTTGCACCTAAATTGGTAGTCCAGCACTAACATGTATTCCTAACACTTTGGTGTTCTTTTAAGCTTGCACATTTCATCTAAAGACAAATGTATTGCTTCTATTTTTATTTATTTGGTGCTACAGAAGTTGAAATACAAAACAACATGTATGGTTCTATTATAGTAACCTGCGACCTTAAGAAAGCCAAACACTGCCAAACGTTTCACAACCTATCCCAGGGCTCAAAATTTCCACTAGCCATTGGTGAGTGAAAATTTAAAGGACCACTATAGTCACCCAGACCACTTCAGCTTAATGAAGTGGTCTGGGTGCCAGGTCCATCTAGGATTAACCCTTTCTTCTATAAACATAGAAGTTTCAGAGAAACTGCTATGATTATAATAGGGTTAATCCAGCCTCTAGCGGCTGTCAATGAGACACTGTGATTATCACCGTGAGAAGACGCCAGCGTCCATAGGAAAGCGGCTCTTGCATTCAGCCGATGACGACGAGAAGGAGGAGGAGAGGAGGAGGAGAGTTCCCCACCCGGCGCTGGAAAAAGAGGTCCACATCCTAGAGCACGGCGGGAGGGGGTCCCTGAGGGTGGGGGCACGCTCAGGGCACTATAGTGCCAGGAAAACGAGTATGTTTTCCTGGCACTATAGTAGTCCTTTAACACTGGCATGTAGGAATTCACCACTAGGGGAGGGTATACTATGGCTTGCACTGGCGAGTATCTTTTAAGGCCTCGCTAGTAGACTACAAGTTTTAAGCATTGCCTAACCAATATAGTGTTGGTTGGTCTGAACAACAATGCCCATCATTACGTTCCAGTAATTCAAGCTGAAAAATAATAGGGACAGTCCCTATTTTGAGCTCAGCTAACTTCATCCCTCTTTATTTAGGGAAAAGAGGTACAGAGGAATTTGAGCTCAGAATAGGGACTGTCCCTTCTAAAAAGGGACAGATGGGAGGTATGGATTGTGACAGAGCCCTATAGAGTACATTTTAAACATGCAACATACAATGGTGTCCTCGTAAGTGAAGTGACTTATAGGTAAATTTAGTCAGCTGCTCTCATTCCTGCTTGTTGTACAAAACCCAAGTTGTTTCAATTTTACACTAACCTGTATATCAAGTTACCCAAATATTCCATTCATTGTTTCTCATGTTTTCACAATTTACAGATTATGTTTGCAGTAAACTATATAGGACACATAGGTCATCTATACACACCACTTAAAGGACCACTATAGTGCCAGGAAAACAAACTTGTTTTCCTGGCACTATAGTGTTTATAGGTCCCCCCACCCTCAGGGTCCCCCTCTCGCCGACCTGAAGTGGGAGGAAGGGGTTAAATCACTTACCTTTCTCCAGCGTCGGGCTCCCACGGAGCTGGGGACTCTCCTCCCTCTTCCGACGTCATCCGCTGAATGCGCATGCGCGGCAAGAGCAGCGCGCGCATTCAGCCAGTCCATAGGAAACAATTCTCAATGCTTTCCTATGGAAGCTGGCGTCTTCTCACTGTGAAAATCAATGAGACAGCCACTAGAGGCTGGATTAACCCATATATAAACATAGCAGTTTCTCAGAATAAAGTCTTTAACAGACCAGAATTTACATGATCCATAAAATGAAAAAAGTATAAATTGCCTCTGTAGTAAAATGGGACATTATGGGAAGGCAGTACGGCCTGTATTCTGTAGAAACTGCAGAGCAGTACATGGGTTAGTGCAGTGATGGCTAACCTTGACACCATAAATTGTTTCTGGACTACATTTCCCATGATGCTCAGCTAGCTTTTAGAGTCTAAAAGCTTGCTGAGCATCATGGGAAATGTAGTCCAGAAACAATTTATGGTGTCAAGGTTAGCCATCACTGGATTAGTACAACAAAGTACTCCATGCATATTTTGCCATGGATTATACAGTGATTGCCAAATACATTTCTACAATGCTTGAGAAAAGCATTATTGATGCTATATTTTCATCCCTTACCCAACATTACCACACTCAGTTAGTCATCAGACTTATGGCTTTAATAAATAAAGACATATCAATTCTTGGTTGGTTTACGGTTATTACCATCAGAGGATGTTGTAATCTATTCTCACTATTCTCAAAGGGACACTCCACTTCCCAAATAAAAACAATAAAAAAAAATACTATTTAGTACATATACCCCAATTGAAAACATGCATGCATTTAATTATGTATTTTTAAAATTGGGGATATATCTAAAAACAGCTCGCAAAACCCGCAGATCTCTTTTCTGCAGCCTTTGCAAGTCCTCCCCTTCCAACCCCACATAGACTTTCTGTGGCTGTCCAACCACAGATTTCCCAATACAGCTCAATGAGAAGTCTTTGTAAGTCAGGGACTCTGGGGAATAACCTGCCTCTTGAGCTTAGCTTCACCCAGCTAAACAAACCAGGAAGTAACAGGACCTGTTGTCTGCCAGCTTGGAGGGTAGGGGTGGGGGGAGGGGTAACCAAGTTATTTTATTTTAGAAAAGTGTCAATTTCTATTGAAATCTGTACTTTTTGTAAAATATAAAAAAAGAGGACACAGTCTTCAAGCAAGCTAAAGTGCTTCAAGGGTCTGTAGCGCTTCTGGTGTATACAGGGCTGGGTCTCCTTTCCCCGTCACTATGAGTGTATGTTTGTGCATTCAATATGACATATTCCAGTATATTAACAGTATTAGTTTGTGTATTTGTTGGAGTTCCTGTGTGTGTGTGTGTGTGTAATGTCATTACATGTGTTTGTCAGTGTTTTTGAATGTGCAATATATTGGATTATAAGGTCCCATAAATAATGTAAAGTGCAATTCACATAATGTCCAGCCAGCCAAATCTCCATGTTTTTGTTAACGTCAATGCCCATAATTCCTAACCAGGTCTATGGGTATGGATGAGCATGATGGAGGATTGTATATCACAAGCCTTTTTTCATAAATACTCTCCTAGCAAGATAACTCTCCCTAGCTCACCCCCAATTATCTTTATCTACCCCACAGCTATATCTTCCTCTCCTCCCTACACTTATGCTACCCTTGGTATCTCCTACCATAGTGCTTATAGTGTGGCTGAGCTGTCATTGAATAGTGCAGCACTGTTCTTTCCTCTCGACGCAAACCACCCACTACTGGTTGGAGTGATGTGAATAGAGTGAATGGGACCATGAGCTAACATCAAATACCAGTATCTTGTTCGCTATACAGCCACCAGTCATCACCAGTCACCAGGCAGTTTAGCTTAGAAGGAATGCAGAGTACTTCATTAAACAATGACAGTTTGGCAACATAGCAGAAATTTGGTGGGCTGCCGGAAGGGATGGAGGGGGACAGCCTGTATCTGCATTAGGTGGTGCTTGCCCTGTGCTGTCACAGAGGTCACATAACCTTAAGTCCAGCTCTGGGTGTATACAATACCAAAATGTACAATGGCCAGTCCAGCGCTGAGAGGTACCCATGGACTGGAAGTCCATAACTAGTATGGAATCGGATCTAAAACCTAACCTCAGATGTAATTTCTTAGGTTTACCAAAAACATGCAGTGCAAATCAGTTCCAATGTCAAGATGGGGAATGCATTTCAAAGTCGTGGCACTGTGATGGGGACAAGGATTGCCCCTTTGGCGAAGATGAAGTGGCTTGTCGTAAGTAGATTTCTTTGTGTTTTCCTTTATATTTTTTGAGTTGGGGTTGGATAGTTATGAATCATTAAAAAGAAAAAAGTATAGGGAATCCCATTAGTTCTAGTTCATGCTTCGTGAAGGACGAGCCTTATATTAGTCAATGAACACTGAAACTATTTCTTTGCATGGAAAAAAGTTTACGTTTTTTTAATAATAACAAAAGATTAATAAAGGTGAACTATTCATGTACATACATTGGATGGTGGGGGTAATTTATTTAAATTTTTTTTGCAATTTAAAATATGGAGGGAAAAAAAGGGGGCATGCAAGAATGGGGGGAGAGTGGTAAAGAGAAACAGAAAAGAAATTGTGAGGTATGAAATATAAAATGAAATGTAGAAATCAATAAATTTTTATCCTCTAATGGGGCATCTCCACCTTGACTCCATCTCAGTCAATGCTATAAGCTCTTTCATTTGCACCTCGCAGTCAGCATAGAGAAAGCACGCAGAGAAGAAGTGTATTTATTTCTCCTCTTCGTTTGCCCTGGATTATGATGCAGTTTATTATAGGATCACTATAGTGTCAGGAAAACAAAGCGGTTTTCCTGACACTATAGTGCCCTGAGGGTGCACCCATCCTCAGGGTCCCCCTCACGTGGCGCTGAAGGGGTTAAAACATTAAACGAGCGCCGGGCTTCCTGGGCACTGGTGACCTCTCCTTCCCGTCTGACGTCAACTCCCCCGTCCGACGTCACTGGAGCCGCATGCGCGCCAAGTACTGCGCGCGCATTCAAAGTGTCCATAAGAAAGCATTTCTCAATGCTTTCCTATGGACGCTCTGCATGATGGAGGCGAAATATGCCTCCAGCGTCGCAGATGCGCCTCTAGTGGCTGTCCGGAAGAAAGCCACTAGAGGCTGAATTAACCCCAAATGTAAACATAGCATTTTCTCTGAAACTGCTATGTTTACATGTGAAGGGTTAAAACCTGAGGGACCTGGCACCCAGACCACTTCATTGAGCTGAAGTGGTCTGGGTGACTATAGTGTCCCTTTAAATATTTAATTTGCCATATTCTTGTTTCCTGTTTTTTTTTTATATTGGTAAATTTATGTCTGTTTCTTCAGTGCAATATGAGTTCTCTGACCTGGAATAAAACTCTTTATTTAGCCCGAAAGGTATCGTGCTCTGGTTTCCTATGTAAAGATGAACGCTGCCTGAAGTTGGCGCAGAAATGTGATGGCAATTCTGACTGCACAGATGGCTCTGATGAAGATCCAGTGTCATGTGGTAAGCATTCGTGGAACAAAATGTCATCTTTATCAGTTATGTTGATGCATTAGTACCTTCTGAAATATGCTTTCATGGGTATACACCTCATTTCTATGACAAAACAATGTGGGGCCTGACCAGTGGCCTCCCATATACCATATGAAGGGAAAGAGTTAATAATGAGTTCTCAAGCTCTCTGACCCTAGTCCTGTGTTCCCTGTGATGGTTATCTGATAAAGGAATATGTTGTTGTTAGCCACGTGGCCCTAACATTGTTCCCATATTATTAAACGGACACTATAGACACCCAGACTATTTCATCTCATTGAAGTGGTCTGGGTGCAATGTCACAGCCCCACTTAGTCCTGCAATACAAAACATTGCAATTTTTTAGAAACTGCAATAATTACATTGCAGGACTAAGACTGCCACTAGTGACTATCAATCAGACCGCAACTAGAGGCACTTCTTGGTGTCAAACCGACTTGGGCCTAACTGACGTTGGACGTATTCACGCTCTGCATGAGGACATTGAGCGTCAGTAAAATTGCCATAGAAAAGCATTTACTTTAGCCCATGTGCGTGCGCTTTAGCCCTTCACCGGATAACATCGAAGGAGGTGGTGCACCGACCCAGCACCGAGAGACATTGCCGCTGGAATCAGGTAAGTGACTAAAGGTTAGTAACTAAAGGCCTGTAAGGAGACCAACATCTTTAAACTACTGACTCTGGGCCTCAGAGAGTTCAAGCCCATCCTGTAGTGGAAGAAACAGAAGACCATGGTGATATGGCGCCACTGATGGCTGACCGCCTTCCCTCCGGGTGGGTGATGCTTCAGGGGGTTAATTCCCTGATGGTCTTTGGCTTAGGCGGACGAGCACTAAGGGAGACAGGCGTGTGAGAAATGGGTAGGCCCAAAGGAGCTTTGCTCACCTCCCGACTGTTGCTCTTGAGGCAACAGGTTTGCAGTTAGCTTCTCCAATGTGTCCCAGAAGTATAGGAAAATCTCCTTCAGTCTGAGAGAGAGGCGCGACAGCCATCTTGTGAAGAGCCATTGTATTCCAAGTGTTGGCAGCAGCAAGCTGTGAGGATTTAACGCTTCTTGATACGGAAGATCTGCCACCTCACCCGACCGTACCTCACTGAAATCTCTGTTAGATGTGACGGTAAGGTTATTGCAAAGCACTCCAATGCATCCTTGCTGCTCCACAGGTCGGTAATACACAATTATCGCCGGTTCAGTTCTTTAGGAGTTAAAGTATTCTGATTTAATCAGAAGCTGTGTGAGGAGCTCTCACAGAATGCCTCTATTCACCATGATACTCTGGACCCGCCCCCTTTGTTCCACTTTTTGAATGTAGAAACCATTTTTTTTTTTTTTAAAGTACCGAAATATGTTGTTTTTTTATTTTGTACCAGAATGACCTAAATTATTTTTTTAGTATTGCGTTAATATTTTTTTAACAATCACTGATTTAAAAAAAAAATATGCACACCTGTGAAAAATGAGGATGTGTTAACATACTATAGTATAGGCAAACATTCTTTAATTTTTTTTGTAACATCAGTAAAGGGTTAAAGGATATGAAACACAAATATAACTGCCAAGTTTCAGACATGAGATTATGCATTCCATAATCTATAACGCAGTCTAATCAAAGACAAAAGACAATGCAATTGGTGTATTTCATGTTAATCATTTATTGCAAGTTTGCAAAGAATGATTTTATTTGCATATCGCTTGTTGCAGGTTTGAAAAGCAATGTAATATTAGGATTAGGTGGACGCCAATAGATAAGGTTGACGTTTGCTTCTAGAACCAAGCCTTTTGGTATCTCCACTCATCAATATGGTATTGTTAGATTCTGGACTGGGTCGTCAGTCAGAAGAGACTTCCATGCTTCATGAATCAATCCTAATGGTATTCATAGCGAAAAACAAAAAAATAATGTCCGTGTTGGTTAAACTTTTATACAAAAAAAGTAACGCTCTTACATTAAAAAGAAACCAAAAAAGGGAAAAAACACAAATCATAATATTAAAACAAAACTGACTTGATAAAGGCGCAGAGAGGAGACGAAACGTTGTCTCCACTTCCTTATTTCACATAAAAAAAGACTGCCTCATTTTAGAAGAAACCTCAGGTGTGCTTGGATATTTATTTTCTTCCATTTAATACAATAAATTATAACAGGTGTGGTATTATACAGATACATTTTTGAGGATAAGTAATTTTCTGAAGAACTGTTAAGTTGCTTGATTTTCCTCTGAAAGCAGGATTTAATTGTACTGTCTTCTACATTATTTTGCTTATTTTACACACAGATTGATTTAAATATAAGTTAATAGGCACTGTAAAATTAATCATAGATATTACAAGAATGCGCATAACTTATATAAACACAGATTATTAGGGAGAGGTATTAGCAGTAGAAAGAGGGAAGTGCTCATGCCATTGTACAGAACACTGGTGAGACCTCACTTGGAGTATTGTACGCAGTACTGGAGACCGTATCTTCATAAGGATATTGATACCTTAGAGAGAGTTCAGAGAAGGGCTACTAAACTGGTTCATGGATTGCAGGATAAAACTTACCAGGAAAGGTTAAAGGATCTTAACATGTATAGCTTGGAGGAAAGACGAGACAGGGGGGATATGATAGAAACATTTAAATACATAAAGGGAATCAACACAGTAATGGAGGAAACTATATTTAAAAGAAGAAAAACTACCACAACAAGAGGACATAGTCTTAAATTAGAGGGACAAAGGTTTAAAAATAATATCCAGAAGTATTACTTTACTGAGAGGGTAGTGGATGCATGGAATAGCCTTCCAGCTGAAGTGGTAGAGGTTAACACAGTAAAGGAGTTTAAGCATGCGTGGGATAGGCATAAGGCTATCCTAACTATAAGGTAAGGCCAGCGACTAATGAAAGTATTTAGAAAATTGGGCAGACTAGATGGGCCGAATGGTTCTCATCTGCCGTCACATTCTATGTTTCTATTATGATTTTAGTACAATTTTTTTTACTTCTGATGTCTTTTAGGTAACATAACTTGCCCTCACGACCAATTCCAGTGTCACAGTGGCCAGTGCATTCCGTCTAAGTTGCTCTGCAATGGAGCCAGTGATTGCACAGATGGCAGTGATGAGGAAGGATGCCCATTCATGCCGTGTTCCTCCGATGAGTTTCTTTGTGGTTTGGACTGTCGATCTGTAAATGTCTTGTGCAATGGGCAGATTGATTGTCCTGGGGGACTTGATGAATCAGACAAGATGTGCAAGAGAAAATCAAAGTCTCATTGTGATACAGATGGATTTCTTTGTGACGAGAGTTGTGTTCCGTTAGCATTTAGATGTGATGGACATACGGATTGTGAAGATGAGAGTGATGAAAAAAACTGTGGTGAGTTTGACTATTTTTACTGTTTCCAAAATGTTGTTGTAATGTCTTTCTTTGCCATCTTGCAGAATGATGACTATAATGTAGTCAATATCTAACATTCGGGATACCAGGGCTGTAATTTTTATTCTTTTTAATCTTTATATCTCTATCTGCCAATTTAAATATGATTTTTTATTAAAAACTGGCACCCCTAGGTATTTAGATTGTTGTTGACATTCTTACACTTTTCAGGCAATTTTCCTTTCACCAATTGTTGGTAATCACTATTTTTTATTTTGTTGTCCACCCACCATAACACATTTGCACTTTTGAAGTTTAGAATTCTAATATGTGAACTACAGTTAATTAATAAATGTATTCCCAGGGTATAGCAGGCAATTGATTCATATTACAAGTAGAATATCTCAAGTCAGATGATTTGGGCTTTTTCGTGGGGATTGTTCATGTTTTATCACATATTTTTGACAGATTAGTGCCTAGTGACATAAGATGTCCTCATGGCTTATAGATGGCATCTGCTGTGTCCCTGCTTTTCTCTCATGATCACTGTGAGTGAGAGGCATTAACTCGTGCTGGTTATGTCAGATGGTCATATACTCACATGTTTTCTGTACTTAGAGTGATCACATGCATGGTGTGTAAACAAACTGCTCCAGTTCTGGAGCAGTCAACATTTACCCTATGTGCAAAGCAGTGTTCTCCCATTTTCTGTATATGACATGCACGTGGTTACTTTGGAACATTTTCCCACAACTTGCCTAAAATAGTTTTCCTGGTAAGCCACGTTTAGTGGTAGGCTTTAGTTTTTTTTTTTTTTTATAGTAGAGCGCTAATAGTGTTGTACATTCACAAATCTAAGCATTAGAGAGAGGAACACCCTTATCTTTCTTTCTTTCTTTCTTTCTTTCTTTCTTTCTTTCTTTCTTTCTCTCTCTCTCTCTCTCTCTCTCTCTCTCTCTCTCTCTCTCTCTCTCTCTCTCTCTCTCTCTCTCTCTCTCTCTCTCTCTCTCTCTCTCTCTCTCTCTCTCTCTCTCTCTCTCTCTCTCTCTCTCTCTCTCTCTCTCTCTCTCTCTTTTATTATTATTATTAATTGGCATTTATATAGCCATGTGTGGCCCTATCTAAAACCTAGAGAGGTAGGAGCAAGGTTCTAGCTATGAGTTAGGCCGATACACAGGCAAGGCAGCGCACAGTCAGTCACTTGGTTCCCCAGTTCCATCTTGTTTACCAAATTAAGGCAGGCACCCAGTGTTTGAAGAGGTGCCTGCATTACCTCAGTGTTAATAAGAGGCTCCTCAGAGCCTGGGTCCACCACTGCAGCCAGGTAGTGACAGGCAGCACAGCAGGTCCCTGTCACTAAAGCTTCCTGGTCACTTGACAGGCTGCTTATTTATTTATTTATTTTTTCTCATTTTGCATTTTAGTTATAACATTTTAAATCTTAACTAAAATATTTTAATAAATATTATTAGAATCTATCTATCAATGTACCTCATTTTGGTACATTGACGTTGTGGCAGGCTTATGCAATGTATGATCATGTACTGTAACTAAATCTTCATTTTTTTTGCCTAGAGTAGGTGTTTTGTGCATGTTTAGGTGAGAGCAGCCCTCTGTGTATATGTATATATATTTGATTTTCTCACTCTTCCTAGGTGGTATGTTTATTCCTCATTTTTGGATCCTCTATCAGAGGCCTGGAAGTTTGAGGGTCCTGCGCAGCTTAGCTGTTCCTAGAACTACACTCTTCTAGTTAGCGATCTCAGGTGTCCCACCTGAAATCTGCTGAAGCCATTTCCCCAACTTTGGAGTAACAGCCCCGAGTTCTCCTATCACAACTGGGACTCCTTTAATTCTTATGGGATTCATATTCAACCGTAGGTTATAACAGAATGGCACAATCCTCAAACAAAACATGGAAACAAAGAAAAAAATGAAAAGACCACTGTTTAAAAGTCAGCCTCCCCTTGGTTCTTAATACACGCTGTCATTGATGCCCCCTTTAGCATCAATGACAGCGTGCAGTCTTTTGTAATAGTTATTTACAAGCCCCCTAATTCTTGCAGGTTGTATAGCTGCCCATTCGTCTTGGCAAAATGCTTCCAAGTCATGCAAAGTCTTTGGTCGTCTTGCATGAACCGCGTGTTTGAGATCTCCCCAGAGTGGCTTGATGACATTAAGGTCAGTAGACTGTGATGGCCACTCCAGAACCTTCACCGTTTTCTGCTGTAACCACTGGAGGGTCAACTTGGCCTTGTGCTTGGGGTCATTGTCATGCTGGAAAGTGCAAAAGCGTCCCATGGGCAACCTTCGTGCAGAAGAATGCAAATTGTCTGAAAGTATTTTCTGGTAACATGCTGCATTCATCTTGCCATCAATTTTCACAAGATTTCAGTGCCTTTAGAGCTCGCGCCACCCCCAAATATCAGTAAGCCACCACCATGCTTCACAATGGGGATGGTATTCTTTTCACTATAAGCCTTGTTGACCCCTCTCCAAACATAGCACTTATGGTTGTGACCATAAGGCTCTGTTTTGGTCTCGTCACTCCAAATTACAGTATGCCAGAAGCTGTGACGCGTGTCAAACTGTTGGCATATTGTAACCTGGCTTTTTTTGGTGCAGTAAAAGCTTCTTTCTGGCAACTCGACCATGCAGCTCATTTTTGTTCAAGTATCGTCGTGTTGTGCTTCTTGAAACAACCACCCCCTCTTTTTCCAGATCAGCCTGTATTTCTCGTGAGGTTACCTGTGGGTTTTTCTTTGTATCCTGAACAATTCTTCTGGCAGTTGTGGCTGAAATCTTTTTTGATCTACCTGACCTTGGCTTGGTATCGAGAGATCTTAATAAGTGATTGAACAGTAATGACTGTAATTTTCAAGACTTTGAATAGCTTTTTATATCATTTTCCATCTTTATAAAGTTCCATTACCTTGTTACGCAGGTCTTTTGACATTTATTTTGACAGTTTTTTTTGTGCTCCCCATGGCCCAGTATTTAGCCTGCTCAGTGCATCCACGTGAGAGCTAACAAACTTATTGACTATTTATACACAGGCACTAATTGCAATTTAAAAAGCCACAAGTGTGGGAAATTAACCTTGTGTGTCTGTAACAAGGCCAACATTCAAGGGTATTTAAACTTTTAATCAGGGCCATTTGGGTGATTTCTGTTAAAAAAAAAAAAAAAAAAAAAAAAAAAAAATGGCTTCATATGATCACTATAATTTTTTTTTTTTTTTTTGCATCAGCAGTCATATTTTCAAAATCAATGCCAACATTTCACAATTTCTGCCAGGGTATGCAATCCTTTGAGCATTACTGTAGATTTTTTTTTTTTTTTTTTTTGCTTTATAAATTCTTATATAGTGTTTTAATGTCAATTTTTTTTAACCGTAATCCTTTGGCGACATCTAGTAGCTAATTTCTGAATTACATTTATAATTAGAATTTAGCTTCAAAATTGACATTTTATTTGACTTATTAATAGAAATATGTATATCTGACTTGTTCCCTATGGGATTGTCTACCTATTTTGGAGGTAGTAATGCCATATAGATGCAAAAACATTTAAAAGCAGAGTCAAATACATGCTGTGTCTTCCCCTCCAGCGACGTGGAATGTCACCAGCCACCACTGTCTTTGTCACTATCCTGTGAAGCTACAGTGCAATATAAGATACCTGACCATTCCATTTCTTACAGTTATAATTTAGATAGATGGATCTGATTGGCCCATGTCTCATATTGGGGCATTATAGCGCTTTGGTTGTTCAGATTACCCCACAAGGCCTACCATTTGTGAAAGTAGACAATCCACATGCAGTCATGCAGTGTTACTTTACCAATATCTGTGATGTAGGATATTAGTAAGTAACATATAGTAACCTGCAGAGGCATATCCAAAAAAATAATAATAGGAATATCCTCAATAACTATATACGTATAGTAGACTGCATATGTTTGAAATAAGATTAATAAAGCAACCTTGGTTATTCAGTTAAATGGTGTTCCTGTCAGAACATATAGTATATTTTATCAATGTAGTAAGTAAATAGTGCGTAAGATATTGTAAAGCATGCACATCTGGTAAGCTATCTATAAATATATAACTTGCTATATTAAAAAAAAACACAAACATCCACCCACAGCCACCAAAGATGTGTAAACACCTTGAAACACACAAACTCGCTCCCTTACAGACACACGCGCACACACACACATCCAGATTCACACACTGACAAACCTACTCGGCTACACACACCGGCACATACGCGCACTCAGATGCACATTGACACGCAGATATACACACACTGGCACATACACAGAAATACACACACTGACACAGACATATATATATATATATATATATATATATATATATATAAAGTAAAGTGAAGATGGAAAGCACTCCCATCTTCCATCTTCACTTTACTTTATATTTCTATGTTTTGGATTTAGCACCGGGCAGTATACCACTTTGTTTTGGGTGGAGTGCAGGATTTTTTGGTATTTATATATATATATATATATATATATATATATATATATATATATATATATATATATATATATATATATATAATTGTATTGAAAAAAGAGGAACTCTTAGGTCTTTTTGAAAGTATCAACGGTCTTTAAGCGAACAAAAAGAAGAAAGCTGGAAGCCTGGAGAGAGCCCGTTCGGGTCTTCCTCAGGTCTTCCTTTGATCCTGATGAAGACCCGAACGGGTCGAAACGTTGATCAAGCAACCTGTAAACCTTCTATGGATTAAAGACCGTTTATACTTTCAAAAAGACCGAAGAGTGCATCTTTTTTCAATACAATTATTTATTAGCATGAGATTGCACCAGGGCACCTCACCTCTACTATTTATTATATTAGGAAGGGTGAGTGCCATCATTTGTGAAATATATATATATATATATATATATATATATATATATTATACACACTGACACACATATATAATCCCACACACTGGCACATACACACACATTCAGATACCCACTAACACTGAGACTCCGATACACACATGCACAGATACGCACTGACAAACATATACACACACTGGCACATACACTCAGAAACACACACTGACATACAGATGCACTGGCACATACAACACATACACACTGACACACACACACACACTCTGACATATATACACACATACATTTCAAACTTGATATGTTTGCAGGAAGCCAGGTAGTAAAAATAATAATAAAAACAAAAAAAGTGTGTGACACAATCACAGTACAAAGTAGCCAATAGACCCATATAAGTGTGGGAATGCCAGGTATATGTTTGATAACCTCTTGATAAAGCCTTACTTGGGTGAAACGCGTTGTGGATTGTTTTTACTTGTTTTAATAAAGGTCTATTGGCTATTTTATACTGTTACTGTGCCATACACCTTTTTATTTGTTTTTATTAGTTGTTGTTATTATTATTATTTTTACTACCTGACTTCCTGCTTTTACTTCTTCAGTGAGGATCTCACCAAAAATCCTAGGTGGGGATTATACCACCCATGCTGATTAAATGGAGCAGGTTGTCTGCTCAATAAAATGTGAGTACATTTTATACATTTGCTCCTTTCTTTGTTTTTATACAGTGAGCACTATTGTTGCTCTATTTTTCTCTGAAAAGGCAGTGTTTGTGTTTACATTAAAAAACCTGCAGGGACATGCTTTAGACACCAAAACAACTACATTAAGCTGTAGTTGTTCTGGTGACTGTAGCATACCTTTAAATGTGAGTTAAAGGGACATGACTTTGAGACAACTGTCTCATTTAAAAGCTACAGGCTAAAAAAAAACAGATCTATATTTTTGAATGCAGAAGGAATGAGTATAATATATGCAAAAGCAAGTGTACAGTCAATTTTTAAAATTTGGGACTGGCTTGGACTTGTTTTTTTGTTTTTTGTTAATGTAGAAGCAAAGCAATTCATAGTATCACAAAAGCTTTATTTTTGGAAGGGAGATGGCCGTAGACACATGGATGGAGTTATGGCATGACTTATTTGGAATGGAGGTGGTAATAAACACATTTGGAGATGGAAATGGGGACAGGCACATTTTGGGGGCAGATGGGGACAGACTTGTGAGAGACAGGACGATGAGAAACACAATGGGAGGATGATGGGAGACACAAGTAGGAACCTTTCCCTTAGAGTAGAATCCATAGTGATGTAAAAAGACATTACTCGGTTTTGTACTCTGTAGCCTTCCTGCTAAAAAAAAATAAAAATCATTTCTGAGCATTATTTGTCAGTAGGATGGTGTAAAATATCTGTCTCACACTCAATTACCACCTGGTACCCAATATCCAACTTTGACATTTATAGAATCAAATAGTATTTTGGGATTATTTCTGGTAAGTATTGAGGTATGATGTGGCTTGTAGGACTTTAAACATTATATAGTGACCAATTAATGAAAATCATATGAACTTCAGAAATACACGCAACCTGCATTAATTAAATTATTTTTCTTTTCTCTAAAGGGGATTCTTACGTCAGAAGTCTAGTGAGTGTTTTGTCAGGTATGTGAAATGTTCTTGTTTTTTTGTTTTGTTTTTTCCCCCCAATATGTAGGCGGAGGTTCTTTGTGCCCCCTACCCCTGCACATTGTGTCCAAATGTGATTTCATTTTTGAATAAAGGACCGTTTTAATCCGTTTTTGAGGGAGTGCACCTGGTATACAGGACCCAGTGCTGGTGATGCATTGCTGCCTGGTATATGGACTGTTTTGTAGGATCCATAGGTACCATTTCTTTCGGGTAGAATGGGGGGGAGGGGTCAACTAAGGTGTAACTACTTAGAAATAAGTGAGCATTTTGTTCTGTACTATTAGCAGGTTATCCCAGCATTCCATTTTAAGTGCTTTATAAAGGAGGGGGAGCAGAGGGCATACAGAGACATGGGGGCATACAGAGACATGGGGGCATACAGAGACATGGGGGCATACAGAGACATGGGGGCATACAGAGACATGGGGACACAGAGACACTTTAATTTTACTGGAAGTGTGTGTGTGTGTGTGCGCGCGCATTTATTTATGTTGCATGATCTTTCTGTTATTTAATTATTCATGAAATCATTATATCATCAGTGGGCAGGTTGTGCGTGTATATAGAATATGTATATTAATTCTCTCAGCCATAGCTTGCACTTTGCGTACGTGCACAATTTAGTGATGAAGTGCTAAATATTACTTGTCTTGTTAGTTGTTTTCAGTGTGTCTCTGATTTCCTGCATGATTGCCTGCTACTGGACTAAAGCTAGCTGCCATTTACTGAACCGTCGACTCTTCGAAACTTCCAAAAAGTATCTGAAACCAGATCTGGACAGAACGACATCATCTACTTACATGGTTGGTGATTGTACTTGTGTATAATGTAAAAACTGTGGCAGTCAATTTGTCAGATTTTTTTTTTTTTTTTTTCTTATTGGTTTTCCTAAAAGAAATATTAAATATATTCTCCTTCTCACAAGTTAGTGCATTTTGGAAAGAAATGAAAATACAGATTCTGACAATGAGATTGTTATTCTCCTGCGTCAGACATTTGATCATTGTATCTGCTGTGTTAACATCAGCTTAATTAAAGGACCACTTTAATGCTAGAAAGTTCCGGGCCTGTTCTTACCGAAGAGGTTGAACCATAAACAAATGGTTTAACCCCAAAGTTCGACGATACGATCAGCCCTGCTGCTTCTTTCAGATGTCTTAGACTTCAAGCAGGACTTCAGTCAGGAAGCTTTGAATTGGACACCAAAAACTGAGTTATAAAAGGTACACATCACTAACTCACCATTCATAAAACGAAATGAAAAAAAGTACTCTTTTTACTAAGTTTAATGAATGGGGAGCTAATGAAAACGAGAAATCTACATTTTTATAAATCTCCTTAGTACCACCTTCTGGTTTTCAAACATCCTAGATTTTTGTAAAGTTTTGTACGATTCAGCAGGAGGTACCTGCAATGATTGCCAGTCATAGACATCTGATCACTAGATGTCTATCCTTCTCGCCAGATGCTGCAAGACTGTCTTTTAAAACCAAATTTGATTGTGATGGTGACAAATAGTACAAGATAAGTAAAACCAGCATAGGACAATTCAGCCAAGCTAGTTAGAAATAGTGTACGGTAAAGGCCTAGCTGGTAAGAGTAATCATCACATTTTATAATTAAGAAAGCAAGGAGAGTAAACAGATGCATAAGTAAACTGCAAACAGGAATATAGTAAATTATGCAAAGCTAAAGGTGTGAGTGTGGTGCCACGCCAGACGGCTCCAGAGGTAAATGTCCAAGATACAATGGGATATAGAGTGTGTTATCAACTAAACAATAACACATTCATAAGGGAGGGGGGAGAGGGACATGCCACCACGGAGCATCAAGCTACGAAGCTAAAGCATCCTAACCCCACTATGATGCCCCCTGGCTGAGTGTGATGATAGGATGTGTAGAATGTTCATCTCTAGGTATTCAGCCTATGCCTAAGGGCATGATGCAAGCCCATAGAATGTGGTGATTTGGCTGGCTTAGTTGCAGGGCTGTAGCAGTTCCCATGTAGTAGGGTCCCTCCCCCTGCTCCTTCTGCTCCCCCCTCTGTGCCGCTTCGAGCTTGAGTCTTTCGCTGGCTCTGAATGTGCCCATCTCCGATGCAAGCTTGTACCCCACGCCCCTCTTGAGCAGCCGGTGCTGTATCTTCCGCCGCCTGCGCACTCTTCCAGCGCCCAGCTCTACAGATCAGATCCGAAGTCGTCGGGGAAGACTCTCAGGTCTACTCTCAGGTCGTGTGGGGTTTGGGGACATGTAGCTGGGAGGACAGCTTCCTCCAGAAGTCATGGAGGATTTTATCCAGCTTGGACATCACTTTGTAAAAGTAGAGCTGGGGTTATGCGGCATCTGCCATTTTAAGTGTGCCATGTGATGAGTTGTCTCTGCTTTCGGCGGTACCACAGTTCCCAGGTGGAGTGAGGGAGCCTCCAGGGTGGGGACCGGGATCACCCCCACCGGTCCAAAGAGGGGGTTAGCAGGGCACCATCTAGATTTTGCTGGAAATCAGCTTGAGCTGGTTCGGGAGATCGGTCGCCTGATAGGCCTTACTCCAGTCAACAAAGGACTCCGTCCGGGTGACTGCAAATGACTGCCGGGGACACCCCTAGGTCGGTCAGTCAGCGCTGAACACACAAGCTGCGCAGCCAGACCCAAAAAGCAAGTTGGGGGTCACAGGTAAACAGCTCAAATTATAAGATTCACTCGGAGCTCTTTGAAAAGGCGTCTGGCCACCGTCACAGTTAGGCCCCACCCCCCTAAAAAGCTATTTTGAATGACAGATGATGTATACTGTTTGTCACCGAGGATTAAATAGGGGCAGGGCGGACAATTATGGCCAGTTCTCACATTTTTTGATTAGAATGTTCTACAGGAACTATTTAGAAGTTTTGTAAAGACTTGTATTTCATTCTCCATCTGTGGCTCATATTCATTTCATGTTATATTTTTATTTTCTCCATTTCCCTTATTTAGAGTACTACACCGTAAGAAGTGTACAGATTTGTATAACGTTTTTACATTGCATTTGTTTTTGACTTCTTGCAGTTATCTGATCTGAAAAATGAAGATGACTCTTCGATAATCTACGAGCCATGAAGCCATAGCCTCCTGTGGAGATGCGGAGGGCAGACGTCTTAATTTCTACTTTAGACTTGAACAACATTTGCATTGAACACAATATAATTTCTTTAAATTGACAGTTTAAGTACTACTTTGTCAGTGGCGTATATCAGCTCTTTTATCGCTTATCTTTAAGCACAGAATAACATTTCAATGGGTTGCTGTTATTTATAGTATGTGGTATGAACTTTCAACGCATTGTCAATTTTTCTAATCTAAAACATTTCCCAGCTAACCTACAAACGGGAAGTTGGACCTCAGGTTTCAGTGACATGTCAGACTTGAATCACTCCTATGGCAGTTAGTATTTTTTGTTTTCTATTCATTTTTGCTCTTCATGTACTGTAATTTCGAAGCATTTACTATTTGTTTAGTCTGCGGTTGACAGCATTTTTGTTTGTTATGTAATTGCAGTATGATATTTCCATGTGATTCTTAGTATTTGATGTAAGAGTGTCCTCAATCCACTCTGTGTAACCAGTGTATTTAATTTGAGGACTTTTGAATGTTAGAATGCAAGCCTTAATACTACGTTTTGTATAACGCGGACATAGTTGTCTCGCTTTTCCTGTGCTCTTCTATAACAGATTACTCTTTACTGATCTTAATGACATGTTGTACAATACTGCCTGGTTTTCCATGGTCCTAAAATTCTTATAAATTTGTCTCTGCATTTTAATATGTATTCTGCAGAAAGAGTCATACACTGCTAACTTGTCTCTGGTAGCATATGAATACTGTGTACTCACAGACATTACTCTCTACCATTTCAAGCTACATCTGTTCTACATGACACATCTTGTAATCTGAGGTACAACTTTAAACCATTAACCAGACCAATATGTCAATACTATGTATGAATGCCTTATAAGCAAATGTGCTGAGAATATGTACACCACTCCCACTGAAAACATTGGACAGGACATGATTGGCTGAAAAAGCTCAGACGCTTCCTGGTCTCTTTGTAAGCAGCATTTTTGTGGAGATCAATGGAAATTCAGAGTAATATCCGTATTTTAAAGGTTTTGTTTTTTTTGTGAGGCTATTTCAAGTCTGGAGTCTCTGTATTCTGGTTCACATCAAGACAATCACAAATGAGAAACGTTCAGTTGAATACTTTACATTTAAAAAAGCAGGATATTTATTTTTTTATTTTTTAATATCTAATTCAACATCTTCTTATGTTTGCTATAAGCATGCCTGTCTTATTGACCCAATCACTTGTCAGTTTCTTTCTTTCTTTTTTTTTTTTTTAAGCACTTATTTAAGAAAAACAAAAAACAACCTCTTTATATTTTTTGGGGGGGTTGTAAAGCTACAAAGAACAAACGTTGAGAGAGCTTTCACTTTCCAGTAGATATAAGAATCTGTAACTATTAATGTATGAATAGGAGACCAGCCTTATTAACGCTACATTGTTTGCATTGCTGAATGTTTTAGTTTTCCATGTTTGTATTTGTTTAAAGAAAACAGTGTGTGTGTGTATATGTATATATGTGAATATTCAGTACATTCAGTAAGCAAACAGTTCAACTGTTCATACAAATGTCATTCTTTCTATGTAGCAGGCTATGTTTAAAGTGTATACATTTGGTCATACTGGATGGAGGGTTTGTGTTTTGGTGCATATAAAACATACAAAAAATGCATTTTATTTATAATTGTATTTATTTGTTTGTGGGATATGGTCACACAAGATAAATACAGGTGGTCCTCATTTAGCGACCTACCTGTTTTACAACGACTCGCACTTAAGACCAGGCGTAAGTGCAAATCGTCGTGGGGATTCCCTGCTCTGGTGCGCATGTCTATGTTCGGGGAAGTTTCCCTGAACATAGACAAGCACACCAGCACAGGGAATCCCTTAACCCCTCACTTACTAACCAATTCGTTCTATGACCGGGTCGTAGGAACGGAACCCGGTCGGTGAGTGAGGAGTGTCTCTAGTGTAAATACTATATTTTTTATAAGAATGATTTGTAAATTCCAGCTGATTTTTCTTTTTTTTGTTATTTAGAATAATATGTTGGATTAAATGTTAGAAACCATAAAATGTACTTTATAATGGAGATCTGTGCTAGCCTTTGTTAAATTATTTAAATAACAATTTATCTATAGATTAGAAATGCTTTCAAAATAGATTTTTTTTTCTTGTTTAATTACATGATGGTGGCATGTTTTTTTTTTGCCCCCCCCCCCCCCCTCCAAACTTGTTAAATGACAACTTTCCCCTGAATTTTTTTTTAATATACCGTATTTTTCGCTCCATAAGACGCACCACACCATAAGACGCACCTAATTTTTAGAGGAGGAAACCCAGAAAAAAATATTTTGAACAAACTGTCCCATAGTGTTTCTTAACACCCCATCCTCCCCTGTCCCATAGTTTTCCTTACTACCCATTCCCCTCTCCTGTCTCATAGTGATCTTTAACCCCCCCGTCCCATAGTGATCTTTAACCCCCCTGTCCAATATTGATCTTAACCCCCCGTCCCATAGTGATCTTAACCCCCCTGTCCCATAGTGATCTTTTCCCTCTTTCCCCTTGTCCCATAGTGTTCTTTTCCCCCCCTCCCCTTGTCCCATAGTGTTCTTTCCCACCTTTGTCCCAAAGTGTTCTTCCCCATACCCTTGTCCCATAGTGATCTTCCCCCCCATCCCTCCCATAGTGTCCCTTAGTGCCCCTCTCTCCCCAGTAAGTCTCCTTACCTGTATTGTAGCGTGACTGACCGGAACAGCGCGCACCACGGGACAGGAACTTAAATTTCAGTTTCCTGTACCCGGCCGGACTGAAAGAAAGTGCGCACACTGAGTCATTCCGGCCGGGTACAGGAAACTAAAATTTAAGTTCCTGTATCGTGGTGCGCGCTGTTCTGCCAGCCCACGCTACAATACAGGTAAGGAAACGTACACATTCACTCTATAAGACGCACAGACATTTCCCCTTATTTTTGAGAGGGAAAAAAGTGTGTCGAATAGAGCGAAAAATACGGTAATATTCCTTTTATCAAGTATTGAAAGGAAATAGATTTTTTTTTTTAAATTAAGGATATGTTAATAATTAGAAAAACTCCTCCCTACATTTAACATATGACAGGATCCATCAGCCATCTCAAGCACAGTGTTTGAATATGACAGCTAGGGTCTTCCCTTACTTCACTCCCTGCACAGTGCAGTGATATGATCATTTTAACTGTTTGATAAAAATTAGCTTAAGTGCGGTCAGCAAATAGATTTGTTGGAACATAGTAGGCTTTCTTCGTTATATTTTTTGGGGTATCTGCAAGGCTCTTCTTAGTAGATTGCACAGGGAGAAAAGCAGGGTAGACCACATAGATGGTCTGATTGTAGGTGCACATACATGGCTAAAAGATCCATCTTACACTAAATGTAAAGATGAGTTTTTATTTCTTACATATACTTAAAGGGACACTATAGGCATCGACGCCACTTCAGTTTATAGAAGTTATCTAGGTGCAGTGTCCCTGTCCCACTTATTGACTGACGGAGTGCAGACCCAGCACTGTGGGGCAATTGGTAAGAAAAGTTTATATATATATTTTTTTTAACCCTTTTATCTATTGGAGCAGGGTGCCGCGAGGGAGGAGGGAGCTAGAAGGAACCGCAGTGCTAGGAACACATATTTTTTATTCTTAGCACTATAGAATCCTTTTAATTTAAAAAATAAATCTATTTCCTTTCAATACTTGATGTATTGGATTATTGTATTAAAACATATTTTTTAGGTGACAGTTGCCCCTTACGTTTTGCAATACCGAGGTTTTTGTCACAAACATTTGCATCATTTGTTGCTTATATAAATATGGCACTGGGAGGTGGCTACCCTAGAATAACCTTCCGTGATTAAGATGGATTTTTTTTTTTTTTTATTTATTCAATCTGGGCTGTACTTGAAAAAAAAATGACAATAAACATATGAAACCATATTGTGCTTTTGTGCTTCTGCTCTATTATGTACAGTGATTGACTATTCTATTTAATCTGTTTGCGAAATTTGGAGGTCTCTTTTCCTGGGCACACACAGATACCTTAATGAGAATATGTAGGTTGCCAAATGCATTTTATGGCATTTATACAATAGTTACAAAATCTATGCATTGATTGGGAGGTCGCCAATCAAATACTCGTAGACACAGGGGCATAATATAACTTACTATGAACACTTACTAAGATAACAGTTTAGAAAATACACCACAAACACACAAATAATTGAGTATTTACCAATTTATGAAAAAAATGAAATAATTATAATAGCATTTTTTTTAATGCTGTCCAGACAAAGTTTGCAGCCTTTGAGGTTTTTTAGTGTCTGAGAGAACTTTATCTTATCTCACATTGTAAACAGTTGGCATAAGGCAAGCTCTGACAGGGGATATAACATGGACCCCGACATCCCCATATCCTACGTAAAACACTGGTGCTGAGGTGAACATAAGAGGGACAAAATGGACATATCTTTTTAGAAAATGTGAAGGGAGACCATGTGATTGACAGCCAGGGCAGGTGTGGATAGGGCAGCATAAAATGTTTTTGTAAAGTGGCACTCCATGCCAAACTTACCTTTCCCCAATTGCTTCACCTTCTCTTCCTCTCTCAGAATCTGTTCTTCTTCTTTTCAACCCTTCTGATCAAGATTTATTTAAAACTTAAGACAAAGTTCAGAGGGGGACATCATGACTTGAGGCATTTTCAAACATGTTAATCCTCGCCTGTATTCTACTATATTAATGAGACTCAAAGTATAATTGTCATATGGATTGACAGTATTGCTCTGACCGCTTAAGCCAACCAATCAGAGGGCTCTGACATGTAAATCTTGAAGCTTGCAGGTGGCAGCGAGTGGGGTCCGGGGGGGGGGGGGGGGGGGGGTGAGACAGAAGGTCCCCCATTTTGTTCGCTTAGCGGCGGGTTCAGCTCAAAGTCTCCAACATTACTGGCTCAGACCGATGTAGCTGCTTCCCTCTACTTCCTTCAGAACAGTAATGCCCTCCTTTGCATAATGCGTTTCACCTAGGTGCTTTGTCAAATGCCAGTAGAGGCAGGTCCAGTCTGTCTGTCTTTCTATACACTTGCGAGATTGCAGCATCGAAACAAATGTTCCAATGGGTCATCCCACTGCTTTAGAGATAATCATTCAGACAGCCAAAGGTGTCTTTTGGTGGCCTAACTAACGCTGAATGTCCATACACTCTGCATGACCGTAACTAACGTGTCCTATCATATGCAGCTCCTATCAATCACTCTCACATATAGAATGTGTGCAATATTTAAAAGATTAAGCCAGGGCTTGACAGATTTGTTTAGAATCTAGGAGCCAGCTAAAAAAGTTAGGAAACAGTTTTTTAAAAACTAATTTTCAGTTTAATTTTTTTTATGAAAAAAATGCAATTCTTAAGGGACACTATAGACACCACACCCACTGTAGCTTAATGCAGTTGTTCTGGTGTCTATAGCCTGTTCCTGCAGACCTTTCAATGTAAACACTGCCTTTTCAGAAAAAAGGCAGTGTTTACATTGCTGCCTAGTAACAGTCACTCAGATGGTCACTAGAGTCTTTGGTCCGGTGGATACGTTCAGCGTCTCCATGCTCTGTATGTAGGCGCTGAATGCTCTCCATAGAGATACATTGATTCAATGCATCTCTATGAGGAGGTGCTGATTGGCACATTGTTTTGCTGCGTATGTGCAATATCCTCCCTTAGCGGAGATTATAAAGACTGATTATATCAGCCATGGAGACAGGACCAGTCATGGCGGAACGGGCATGGTGTGGGAAAAAAGGTGAGTAAAAACACCTTTTTCGTGCGATTGGAGGGGAGCAGGACCTAAACTGATTCAGACTCACAAACACTGAGAGACATACTCTGTGACAGACACACTCTGACAGACAAACACCCTGCTAGACACACTCTCTGTCAGACAAACAGCATTTGACAGACACAGAGACACAGACAGAGATACACACACACACATATTTTTTCACACACACAAACTGAGATTTTTATTATAATTGTAATCCACCCAGCCACCCTACCTTTGGGAGAGCTGAGTGGATCATTCCCTGGGGACCAGTGGGGCGGCTCTCTCTTCCTGCACTCGAGGGAGCAGTAATCTACATGCAGCTCCTCTCTGCTCCCTCACTCTCTGTAGTGATGTCATATTTCGGCTCCCGGAGAGAGGAGCTACAGGTATATTAATGCTCTCTTGTGCGCCGCCTACAATGCTCCCACGGACAGCCGGCTCCCATGCCACCGCGGGCGGCTGCCTTAAAGGGCTGACATCCGAGGACCAGAGCGATATTTCTAGTTGACCTGGTGCCTGGGATTTGTCGAGCCCTGGATTAACCCGTGGAATATGCTTTGTCTCGGTAGAAAACATTCTGTGACAATGACTGTATTAAAAACAGGATGTACAATTCTATATAATTTTTTTATTTTTTTACGAAAAGTCAAATTTAGATTGTTTCAACTGCATCTGCACCATCCTCCTTAATGCTTTCAGTGTCAACGTTAACATCACTGCTTTTGTCAGCAAATCCTATATAACACATAGCATCCAAACACAAAGCACTAACTTTAAAGTAATTGAGAACCCAATGCATCCGGTAGGATAATCATTCGGTCAATATAATTCATCGGCCTTATGGAGATGGTCTGTTAAAGGTCTCGACCAGTCCCCTTAATGTCCCATATGCCAGGACCTAAAGGATACAACTAAAGTTTCACAGGGAGAGAAGTATTAATCCCTCAGCACTGGATCAGAATACTATAGAGATCACATTCTATTTATTTTTTGTCAATCTTTCTTTTATTGAGGCATCGTGATCACAATACTGAAAGAAGAAAAGGAGTTATATCAGGGATGCAGTGATTACCAATGACATCTCCTGTGTAAGACTGCCTCATTTTTTAACCCCTTAACGACCAAACTTCTGGAATTAAAGGGAATCATGACATGTCACACATGTCATGTGTCCTTAAGGAGTTAAATGAGGGTGTTCGGGACAGACTCTCAAAATGCGGGACTGTCCTGGGAGATCCAGGACACATGGGCACCCTACTGGCAACCTATGGCTGCGTTCCCACAGAGAGGGCTCGGTGTGCCAGCTGTGCCACGTATGCCATAGGTTCGACATTGCTGGGCTAGGTGGATACAAGCATATAAGGTACATAGAGTGAGCTTATAAGCATACAAATCCCTTTAGATAGGGGCAAAGTAAACTAGAGTTAAATGACCAGGCAATATGAAATTAGTGCTGAACTAATTTACACGTCTTACCCACCTACACACAGCATAGACCCTATGCACTCCACTCACATACTCAGCACCCCTCATGCACACACAGCACCCTTCACACACATCACCTTACACACATAGAAAAAAAAGTAGAATAGAAAATAGAAAAAAATGGAAAAAAAATGAAAAAATAGATAAATGTAAGTACATATTTAAAAAAAACATTTTTTTAAACCTTTAAAGAAAAAAAATCACACTTGCGCTATAAAATTAGTTACTGCGGCACTGGTGGGCGGTAAGGACAATTTACCATCAAAAGATATACAAAAGTAGGCGGTAGGTATTAAAAGGTTGACTACCCCTGAATTAGATGAACCAGTTTCTGATTTAATGATAGATCACTGTAAAAAAAAGGCATATCCTGAGGATTTACACAAAAAAAGGAAAGAAAGAAAACAGCTGGAACTGCAAATATGAGCATTTCTATTTTCCATTAAAAAATATATATATATTTATTTAAATATGGGAAGAGGGATCAACATTTTATTTTGTAATTTTTTTTTATTTTTATTTTTTTTAAATGAAAGATTTTATTTTGCTTCATTGCTTTAGCACTTTAGCACTCTTACCTAGAGTGGAAACCTATTTTCTATGTCAATGACTAATTATGCAGATATAAGAAAAACTATCAAGGGGAAATTGAAGAGGAGACATGACATCTTACCTCTCATCTACTTTATTGGGCACTACTTTGGCATATATGGAGTCAAACTGATTCTAAGCATCTGCTCTAGTATTGAAGACCTAATGTGGCACTTAGTAAATCCTATTATTGTCTTAAACTAAAAGCTGTATTTAGCCACCACGACAGCAGTTGCTAAATCATTCAATAAATCCCCTTTTATCCTAAAAAGAGCAGGCTTTTGCAAAGCATAGCAGTAGGATTGAAAGTTAAACATGAAAAAGGAGGTTTCTTATTTGCATTTATCTGTTTTTATTTTGCATGTCTTCATTTGGAGATAAATCGAGGTTGTACAATATTTTAAACACGGACTCAATATTCAAGAATGTAATTTAAAAAAAAGATATCTGTCAAGTTGGGATATGAAAGAACGAGGCGTTAGAAGAACAAGCTTATCTGCAAACCTGAAGTTTGGAGACCACGCAGACATCCATTCGTACGAATGTAATAATTGTATTCCTTTTGCACAGATGCATTTGATAAAAAAATGGAACTCTTTGGAAGACTTTGCTAATCTGAAAACTGACATTTGTCCCCAAGAATCATTAAAAATTAATCTTTTATTTCTTAATCTCAATGTTGGAGGAAAGAGATTCCAGATTGACTACCAGGTGGCAGCACGATATCCAATAACTAGGATCGGGAAGATTGCAACTTGTGTCGATCCAGTCAAGAGGCTAGATCTATGTGATGATTTTTCAGTCCAAAGAAATGAATATTTCTTTGATCGAGACCCTATTGTTTTCTACTATATATTTCATTTCTATCGTAGTGGCATTCTGTGGATAATGGATGAACTGTGTCCAAAAAACTTTGTTGAGGAAACCGAGTACTGGGGTATTCA
The DNA here is from genome assembly GCF_036172605.1 of Pelobates fuscus. Lineage (NCBI taxonomy): Eukaryota > Metazoa > Chordata > Amphibia > Anura > Pelobatidae > Pelobates > Pelobates fuscus. The sequence continues at coordinate 325,279,956 of NC_086321.1, read as the reverse complement.
CTTAAACTATACCCAAAGATGCTGTCGCATACTCTTTGAAGAACATCACGACGAGCTTAAGGAGCACATTAAAATACAGAAGGATCTCCAAGCAGAAGTTTACCGTCATGACCATGAGAAACATTTTGCAGGCAAATGGTTGGGGGATTTGCGAAAGAAGATATGGAATTTGATGGAAAATCCTTACTCTTCTATTCCAGCAAAATTCCTAGCTGTATTGTCCAGTTTTTTTGTTTTGATTTCTATAGTGGCCATGTGTCTGAGTACAGTGGAAGAACTCCAACACATGAATATAAATGGTAAACCCTTCATGGAACAAGTGGAAATTGTATGTGTCATATTTTTTTCCACGGAATATGTTATGAGATTGTTTTCGACTTCGGATGTAAAAAGATTTCTAAAAACTGTGTTAAACATAGTTGACTTAATAGCAATCCTTCCTTTTTACATACAAATTATATTTGAAAGATTCTCGGAAGAGACAGACCTGCATTTACATCATGATGATATCGAAAAAATGGAAAGAGTGGGGCAACTTGGGAAGGTACTGAAAATTATAAGGCTGATGCGTATATTTCGAGTTTTAAAACTAGCTCGCCATTCTACTGGTCTTAGAGCTTTTGGATTCACCATCCGTCAGTGCTACCAGCAAGTTTGCTGTCTTTTCTTGTTTATTGCTATGGGAGTGTTCACCTTCTCTGCTCTTATGCACTCTGTAGAACATGATATACCTGGTACCAACTTCACTAGCATTCCTGATGCCTGGTGGTGGGCAGCGGTAAGTTAAGTTTTAATGTGTTTTGTTATTATTTTTTTTCAATTTGACAATTTTTATTTTGTTTCGTTTTTTTCTTATTTCACTTATTTTTCATTCTTTGAATTAAGGAAGCGAAGAAAGATGTTGTGGGGTACAGAAAGTAAGAGGGGTGTGGGTAAACACAAAGTGGCCTCACCCGTGGTGCGTCCCTGCCACCCCTCCTCTGAGCCCTAATCGTCCCTGGTTTGTGAGGGAGAGTGAATATGGTAATCCGTCTCCGGAGCTAGATATCTGCATGTTGTGGAAAGGGGTTGTGTGGGTTTGTGGTGGGTGTTTCGGTTGTCTCCCCTGGGCGAGTCTCAGCGATTAAGCCTCCCATACCCCATGAATGAGCGTCTAGGTTAGCTCCATTCCATTTGGGTGGCTCACGCTTTTGTACTTGTGACTCCTTGAATGACTTGAGTGTCTTAAGTTTTAACGGTGGGCTTGTGTGGTGTTATGGTCCGATGGGCGAGTCGGAGTGTCAGTAGGCTTAAGGTAGGTGTTTTGTTATTTTTTTTATCACTTGACTTTAAAACTAAACATTTGTATATTTTATTTCCTAATTTATATGAACTGTAGACAGTTTAGCTGAAAGTTGAGTTGTTATAATATAACCACATGTTCTCCTACAAAAATGTTTACCTCTTTACTACCAAACACTTTGCAAAAAAAGAAGCAAACAAAACAAAAAATAAAACAACAAAACACCAAAATACTAAATGTCATGGTCAGTAATATATTAAATTTTTTGTTGCACTAGGCCAAAGTTAATGCATCCATCCAAATACACTTTATCTGTACATGTGTAAAGATGTTTAAATGCATAAAAAAATACAAATATACATAAGTCCTGCAGACAAAAACATAACTGATCAAACCCGCATACAAATATATGCATGAATACATGATATGACACACTTACACATACATACATACATAAGAGGCTGCACATACATACAAACATATTGTCGTGTGTAAAAACAAGGCAAGCCTCAAAAGGTGAGTCCTACATTAGCCATTAGATTTGCTGATATCAGCCAAGAATATCCAATGAGACAGGAAGGGGTATTTTATAAACCCTTTACATTTAACCCTTTTTAGGGCTTCTACACATACAATACACTTTGCTGGTATCAGAAAAAGGTAAACATCTATAATAAGACATGAAGGGGTGTTTTATAAACCACTACATACTTATTAACCCTAAATAAGGCTATAACACATACAAATCACCTTGCTGGTATCAGCTAAAAGCAGGGCCGTCTTTATCGCGGGGCAAACGAGGCAGCTGCCCTGGGCGCTCTCCCTGCTGGGGGCCCAAGACAGCTGCTCCGTTTGCCCTCTGCCCGCAAACTATGGGGGCCCATCGGGTGGCCCATGCACTTAGGGCCACCCAGTGGGCCTGTGTCAGCAGGGGCCCGGTCAGGCGCTGTGGCGCTTTAACAGCGCGACTGGGCCCTAGCTTTTTGGCAGCACTGGGAGGAAGTGACAGCTGCGCGTCACTTCCTCCCACAGAAAAAGGAGCTGAGCGGGAGTAAGGAGGACCAGCTGTTCCGGAGGGGGCCAGGCCGGAAGAGCTTAACTCCCAGCCACCCCAGCCAGCCCACTGGACCCCAGGGAAGTCACCCTACAGGAAAAGGTAAGAAACTGGAGGGTGGTTATCAAATTTTGCATGAGTGCCTGAGTGTGTGTGTGTCAGTATATATGTATGTGTGTATGTCTGTTAGTGTGCCAGTATGTCTGTCAGTGTGTCAGTATGTCTGTGTGTGTGTGAGTCTGTCAGTGTCTGTGTGGTTCAGTATGTATGTGTGTATGTGTGTTTCAGTATTGGCTGTCTGTGAGTGTCAAAATGTCTGTATGTGTGTTTGTCTCTCAGTGTCTGTGTGTATGTGTGTTTCAGTATGTCTGTCTGTGTGTATGTGTGCCAGAATGTCTGTCAGTGTGTCAGTATGTCTGTATGTGTGTTTGTCTCTCAGTGTCTGTGTGTATGTGTGTTTCAGTATGTCTGTCTGTCTGTGTGTATGTGTGCCAGAATGTCTGTCAGTGTGTCAGTATGTCTGTGTGTGTGTGAGTCTTTCAGTGTCTGTGTGGTTCAGTATGTATGTGTGTTTCAGTATGGCTGTCTGTGAGTGTCAAGATGTCTGTATGTGTATATGTCTGTCAGTGTCTGTGTGTATGTGTGTTTCAGTATGTCTGTCTGTCTGTGTGTATGTGTGACAGAATGTCTATGTGTGAATCTGTCAGTTTCCGTGTGGTTCTGTATGTCTGTGTTTGTCAATATGTCTGTCAGTGTATGTGTGTTTCAGTATGTCCATCTGTCTGTGTGTATATGTGCCAGTATGTCTGTCAGTGTATCTGTATGTCTGTGTGTGTGAGTCCGTCAGTGTCTGTGTGGTTCAGTATGTCTTTGTGTATGTGTGTTTCAGTATGGCTGTCTGTGTCAGTACGTCTGTCAGAATGTGTCTCTGTATCTGTATGTTGTCCATTTGTGTTTGTGTGTGTATCTGCATGTATGTAAGTGTTTGTATCTGTGTGTGTGTGTGTCTATTTGTGTGTCAGTGTCTGTGTGTATCTGTATGTTCTTGTGTGTATCTATATGCGGTCAGTGTGTATCTGCATGTGTGTCAGGTAGTGTATTTGTGTGTATCTATATGTAGTCAGGGGGGCCCAAGTAAATGCTTGCCTGGGTCCAATCAAAATTAAAGACGGCCCTGGCTCAAATTTCACTGTTGAGACAGGAAGGGGTGCTGCCCCTACATACTTATAAACTCTTAATAAGACAAACATGGGGTGGCTGGCAGCAATGTAACATAGCTGTGTGATACAAAAAGCATATACAAACACAAATAAAGCACCACGCTTACAGCAACAGTGGCTTAGTATCTAACAGCTCAAAATACATAGTAAAAACAAAGAGAAAGTTAGCTGTGTTCTGCCCCAAATCCCTATGTACATTTAAACAAAATGGAGGCTCTTTCTTGACTTGGCAGGGAGCTTATATTCACATGGCCATTGGAATGAAACTACAGAGCCTCCATTTTGTTATTGTGGCGGGACCGCTACCTGCTAGTGAATTGCTGCGTGACAATCCCTGTGTTTGCCCCTATATTGTGTGTATTCTCATGTTTTACCTACTCCCCGTTCGGGAGTCCCCATACAAACGTGTTTTGCTCACCTCCTGCACGGGGACCACCTCGATACCCCATTTAGAATGTTTGTTCAGAACGTTCACACCTCGTTAGAATGTTCGCAACTTGTGAAAACCACAAAACGCAAGGGAAGCCTTTGCGCATGCCGACCCTGGGTGGCGGCCCGTTCGTTAGATGGACGCCATCCAGGGGGAGCATTCGCGGATTGCTTCCCACCCCATCTGGTTCCCGAATGGGGACCTCCCCAGTGCCCCTTGGAGTGTTCACACCAATCAATTAGAACGTTGGCAATTCGCAACATAAGTGTGAAACCGCAAGGGAAGTAATTAATGAGTGTTTCCCTGGGTAGCCGCCATTCGTATAGACGGACGGTGGCCAGGGGGAGCATTCGTGTCCCAAATGAGGAAGCTTCCCTTGCCTGGTTTCACCCAGGGATTCCACGAACAGAGGCAGTTACTGATACCTGAGATTGGTGTGGACACTTTCTGGGGGACAATGGCGGTTTGGCAGGCTTTCTGGACCTGGGAGGCCAGGAGGCGGGAATCTTTCCCGCGCTGGGACTCCCAGGTGCAGAGGGTTCTGAGAAGAAGACCCCTTGGCACATGAAGTGGGAAACCCTGTATTTGGGTGGCAGGAACTGGAGACAGAGGGACTGGCGTTCCTGTCCCACGCACAGGCCCCTGTGAGGGGGAGGACCCGGAGAAGGGATACTGAGTAGCGGGAAAAAGGGACAAAGAGACTGGGGTTCCAGTTACGTTGTGCGACCCTGGGAGGGGACATTCATGTTTGTTCCACCCCTTGCATGGGGAAAGTAAAAAGCTGCTTGTGGCCAACAAAGTTAGACGACTGGGTCAGAGTATCTCTAAAACGGAAAGTCTTTTGGGCTGTTCCAGGTATGCAGTAGTTAATAACTACCAAAAGTGGTGCATAGCAGGTCAACCCGTGAACCAGCAGCTGGGGAGCAAAAGCTAGCCCATCTGCTGCAATCACACAGAAGAGCTATTGTAGCTTAACTTAATGCTGACCATCAGAACACACGGTGCATTGCAGTTTGTTGCTTAGCCATGATGATCCCTGTTCACTGCCTAAAGCGCCTTTAATGGCTTCAGCTGGACCATGGAGCAATGGAAGAAAGTTGCCTGGTCTGATTAATCATGTTTTCTTTTAGATCAGGTGGATGGCTGGGTGGGTGTGCATTGTTTACCTTTCATAGATATGACCGCAGGATGCACTATGGGAAGTATGCATGCCCGCAGAGGCAGTGTTATGTCTGAGCAATGTTCTGCTGGGAAACCTTGGGTCTTGGAATTCATGTGGATGTTACTTTGACATGTGCCGCCAACCTAAAGATTGTTGCAGACCAAGTATACGCTTTCATGACAATGGTGTTCCCTGATGGCAGTGGCCTCTTTCAGCAGGATAATGCCACACTGCAAAAATTGTTCAGGAATGATTTGAGGAACATGACAAAGAGTTCAAGGTGTTGGCTTGGCCACCAAATTCCCTCGATCTCACTCCATCTGAGTATCCATGGGGTGTGCTGGAACAACAAATCCAATCTATGAAGGCCCCATCTCAATGCATCAGAGCTGTTTTGGCAGCACAAGGGCATCCTACATGTTATCAGGCAGGTGGTTTTAATGTTGTGGCAGTGCATATATATATATATGTGTGGGTGTGCAAGTGTGTATGGGTGTCTGTATGTACATTTGATTCTGCTAGTGTGCGTTTGGGGGGACCCAAGAATTCTGATGGCAGCGTTGCTCACAATCCTTTGGCCTACATAAAAAAGCAACCGCAGTGCAGAAATAAAATGTAAAAAAAATGTTAAAGATAAAATTTGCACAGCCCACAATAAACACCACAATGTCTAGTCTCACACATGTATTCCACCATATGCACTGATACTGTAATATATTATTGATTTTTTCAGGGTGATTCTTCAAAGTGTAACTTGTTACAAACACTAAAAGTTTTATTAACTAAACTTCGAATTTTAGTAAATTAAATTGAAATGGAAAACTGAGGCAATATAGCTCATGTGGTAATGACCTCCAACCAGGGCCGGGCTGGGAAAGAAAATTCGTCCTGGGCATTTTTCAATCACAGCAGCCCCCTGAGAAGGGGTTAGGGCCAGATAGGGTATGTTTTGTCATCAGTAATGACAAGTACGCCCCTTCTCAAAGTGAGCATGTTGGTTCAATGCGCAGAGTCCCGCTGAAGAGCTCTAGCATAGGAAAAAGGCCTGTATTTGCTCTGCGCAGCGCAAGCAAATTTAATAACATGCTTGCGCTGTGCTTGCTTTTAACTTGTCGCTGGTGTCTCCATAAATGGGATACCAGAGGACAAAAGGGCCAGGAAAGTGTATGGTGCATGTGTTTGGAACTGCTTGTGTGATTGTGTGTAGAGTGAGCTGATTGTGGTGTGGTATTGTGTAAATAGGTCAATTTCATTCGTGTTTGTGGTGTAATATGTGTGGCTAGGGGCTGTAGAATGTGTGTATATAGGGTGCATAGTGTGTATAGGGGATGTATCGAGTGCGTGCATATGGGCTGTAGTGTGTGTGTATAAGTGATGTAGTGTGTGTAGGGGTTGAAGAGAGTGTGTGTTTAGAGAATATAGTATGTGCATAGGGGATTCAGAGTTTGTATGTCAGGACTGTAGTGTGTGTTGGTGGTGCAGTGTGTGTGTGTTGTGGATCTAGTGTGTGAAGGACCCAGAGTGTTCATAGGTGATCTAGTGTGTGTGTGTGTGTAGAGGATTCAGAGTGTTTATAGGGATCTAGTATGTGTGTTTGTGTGTGTGTAGATTAGATGATCAAGAGTTGAGTAAGGGATCTAGCGTGTATCTGGAATGTAATGTGTGTATTAAAAGAGCTAAGTGTTGTATTAAAAAAACTTAGTGGTGTACTAGCAAAACCATTAACAGATTTATTTAACCAATCATTGTTAACAGGAGTAGTCCCAGAAGATTGGAAGTTAGCGAATGTTGTGCCCATTAACAAGAAAGGTAGTAGGGAGGAGTTGGGCAACTACAGGCCAGTAAGCCTTACTTCAGTAGTGGGGAAAGTGATGGAAACCATGTTAAAGGATAGGATTGTTGAACATCTAAAAACACATGGATTTCAAGATCAGAGACAACATGGGTTTACTTCAGGGAGATCATGCTAAACTAATCCTTTCTTTTTTTTTTTTTGATTGGGTAACTAAAATATTAGATCAGGGTGGTGCAGTAGACATTGCTCACCTAGATTTCAGTAAGGCTTTTGACACTGTTGCACATAGAAGGCTTATCTATAAACTGCAATCTTTAAGTTTGGATTCCAATATTGTTGAATGGGTAAGGCAGTGGCTGAGTGACAGGCAACAAGGGGTTGTAGTCAATTTTGAAGCATGGACTTGTCACCAGTGGGGTACCTCAGGGATCTGTACTTGGACCCATTCTTTTTAATGTTTTTATTAGTGATATTGCAGAAGGTCTTGATGATAAGGTATGTCTTTTTGCTGATGATGCTAAGATATGTTACAGGGTTAATGTTCCAGGAGGGATAAGCCAAATGGCAAATGATTTAGGTAAACTAGAAAAATGGTCAGAGTTGTGGCAACTGACATTTAATGTGGATAAGTGCATCTTGGACGTAAAAACAGAGTACATAATATTTGACAGAGTCCTAACCGCAACATCTAAGGAAAGGGATTTAGGGGTGTTTATTTCTGGTGACTTAAATGTAGGCAGACGATGTAATAGAGCAGCAGGAAATGCTAGCAGAATGCTTGGTTGTATAGGGAGAGGTATTAGCAGTAGAAAGAGGGAAGTGTTCATGTCATTGTACAGAACACTGGTGAGACCTCACTTGGAGTATTGTATGCAGTACTGGAGACTGTATCTCCAGAATGATATTGATACTTTAGAGAGAGTTCAGAGAGGTGCTACTAAACTGGTTCATGGATTGCAGGATTAAACTTACCAGGAAAGGTTAAAGGATCTTAACATGTATAGCTTGGAGGAAAGACGAGACAGGGGGGATATGATAGAAACATTTAAATACATAAAGGGAATCAACACAATAAAGGAGGAGACCATATTTAAAAGAAGAAAAACTACCACAACAAGAGGACATAGTCTTAAATTAGAGGGGCAAAGGTTTAAAAATAATATCCGGAAGTATTACTTTACTGAGAAGGTAGTGGATGTATGGAATAGCCTTCCAGCTGAAGTGGTAGAGGTTAACACAGTAAAGGAGTTTAAGCATGCGTGGGATAGGCATAAGGCTATCCTAACTATAAGATAAGGCCAGGGACTAAGTAAAGTATTTAGAAAATTGGGCAGACTAAATGGGCCGAATGGTTCTTATCTGCTGTCACATTCTATGTTTCTATGTTTCTATGTGTAGTGGTGCATTGTGTGTTTGTGAGCGGTACTGTAGTGTGTGTGTATGTATGTATATTCATATATATATATATATATTTGGAAGTATTGTATGTGTGAAGGGTGCAGCGTGTGTGTGAGGGGGTTGTGAGTGTAAAGGGGGCTGTGAGTGTGAGGGTGCTGTGAGTGTGTGTAAGGGTGCTGTGTCTGAGAGTGCTGTGAGTGTGCTGTGTGTGTGTGTGTGAGGGTGCTGTGCGGCTGCTGTGAGTGTGAGGATGTTGTGAGTGTGAGGGGAGACAAGTTATTTTAAATATATTAAATATGTATTTTATAAATAAATATGTATTAATAAAAAAAACTAAATTTATATCCCCCTCTCCCTTCTTACCTTGTGCCTGGGAGGGGGGACCACGCTGCCTGAGTTCACTCTCACGAGATTCGGAGCGATTTTTCCATTTGGTTTTAATTTGCAAAAAATTGGAGTTTAGTCAATAACTCTGATAGTGAATTGAAAGTGTGACACTGTTATATTTTCAGGTCAGGTATTTTGGCCTTAAATTGTAATTTACATTACACAGATACATACACTTAACAAAATTTTTCATGAGCTGAACTCAAAGATATAAGACTTTTTCTATGTACACAAAAGGCCCACTTCTCTCAAATATTGTTCACAAATCTGTCTAAATCTGTGTTAGTAAGCACTTCTCCTTTGCCGAGATAATCCATCCACCTCACAGGTGTGGCATATCAAGATGCTGATTAGACAGCATGATTATTGCACAGGTGTGCCTTTGGCTGGCCACAATAAAAGACCACTCTAAAATGTGCAGTTTTATCACACAGCACAATGCCACAGATGTAGCAAGTTTTGAGGGAGCGTGCAATTGGCATGCTGACTGCAGGTATGTCCACCAGAGCAGTAGCCCGTGAATTGAATGTCCATTACTCTACAATAAGCCGTCTCCAAAGGTGTTTCAGAGAATTTGACAGTACATCCAACTGGCCTCACAACCACAGACCACATGTAACCACACCAGCCCATGACCTCCACATCCAGTATCTTCACCTCCAAAAAAAAACTAACTTTTTAAAATTTTTGCACTAAAAAATTCTTTGGTTATCACTTTCCCATTTTGCAGTTTAGCAAATCTAATCACCTTTTTGCATTCATGATTGGCTTCCTTATATCTTTTATAGGATGCATCTGATTTGTCCGATTTAAATGCTTTAAATGCCCTTTTCTTGTTTTTAATCTTTTGATTTGCTTTCACACTAAGCCACATTGGTTTCAATTTGTTTCTTTATATTTATTACCCAATGGTACATACTGAAAAATGTACCATTCTAATATTTGTTTGAAGATATTCCATTTATCCTCAGTGGTTGTTTTTCACTAAAGAGTCTATTCTAGTCAATATATTGTAAAGTTTCCCTTATTTTATTGGCCATTTTAAAACACATTATTTTAGTACACCCCATGTGCATTTGTTTTTTGAGTTTATTTCAAATCACTATATTGTGATCATTATTTCCCAAGTGCTCCCCTACTTAAATGTTGGTCAAAATATAAACATTAAACAGGAAAAAGGCGTATACCACGCCTAGTAATTTATATATGCAAAATATACATACATATATTCTTGAATATTCCAATAAGTCAGAACCTCGGAAAAAATTTGAGATAAAAAATAATAGTGCAATACAGTAAACTTTATCTTAAAGGAAGTAAGAAATTAATCAATATAAAAAGTAACTAATAAAAAGTATACTTTAATATAAACAAACAAATTGAAAATCAATAAAAGGTATAAAATATAAAAGAAAGTCCCACTTAACGCGTTTCGCCTGTTAGGCTACTTCAGAAGTCTGGTATAACCTCCTTTTGGGTCCATTTTTATATGCCTCTTAATGAGTAAACGGTGTCCTGGTGTGTCTTCTTCCTGGTTCCTGGTTACTGTTGACACGCACGCGTCATACCGGAAATTGCGCGGTACGCGCGTCATGCCGGAAGTGACGCGGTACACGCGTCATACCGGAAATGACTTCGGCATCGTCTAATAGTTTCGTGCATTATTGTTGTGCTACTTTAGAACGCACGCATCGTTCATAAATAGCGTGCGTGACGTTCCGAGCGCTGCCTATTTAGGTATCCAATTGCAGGGGGTGTGGGCATGTGTTCCATCTTCATGCTTGCAGCAGTAGCATGGCGGCCATATTTGTTTTGGGCATAAAGAGTAAAATAAATATTTCTTACTTCCTGGATCCTGAATATCCTTGGTGGGGATTATACCACCTAAGCTGTTTATACTAGAGCAAGTTTTATGCTCTAGCAATTGCAAGTACAATATCATTTATTATTTATTTTATCATTAGTACTTACTTCACCATTGGCTGCTATTTCTTTTTTATATTAACCACGCACACTGCACTTTGGAAATATTCGTGTCAACTACAACAACATATCCTGAGACGGGGATTGTACCGTCCAAGCGCATCACAGCTGAACTCTGTTATAGCTCATATAAATGTGAGTGGACTGTACATAGCTATATTTACTGCTTTAAGATAAAGTTTACTGTATTGCACTATTATTTTTTTATCTCAATTTTTTTCCGAGGTTCTGACTTATTGGAATATTCAAGAATATATGTATGTATATTTTGCATATATAAATTACTGGGCGCGGTATACGCCTTTTTCCTGTTTTCTGTTATCTATTCACAGGGTTTTGGGAATCCTTGTTTTGTATACTGCTGCCTGTTCACAATCTACTATAGTGAGCGCCTATTACCCCTTTTCTTTTTGAAAAATATAAACATTGATGGTTATAACCAGATCCAGACAAGCATCCATTCTAGTCGGTGCTTGTACAAGTTTTGACATGAAGGTGTCATCTAACAAGTTCAAAAATGTAATTCCCTTTGCTGAACTACTAGTCCCTCTATCCCAATTTATGTCCAGGTAATTAAAATCTCTAATAATTAACATGTTACCCAGATTTGCAGTTCACTTTGAATTTATTGTATCACACTTCACAGGGATATTCAATAAAATCTGAATTGTAGGGAATTTTGTAAGATTTCATCCAACTAGAATATAGAATTTAGTGATAAATCCTGCTTTTAAAGGGGACCAAAACATTTTTAGCTTAATTAAGTAGTTTTAATATATAGACAATGCCCTTGCAGTCTCACTGCTCAATTCTCTGCCATTTAGGAGTTAAATCACTTTGTTTATGTAGCCCTAGTCACACCTCCTTGAATGTTACTTACACAACCTTCCTAAACATTTCATATAAAGAAAGATGTAATGTTTAAACTTCCTTTATTGCACATTCTGTTTAATTTAGAATTTAATATCTTTAATCCTGTGTGATTAAAGTTCAATTCAGAATTGAAGAAGGAAACGGCTAAAGTAAGTTAACATCTGATTGGAAATGAAACCATTTTGTTTTTGTGCAGGCTGTGTGAGTTACAGCCAGAGTAGGTGTGGCTATGGCTGCATAAACAGAAACAAACGTGATTTAACTCCTAAATGGCAGTGAATTGAGGAGTGACACTGTAGGGGCATGATCTATAGACTAAAATTGCTTCACCTAGCTAAAGTTGTTTTAAGGCCTATAATGTCCGTATAATAAAAAAAACTTTGATGCTGATTTTTTATTTTTTTTTTAGTAACAGAAAAAAACGTTTATTTAATATATCTTCCATGGAGCTGAGAGAGAATTGCCTTAAATGTTTGTTTCTTTTTTCTAGGTCAGCATTTCTACTGTGGGATATGGCGACACAGTTCCTGACAGTGTTTTAGGAAGAATTGTTGCTTTTCTCTGCATATCGTTTGGCATTATCCTCAATGGAATGCCTATCTCCATACTATACAACAGGTTTTCTGACTTTTATGCAAAATTGAAAGCCCATGAGAGTACGGGCACTTTGAAACAAGCACATGGAATAAGATTTAAAGAGAGGACCATAAAGAAGTTTATGTCTTGTTGTTCAGTGAGACAAGGGATAGGAAAATAACGGGACAATAAAAATAAAGCATTTAATCTCTTAGGCTAGCATAATTTAATGCTAGTTTGCAAATATTAATATGGCGTAACTACATGAACACGAGCTTCCATTAGTGAGACATTACGGGATTTATATTAGTTGCATGAGAACACATAGACTTTCACTAATCATTAATCCCAACTGGGATCCAAAAGAATCTCCTATGATTAATTGATGCTCGAAGACTGGAGGAGTTCGAGCATAGCAGATGCGCTTTATATGGACTCCACATACATCTATCCTCTCCAGAGCGCCATGAGGCGGTGATCGACAACATCCTACTGGGTGATGACGTTGCCTCCCCATTCTGGCCTACTCAGGACATAGGCTGATTATTATGGGTGACTTACCTTACTATTTAATAATAGGCAGATTTTATATGTTAAATTGCCTACTTCTTTACTGTTGGTACCCTATGGCACTATCTGTATGTTTCATCAGCTACCAGGTTTGCTCCACTCTGCTACGAGCCTTTTAGTTATTAACCAGATACACTTTGCAAGTTGTTTTCATGTTATTTAGAACTAATTTTGTCATAGTACAGATAACCTAAATTCCATAGTACTTCATGCCATACATCACTTGAACTGTTTTTCTTTTCTTTTGAACTCTAATTAGAAAATGTGCAGTTTAAGCCCATTTTATTGCTCTTTCATGACCTGTTTATTAAGATTTATGCCGCACAACAGTGCAGAGAATGCTGTTTTGTATTATCCATGGATGGCAAAAAAAAAGAATAAAAAAAGTCAAAATATTAATGATTTGTTCGACAAAAATGCAAATGCTTTTGTATGTTTTCATTTTACTGTTAAACATTGTATCATAGTAGTATAGATCACATGTATAATAAAATTAGCCCTTTAGTAATCATGATAAATAACACAAGCACATTTATCTCCAAATTGCCCCATGGTCCATACTGAAGCAATATAATGTATTTACCAGTTAGGTTTAGGTTAGGTTTTTTTTCAAATGACAGTATAAACAGTATAGACATGATTGATTTATACTGTCACTTGATAAAGACTAACTGGGGAAACTCATTGTGATTTTAAAAGTTTGGTAATAAATGTATTTTTACATTCCTGCCTTTATACTGTTTTTTTTATTTATATTTACTGGTTATCTTATCTACATTGAGAATTTCTGCCAGCACTGCAGCATTTTTCCATGTGTATATATCCAAGGTGGCGATTGTACCACCCAAGCTGAATTTATAGAGCAATTTGGTGCTCCAACAAATGTAAGCACATTTCCTTCACCAATATATATATTGCTGCATACAGAGAGCACTATTTTCACTTTGTTTTATTGCATATACTACAATGTGGATTTATAAGAACACCAACAGCTATATCCTATGAGTGAGGATTGTACCGCTTCAGGCTACTAACGACGAGCTGATTGGATAGATCTCTGTCTGTGAGTCTGCTTCTCAAATATTTCTATAGGGTTCCATTTTGTGGAAGACTCCACTCTACTAGGACCACACCACAACTCCCCCTGCCTGGCAAAAAAATATATACTTAAAAGTTAAATAACCTTAATAAAGCAAAGTTTTAAGGGTTTCCTCCTTTTCTGCTGTATAACATTTGGGTTACCCCCTGCTCCAAAGCTCTACATTAGGCTCTCCTGAGGACCTATCTGGCATTCCCACGATTTATGTGGTTATACAGACTGGCCTTACTTTATCATTCTCATTAATCAAAGTGAGCTAGTTGGTAGCACCACACTTGGGAGTGTATATCTAATTATTTAACAATACTATTTTTGGCTATACAATATTACACAATTTGGTCATTTTTTGTGTTTTTATTGTCTTTTAATATTGTATTCAGAAAGAAAAACAGACTTTTGTTTAAAACCATTTGCCACAGCAAAGAAATTCTAAATTCCCAAAGAATTTCTGAGGGTTACTACTGATCTACTTTGAAATTTGCACTATTATACACTAGGCACAGTGGTGTCTTACTTGTTGTTGATATACCGTAGTTGTTTTATATCCAGCCAAAGATTTTCTGTTACCTTCCATATAGTAACACTAATATTCACAAGCCCTTTCCACTAACTGAAGACAACTGGGTCTTCAGACCCCAAAACCCAATGTCTAGCAGAGACTATAATTATTGTCGGTTAACCTTACTGAAAGGCCACCAATCCTGTGCCCCATGGGGTTTATGCTCTTATGCTACGATACACTTTTTCAGCCTCAGTTAACCCCGTAGCACCCAATTGCATAGGTTCGGGGAATGGTTGACTGGGAGCGGGTAATGCTAGTAATGCAGTACTGGGTAGAGCAGGCAACACCTGTGTATTCATCCGTCTTTGACTACGCCTCTCTCTAATACGGTTGTCAATAAGAATTATATAGTCTATAACATCATCCAGAAGAACAGGCAATTCCCTGGATGCTATTTCATCCAGTATGTAAGCGGCCAAACCCTCCTGAAAGGCTGTTACGAGGGCGTCATTATTCCAAACCACTTCAGCTGCTAGAGTGCGGAATTCGATAGGATAATCCGCTACAGATCTGTTACCCTGTCAGATCCTAAGCAGAGCTTTGCCAGCAGAGGCAACCCTACCGGGTTGATCAAACGTGCGTTTGAAAGCTGTCAAAAAATCTGCAAAGGACATAGGAGACGTATTCTCCCACATGGGGTTGGCCCATGCTAAAGCTTTCCCGGACAAGTGGTTTATCAAAAAAGCTATTTTGGTTCTGTCAGTGGATAGGAACGTGGATTCATCACCAAATGGATATCAATTTGGTTGAGGAAACCACGACACAATGCTGGATCAACGCTATAGCGCTGTGGCGGCGTCATATGAACTACGTGAGCAGGAACGGGTACGGGAGTGGGAATGGGTTCGGGCACAGCAGCAGCAGACTCCTGAACGTCAGGTTGCAAGTGTGCAGTACGAGCCAGTATGGTCTGTAAAGCTTGAGCAAACTGGTCCATACGGTGGTCTAAACCACCCATTCTAGCCTCCTGATTAACTAATAGCTGTGGAATGTCAGCAGGTTCCATTATGGCCCTGTTGTAATGTCACGATTCCGGAAACCAAACACGCTAACACACACACAGAGGTGCAGTACCGGACCTTAGAGTGGCCGGGCTAAGCATACAGGGAGTGCAGAATTATTAGGCAAGTTGTATTTTTGAGGATTAATTTTATTATTGAACAACAACCATGTTCTCAATGAACCCAAAAAACTCATTAATATCAAAGCTGAATATTTTTGGAAGTAGTTTTTTGTTTGTTTTTAGTTATAGCTATTTTAGGGGGATATCTGTGTGTGCAGGTGACTATTACTGTGCATAATTATTAGGCAACTTAACAAAAAACAAATGTATACCCATTTCAATTATTTATTTTTACCAGTGAAACCAATATAACATCTCAACATTCACAAATATACATTTCTGACATTCAAAAACATAACAAAAACAAATCAGTGACCAATATAGCCACCTTTCTTTGCAAGGACACTCAAAAGCCTGCCATCCATGGATTCTGTCAGTGTTTTGATCTGTTCACCATCAACATTGCGTGCAGCAGCAACCACAGCCTCCCAGACACTGTTCAGAGAGGTGTACTGTTTTCCCTCCTTGTAAATCTCACATTTGATGATGGACCACAGGTTCTCAATGGGGTTCAGATCAGGTGAACAAGGAGGCCATGTCATTAGATTTACTTCGTTTATACCCTTTCTTGCCAGCCACGCTGTGGAGTACTTGGACGCATTTGATGGAGCATTGTCCTGCATGAAAATCATGTTTTTCTTGAAGGATGCAGACTTCTTCCTGTACCACTGCTTGAAGAAGGTGTCTTCCAGAAACTGGGAGTTGAGCTTGACTCCATCCTCAACCCAAAAAGGCCCCACAAGCTCATCTTTGATGATACCAGCCCAAACCAGTACTCCACCTCCACCTTGCTGGCGTCTGAGTCGGACTGGAGCTCTCTGCCCTTTACCAATCCATCCATCTGGCCCATCAAGACGCACTCTCATTTCATCAGTCCATAAAACCTTAGAAAAATCAGTCTTGAGATATTTCTTGGCCCAGTCTTGACGTTTCAGCTTGTGTGTCTTGTTCAGTGGTGGTCGTCTTTCAGCCTTTCTTACCTTGGCCATGTCTCTGAGTATTGCACACCTTGTGCTTTTGGGCACTCCAGTGATGTTGCAGCTCTGAAATATGGCCAAACTGGTGGCAAGTGGCATCTTGGCAGCTGCACGCTTGACTTTTCTCAGTTCATGGGCAGTTATTTTGCGCCTTGGTTTCTCCACACGCTTCTTGCGACCCTGTTGACTATTTTGAATGAAACGCTTGATTGTTCGATGATCACGCTTCAGAAGCTTTGCAATTTTAAGAGTGCTTCATCCCTCTGCAAGATATCTCACTATTTTTAACTTTTCTGAGCCTGTCAAGTCCTTCTTTTGACCCATTTTGCCAAAGGAAAGGAGGTTGCCTAATAATTATGCACACCTGATATAGGGTGTTGATGTCATTAGACCACACCCCTTCTCATTACAGAGATGCACATCACCTAATATGCTTAATTGGTAGTAGGCTTTCGAGCCTATACAGCTTGGAGTAAGACAACATGCATAAAGAGGATGATGTGGTCAAAATACTCATTTGCCTAATAATTCTGCACGCAGTGTACAAAGAATAGTCAGGAGACAAGCCGAGTAAGGGGAACCAGAAGACAGGATAACGAGAGACAAGCCGAGGTCAAAGGGTAGGAGAAAGTCACAAAATCAGATAAACAAGCCAGAGTACGTAACCAGAGAGTAACACAAGTTCAGTAGCAATACTAGCAAGCAAAGACCACAGCAGGGCACTGAGAGACAGGAAAGGTAAGTATTTAAATCCTGTGCTTAATTCTGATTGGATAACTTCCAATCAGAATTAACAATCACACGTGGGGGATAACTATACCTCCCACTGTGATTATTGTGCTGTAGCTTTAACGCCGGGTCACGTGAGTGACCCCGGCGTTCAGATATTTGTGCCGGCTCCCAGCGTGCAGCGTTATACATGCTGCTGCTGGGAGGAGGGGAGGAGGACGCGAGCGGCGTGTCAAGAAGAGAGGACGCCGCTCGCTGACAGGTAAGGGGAGAGGGGACCACGGGCAGAGAGGGACCAAGGGTGAGTGCTGCAAGAGGATTGCAGCCTCCCCTCACAGCCACTCGCGGAGCCCTGACACAGGGTGGGTGGAGTACAGTGAGACCCCAACCAACCTGTGGCGGTTTGTGGGGTTTACGGTGGTTATGGTGTTCGGTGCGGTGCTTATGGTACTCAAGGATTACTAGGAAGAAGTGATTGAAGGAAGTACCCAGTCAGGGTGCCAAGCGGTCCGTCACAGCAGGTCCCATGGTGGAGGAAAGGATCTAACAATAGGTTCAACTTTTTTGACTGTAAGAAACTGGACTACCATGGCAGATAAGGCTGAGCCCTGTACTCATAAAGAACTCAGGCTGAGACCTCTATCAAAACCTGTTTGAAGAAAATCCAAGATGTTGGAAACTGTGGAAGAAAAACAAGAAATATTGTTATTCTTGGCCTATTCCGAAAAAAAATGACCATCTGATAATATGTAGAGGAGGTCAATTTCCTTCTGGATTGCAACAGAGTGTTAACTACTGATTGAGAAAAAAACCCTCATAACTAGATTCCCCCATTCAGTTTCCATGCTGTCAAGTGAAGGTTGTTTGGAGATGGGTGAATTGTTGGCTCTTGAATCAAAAGATTGTGAATCTTTGGAAGTTCCCATGGAGGCGCTGTAAACATGAACTTGAGGAGTGGGAAGCATGGTCTGCGAGGCCAGAAAGGTATGATCGCAAACACCTGAAGATGTTCCAGCTTGATTCAGTGGCGGATCCAGAGCCTGATCTCGGGAGGGGCACTTGTAGATTATTTAAATAAATAATCCAGGCACAATAACCACTACAGATCAGTGTAGTAGTTATGGCGCCAGTAGTGCCAGGATCCCATCCCAGAGTAAGTAGTCAAACCGTTTAAGAACAGTTTGACAACTTACCTGGGGTCTGCAGGGATATAGGGAATATGAGCAGTGGTCTGTGTTAGGGGTGAAGTGTGTGTGAAAGGTGCAGTGTGTGTGTGAGTGGTGAAGTGCGTGTGCGAGTGCGTGAGGGCGGCAGTGTATGTCAGGGTTGCAGTATGTGTGTTAGGGGGCAGTTTATGTGTGGGGCAGTGTGTCTGTGAGAGAGCTGCAGTGTGTGTGTGTGAGCGGTGCAGTGTGTATGTGAGGGTGGCAGTGTGTGTGTGTTTGCTGCTCATGAACCTGTTGTTTTCTCTAAGTGACTGACCTCCTTTCCAAGTTAAGGCTTTACAAAACTCTTTTCCTGGTCTATAGTTTCTGAAATCCCAAAACGACGGCCTCTCTAGATATGATCTACTATCCGGTCAACCTTGAGAGCTCTTCTTGCCCCTTTGAAACTGAGGAAGAAACACTTTCTTACCCTCTGCTGCACGTTTGATGGCTTCCTCTAACTGTTTGCCGAACAACAAATGTCCTTGAAAAGGAATGCCACAGAGACTGTTCTTAGAAAATTAGTCAGCACTCCAGAATTTTAACTACAGTGCTCGACGTGTGGCTACCGAT
Organism: Pelobates fuscus; assembly: GCF_036172605.1. Classification (NCBI taxonomy): domain Eukaryota; kingdom Metazoa; phylum Chordata; class Amphibia; order Anura; family Pelobatidae; genus Pelobates; species Pelobates fuscus. The sequence continues at coordinate 325,260,958 of NC_086321.1, read as the reverse complement.
AAAGCCATATTTCTAGCGAGGGTTCTGACCAGGTCAAGAGAGGCAAAAGATACAAACTCAGCTGCACATTTTAGCTTGGATAAGGATTCTATTAGAGAAGATCTGCACACTCCTTTCTCAATATCCCCTTCCAGAAGGGAAATCCACTTTTGCTACCGTAGTCAAGGCTACTGCTCGTCTACAGGCTGCACCAGCTGCAATGTAGTGCTTACACAAATTGTTGTCAGTTTTTATGTCCATAGGATCTCTAAATGAAAGTACTGTATTTCTACCTAGTCTGATTAGGCTGCGTCAACTTTAGGTGCTGTATTCCATGCTGAAGCATCTTCCTCCCTAAAGGATACATTCTAGAGACTTTCCCTTGAATTGAAACTTTTTTCAGGGGCTTCCCCCATTCAACTTCAAATAGGTCTTTAAGAGCTTCATGGACCGTAAAGGGGGATATCTTTTTCTTTAATTCCGGAAAAAGATTAGATGTGGAAGGTTTATCTTGATCCAAGTCGTCTATCTTTTTAAATTTTTTTATTATAATTCTTTATTTTTGATGTGCATGTTTATAGCAGGAATAACAATACAGACATATAAAGGCTGTCATGAGGGGTCAACATTGCCTTCACAGTATGTGTACATGTTGCAAACAGCACATTTTTAGTAAGTTTAAACAAGAGGAACTCAATGCAGAGTGGAGTAAGCAGGAGAAAAAGTGATGAGCATAACTTAAGCACAGCAGATAAATTTGGCTGCTCATAGCGTAGAAAGAGTAAGACATTTAGCTTAGTTGATTTTTAGGTTAACAGAAGCTATCTTCACCCAGTGCAGCTCAAAGCATGAGAGACTCCCCCAGATGGCTTAGTCTCAGCCAACACCTGACCTGCAAGGCCTGTGGTAAGACAGGAGTGAGTCCAGCGTGATGTAAGTTGAGAGAAGATGGGTGAGTGCACACCATGTGAGCGCTCTTGCTTGTTCCCGATCCTCCATCGAATTCAGCTGAAAAGCAAGAGTGTCATGAAGGCCAGCAGGGGTAGCGGTGTTGAGTGATGGGAGGCTGGGTATGAAGTCCTGATAGCATCTTCCAGCAGGATCTGGGAATCCAGCGGTATCCCCCACGATTTCATTGGTCGGTGAGTATTGTCGGAGCTGTGTTGATGTGCCCCTCTGCTTTGCTGTGGAGATGCTACTCAGCTATTGGAGGGTGGTCTTGTCTGCTTCACTGGTGATGCCCACACACGGCCCATCTCCCCATGCCAACTGCATACCTCCCAATGCTGGGAGGTATGGTATAGGCTTACAGGGTTGCTTGCAGACTGATTTGTTGTGCTCACTTATTGCTATATAGATTTAGATTCTCAATTGAATGTAGTGCCTTGTATAAATGTCATCTTAAAAACAAAGCAAAAGTGACTTAACTTTAGTTTCTGCAGTCACTGACTTTCTGGTGCATATCCTGATATTATTAACGTATACCACTAGAGTGGTGGTTCCCAAACCAGTCCTCATGGGCCGCTTACAATACAGGATTTAAGCCTTTTTTATTCCTATGGAAATACTGACCAAACCTGGGCTGTTCTAGAGTAATCAGCAACATATTGAAAAATTAGATGTGCCAATGTAACAGCTTTACACTAATTCGGGAACATTAAAGTGAAAAGTATATTTTTACTTCCAGCTGGAGTGGTAGAGGTTAACACAGTAAAGAAGTTTAAGCATGCGTGGGATAGGCATAAGGCTATCCTAATTATAAGATAAGGCCAGGGACTAATTAAAGTATTTAGAAAACTGGGCAGACTAGATGGGCCGAATGGTTCTTATCTGCTGTCACATTCTATGTTTTTATGTTTCTACTTGTCTTCATTTAGGTTAACTAATCTCATCTCATCTGCTTAACAAGCTAATTTAATTCTAAAGAAGAAACATACTTCAAATTCTGGGAATGGGGTAAATCAACACATTAAAGGAACAAAGTTAATCAGATTTGATCCTACTGTGCTTTTGTCAAGAAGTCACATAAGGTAATCCTGCTAATGGTATTAGTGTTTTAATCACTGTTGAATCTTACAAAGCAGTTTGGGCATCCTTGTACACGTGTTCTTAATTTAGAAATAGTGTAGAATATGTAAAAGCTATACCATTATTTTTAAAATGTTTTCGAAGGCTCCCACATTTTACTCAGAGATTTGCAACAGCATTAAATCAGGTGTGTAATCAATGTATTCTTTATAACCAATGTTTCCATCCTCCTTATTAATCTGGTGCTCAAATTGTCCATTTAATTCCAGACTGAAATAAATCTGTAGCAAAGGTACAATGGGCTATTTGAGAGTTTGGAATGCTTATGCAGTCACAATGATGTCTTGTGATGACCTACTAGTCTGTAGGTCATGTGCCGTGGGCCACTTGTGGCCAGCTGTAACCTTCAATGAGGCCCACAAACAAATTTTTTGAATGAGTTAAATTTAAAGCTCAACTGGTGTATGGCTGCATGCCCCGTTTAATGAAAATCTTTTAGATAAAATTAGTGCCAGCTTCAAAACCAAATTTGAAAGTATGTTGAATTGCAGTTTGTAGAATTTGCTCCTCAGTGCGTAGCTGCACTATTTTTGCTCCAGAAGTTCCAAAAGAGATTCCAAGATTTCTGCACTAAAAAAAGGACCATAAACATGGTAACTAACCCCTTATCTGTGAATATAATGTAGGCCACAGGAGATCTTGAAATGGAAATCAATGACCTCAATGTGACTCGGACCTGGAAATAAAATGTAATGAAGATTATTATAGAATTTTACCAAAAGTATGTAGAAAAAAGGAACATGTGTCAATTTAAGAATGCTTGTAGCATAGTTCATCTCCATCTTTGGTAAAATACACTTATGTGAACAGGCACAGTCTGAAACACTCCAAGTCAAAACTGAAGCCATAAATTATGGATTGTCATCTGGAGCTCCTCGTCAGAATAACTACCACAGAAATAGTAAAGGAAAACAAAATGTGGTAAGGGAATACTCAATAACATTTAGTGAAATACAATTAAAAAAGCAAAAGAGGGTGTGTAATCATTTAAACTGGATACTGGTATCCAAAAGTAGATTATAAGACACCTATAATGCTCATCAATCAGTGTAGGGATAATCTCTGCAGTAAACAGATGATTATACTGGATTTAGGAAAGTCCTGATATATCCACTTCGTAGGTAAATTATTGAGGGGATAATATATAAAAGAGAAACCTATACTGGACGCACAAGAATGATTCAGTATTGCTGATAAAGTTGCGGGAAATAATGTGTAACTAACTGATTTAGCCACAAGATGGCAGTGTAGGATTAATATGATTTAACACATCCCAATACACAGGTTACAAGAAAGAATAAGAGATTGATAGTGAAATAAGTAAATACAAGCAGACCCCACTTTACATACACTCACTTTAAGAACCCTTGCGAGTACAGACATACCTGAGAGTGTAGGTAAAGGTGCCTCGCGAGTACAGACTTTCCCGCGTCTCTTCTGTCTGCAAGTGAACAGGAAATGGAAGGTTCTATTCTCGCCCGGAGCAGCTCAGTTCAGTGTCTCTGGGGCAAGAACTTTTCACACCTTCTGACATGGCACAGGTTAATCATCTCAAATGTATAATGTCTACTCCTAGCTGAACATATATATATTTTTCCTGGCTAATCATGGCAGCATATACACATGGGTTAGCTTCTCCCCTTACAGCCAATAGGACAGGAAAAACATCAAGGTTTTAAAAGGAGGCTCCATCCCTAAGGTCCTCAGTCTTTTTCCTGTCCTACAGCCCTTAGGACGTGAGCAATTTGCTCCCTTTACTTACGGACATGTATGTTTTTTTTTTTATCTTCATTACTTTATTTGCCTGTTTTTACTGTAGTACATTATTCAGTTGTGCTTTTATGCTGTGATGCATTTAAGCTTTGATATCTTTAAACTAGTGCATTATACAGCTGTACCTTATTTTTAAGATTATGCGGTTGTGCTTTTACTAGGAATCATTTAAGCTGTGTGGCATTTAAAACTGTTTCATTTAAATTTGGATTTAAAACTGTTGCATGTAATACCGAGTGGGTCCAAATTTGCTCAAATATCAATGCAACTGTATCCTATATCTATCAAGATGGGTCTCACAGATACGCAATTATGGAATTCCAGCCCATAATGATCAGGGCACAGAAGAACAACCAGGGGCTCAGAATACAATGGCTGTTTGCTTGAGCCAAATAACTGTGGACAAGGTGGATTGGTAACCATGTCCCGACGTATCCCCGGGGTTGACGCAGATTTGTCTGATACCCTACTTAGATCTGTTGGCCATTTCTTGGAACTACCAGGTCCAGAAGTATTTTCTACATGCTAGGACCAGAATGCTCAGGTTCAGGATACACTGACTCAAATTTAGAATTTTTGTCTGATGTACATATTTTCCTATAGTTTTCGACTTTCCTAAAAATGTAATACAAAATGTGACAGTGCAAGACCGTGTCGACTCTAATTCCTATGATGAATAAGATAATTCTGGAACCTCCAAGGGAAATTCCAGTACGTACAGACCTATTACAAGGCTCCTTGACACACCAGGATCCTCAAGTTCTGGTGTTGTTGCGGGAGTCCATATTAGTATAAGCAACCCTGAGACGGTCATTGAGATCCTCTTACAATCCTATACATGCTTTACAAAGCTTGACATGCTTTTGTCTGTAGGAATTACTCCTCGTTCAGGCCTTGAAAGGTTCTGTGTTATAACCACCCAGAATACGTTCGAATATATATATAAAATAGAATGACCTGTATTGAGGTAGACTCTCCAAGCATATGCTCTGTGTAAACAAATCAAATAGCTAACATAGAAAATAGTAAAATAGTAAAATAGTAAAATAGTATATTATAGAGATGTGAATATATGTAATATGAATGCACTCACAAACGAATGAGAGAATCAGGCCTTTCACCCACTCAGGGGTACTGTGATGAATATGAGATGTAGTATACTTAAGTAGTATAAAATCATCCCTGAAGAAGTCCAGCATCTTACCGGACGAAACGCGTTGGATTTATTCCTTGCAGACTTTTTTTATATTTATTATTGTTTATTTTATGTTCTGCTGTACCTTAATCGCTGCTCCTAGACTCCTATTGTGGATACTTTGGAATAACATCACCCAGAAGTCCATAATTATTTGGAGACACGCTGTTTTTATACTACTTAAGTATACTACATCTCATATTCATCACAGTACCCCTGAGTGGGTGAAAGGCCTGATTCTCTCATTCGTTTGTGAGTGCATTCATATTACATATATTCACATCTCTATAATATACTATTTTACGCTATGTTAGCTATTTGATTTGTTTACACAGAGCATATGCTTGGAGAGTCTACCTCAATACAGGTCATTCTATTTTATATATATATTCGAACGTATTCTGGGTGGTTTCCACTTCTTTGTATATGTGTATATTCTCTTAGGTGGCTGTGAAGTACACCTGGGATCACTTCCAGTTATACGTTTTTTCACCTTTAGTGTATATACTTTTTTCTTGTTTTTACAGTTCTGTGTTATAACACTCTAGAGGAGCACTTAGCTGCACTTTGCTTCATATAGGCATTGATTGAAATCATGCCTCCACTGAGTGTGGTGAAGCCAATATGTGACGTACCACTGGTCTCACAGGTCCTGACTAAACCATTATTCAAACCTCTAGAAGGAGCTTCCATGGTGGTAGCACAGAATGTGCTGGTGGCTGGTACCCCAGCAAGTAGAATGGGTGAACTCCAGGCTTGATCCTGTGATCCTCCTTTCACTACTTTTCAACAAATATGGTCGTCTTGCATTTGGCACCTGAAGATCCTGTCTAAGGTGAATGCTTATCTATGTCATTCTCTACCTGTACTGAAGGGTACCCATTGAGCGTTGATGGCCCTGGTGCTTTGCTTCATGTAAGCGACAATTGAACTCAAGCCTCCACTGAGGGTGTTGAAACCAATATGTGATGTACCACTGGTCTCATGGGCTCTGACTAAACCATCACTTGAACCTCTAGCAGGAGCTTCCATGAGGTTAGCACAGATGTTGCTATTGCTAGTGGCTGGTACCTCAGCATGGTGAATGTGTGAACTCCAGTCTTGATCCTGTGTACCCCCATTCACTGAACTTCAACATGATATGGTTGTCTTGCATGTAGCACCAGAGATCTTGCCTAAAGTGGGAGCCTTTCAATGCTATTCTCTACCTGTACCAAAGGATTTCGGGGCATTCTCCACTAGTGCTGTTGCAGCATCTCGTGGGCTTCCATGGCAATGGTCTCTGATGAAGCTTTGTAAAGTTGGCATTTGGACCTCTTTGAACTAGTTTGTCCTGCATTACATATTGGACATTGAAGCAATTAATGCGGCACAATTTGGACGTCACGTCCGTTCTCTACCTGTGCTGGAGGGTATCAGGGCACTCTCCTCTCATGCTGTTGCAGCATCATGGGTTGCCATGGCAATGGTTTCTGCTGACACTTTTTGTAAGCTAGCATTTGAACCACTTTGGACACGTTTGTCTGTCATTTCATACTGTTCGTTAAAACAGTCTATGACACACAATTTGATACTCAAGTACTTGACTCAGTTCATTCTTCTATCTATGTTGAATTATTCTGATTATTTGATTGGCTATTCTGTCCCTCCCTTTGTAAGCTTGGGTATTCCCCATGTGTATATGCTGCCATGATTAGCCAGGAAAGTGGAAAATGTATTCATTAATGTATTCATACTTACCGTAATTTTCTTTTCCTGGCTATTATTCATGGCAGCATATACTGCCCACCCATTAATGTCTCTATTTATGTACTGTAGAGCTTGTAAACTGACTGAGGACCTTAGGGATGGAGCCTCCTTTTAAAACCTTGGTGTTTTTCCTGTCCTATCGGCTGTAAGGGGAGGAGCTAACCCATGTGTATATGCTGCCATGAATAATATCCAGGAAAAGAAAATTACGGTAAGTATGAATACATTTTCCACTTTTCTGCCCCCTACATTGTCCATATTCTGCAATCGGCGCCATCCAGTGAAAGGGTTTACCCTGACATTTTCTATAACTATGACTTAGCAGCTTAGCTGCATTAGCCACAATTCTGAGGATTCAAAGTTAAACCATAAATGCTAAAAGTGATGAAGAGGTGTTTCTAAATAACATGTGCATCTAAGCTGCTAACAAATACAAATTGGTACTGTATTGGAAGAAAATGGCCCAGTGGGCAGGTTAATTTTACTTTTCCTCCCAGTTTAAGGTTGTTACATGACATGAGTAAAACATTAAAGATAAATGGCACAATCTGGAATGAGATTTTTATTTTTACTGTTTGTTTTTACTGAATAAAAGCCCACTGGAAATCACTGGAAATAAAATTACTGGAAATCTGCAGTTTCAGTATCAGTTATGCCTGTAAATTACTATTGCAATGCAGTACATGCATTGGGAAGTGAAAAAAAGGTATTGCTTCACTTTAAGTACATTTTCGTTTTACATACATGCTCTGGTCCCATTGTGTACTTAAAAGTGGGGGATGCCTGTACAGAGACTGGAATAAATAGAGAATAAACATATATAGGCTATAGGTCAGGCATAGGCAACCTTTGGCACTACAGATGTTTTGGACTACCCCTCCCATGATCTTTGCCAGCATTATGGGTGTAAGAGCTTTATGGGGGATGTAGTCCACAACATCTGGAGTGCCGAAGGTTGCCTATCCCTGCTATAGGTTGACTAAATAGTAGCTGATAAGGACCTTGTGATACCTCAACCCAGATGAAACCAAGCATACTAAGAAAGTGTGTGCTAAACATGAAAGAACAGCCACATTTTATCACATGACAGGAGGCTTCATATTTTGCATAACTTTCTTTACTTTATGCCTCCAGCAGCACAAGTCAATCAGAAAATTTTAAACCAATCAGTAACAGGCATCACATCCACATATAAAGCCCTGACAGTCACATGATTTCCTCTTTCTTTGCTGCTTACCAGCCAAGGCCAGGGGCGTATTAGCCGCGAGGCAAACAAGGCATTTGCCTTGGGCGGCATTTTCCAGGGGGCGGCAAAAAACGCCGCCCCCAAATGCCCAAGGCAAATGTCTTGTTAGCCTTGCGGCTAACAGACATGCTGGGCTGGTTGCTGGTTGCTGGGCGGCCGGCGAGGGAGCTCTTCCCCTGAGCTCTCTGCTCAGCTCCCTCGCGCGCCGCCCGCAGAGTGAGACTGGGAGCCGGAATATGACGTCATATTCCGGCTCCGCCTCCCAGCCTCACTCTGCGGGCGGCGCGCGAGGGAGCTGAGCAGAGAGCTCAGGGGAAGAGCTCCCTCGCCGGCTGCCCAGCCTGCCCGCCAGTGCCGCCCTGCAGCCACTGGACCACCAGGGAATGGGAGAACCCCCCCACCCCCAGCATTCCCAAAGGTAAGGAGGCTGGGGGGGGGGAGTAAATAAAAAAAATGTGTTAATGTGAGTGTGTGTGTGTGTCTCTGACTGTGTGTGTCTGATAGTGTGTGTGTGTCTGTTAGTGTGTGTGTGTGTCTGTTTGTTAGTGTGTGTGTGTGTCTGTGACTGTGTGTGTTAGTGTGTGTGTGTGTCTGTTAGTGTGTGTCTGTGACTGTGTGTGTTAGTGTGTGTGTGTGTGTGTGTGTGTGTCTATTAGTGTGTGTGTCTGACTGTGTGTCCGACAGTGTGTGTCTGTTAGTGTGTGTGTCTCACTGTGTGTGTCTGTTAGTGTGTGTGTGTCCGACTGTGTGTGTCTGTTAGTGTGACTGTGTGTGTTTGTTAGTGTGTGTGTCTCACTGTGTGTGTCTGTTAGTGTGTGTGTGTCCGACTGTGTGTGTTTGTTAGTGTGTGTGTCCGACTGTGTGTGTTTGTTAGTGTGTGTGTGTCCGACTGTGTGTGTTTGTTAGTGTGTGTGTCCGACTGTGTGTGTTTGTTAGTGTGTGTGTCTCACTGTGTGTGTCTGTTAGTGTGTGTGTGTCCGACTGTGTGTGTTTGTTAGTGTGTGTGTCCGACTGTGTGTGTTTGTTAGTGTGTGTGTGTCCGACTGTGTGTGTTTGTTAGTGTGTGTGTCTCACTGTGTGTGTCTTTTAGTGTGTGTGTGTCCGACTGTGTGTGTTTGTTAGTGTGTGTGTTTCCGACTGTGTGTGTGTGTCTGTTAGCTAGTGTATGCGTATCTGTCAGTGAATGTGTGTATTTAGAAGGCGGGGCAGGGGGGAAGGGTTGGGTGGGGGTGACGCGCGCGGGGGGGGTGTCTGAGTTTTGTCCTGCCTAGGGCAGCACAAAACCAAGATACACCACTGGCCAAGGCACAGGTCAGAGTATTTTGCTCCAAACTGTTTTCATTTATATTACATTTATCATTATATTTGAATGTTTATGGTGTGGTATTTGTCCCCTGCTACCCTCTCCCTTCTCTACCCTGATTATCTGCTAAATTGCTTTTACATTTTGGTATTAGACTTGCTTTTCTTCCCTGATAATTTGCTAGTTGCCTTTTCAGTTGGTATTAGCTTTGTCTCTTTAACCCCTTAAGGACCAAACTTCTGGAATAAAAGGGAATCATGACATGTTGTGGTGGAATCTCGGTAAAAATAAATTTAGTAGGCCGAGATTACCACGTGGCATGTGTACGTGCATATGCTGACGTATCGATCAGTTGGTTGCACGAGGCAAGATACGATCAGTAGTGTACGGAGCATGTGCAAGAATACAGGATATAGTATTCCCCTCCTCCATTGTGCTGGACAAGCCATGCGGTCAAACAGGAAGTTAATTCTTATTTGTGTTGATTGGTTAAGAGAATGTGCGGGTGGAGCTTAATATGGGAGGAGTTATGTGCCTATATAAGGAGCCTGCACTATTGTCCGGGGCTCAGAACTTGCTGTATTTTTGGTGACATTAGTCCCTCTGAGTCCCGATCGGTGATCCAATAAAGAATCTCTTCCTTCCTGAAGAAACCTGTGTCCATCTCTCTGTGCTTCGCTTCCGTCAGTTTCTCCGTGATCATTTGGTGCATTGGCCGGGAAACTCATCGTTCAACGGTAGCTGAGAGGCAGAGGCGTGAGACGGTCTATCTTTGCCCACGTTCTCTACGGCTGCACCCCTGATCTTCTGCGTGGACCTCCCTTCGTCTCGGCGCCACTGGTCTGTTGTCCAGGAGATCATCGGCCTCTACGTAAGAAGTGCTGGGGTGTCCCCGTCGATGAGTGTGAACTCAGGTTCAGGAACGAGGAGGTAAGACAACTGCTGTTTTAGACGGCAGACCCACTAGGGGTATACCGATTGTGCGGTAGGCCCATAAGGGGTTTGAATTGTGTATGGAATCTGCCCCCTCTGTCGGAGGGAAGGAGTGAAGGCGCACCGCTCGATCGAACGCTCTTTAGTCAGACCGTTTGATTTTGTTAGTCAGGCGGGGTTCTGGTGTAAATAGCCCTAGCCGGACACCGGTGTCTTGTCTAGACTAGCGTTCTAGGGTGTATATTTTGTTCGCTAGGTCGGAGGGACCGGGAGACTAAGCGGCGTCTGTGTAAATTCGGTTCGCTAGCTCTCAACCTATCTTGGCTAAGTGGGAAGGCGTGTAAATTTGGAACCCACTAGATTTTTGATAGTTATCGACTAAGAGGCGTCTGTGTAAATTCGGTCCTCTAGCTCGCTATATGTGGTGCTTGGGCAGTGTGGCTAACCAAAACGGATGTAGATAGTTTAGGTAGTCCATTCAAGGTACTGGCCAATAGTTTAGTTGGGAATTGTAAATGTGTTAAAGATTGTTTAGTAAAGTGTATATCTTGTTAGATAGCGCGAGCTCAGCCGTCTAGCGAGAGTGTTAATAGTGTGTTGCTGTATTATAGTGCACGGTACCATAACCCTGTATATTTACTGACACTGTATATAAGTACTAATCATTGTCGTCTAATGCATGTTTAACACCATAACCACTAATAATTGTATTGTGACCTTAAATTGTGCTTTGACCTATGCTAACCGTACTGTAACCGCTATTTGTAAAAGACGATGTTACTGGGGTGTGTTATAGACGGGTAATTCATATATAGAGAATTATAGCATGGGTGACTGTATAGTTTCGCCAAAGGGCATAATATTGATTATATAGTGACTGGTGTAACAGCTGTGTGTGTACGGGAATTCCCTGAGTGTTTATTGTGTTATTGTGTACGTTTCACTTGGTAACCGTACCACGTGGTGCTGTTGCCAGAGGAAACGGGTGTGATTGTTGAAAAGTACGTGTGTATAGTATTCATTGTCAACGACGTTCCATTGATAAGTATGGGCGCGTCGCAGTCAACGATTCCGGATCCCTTAGGTTGTATGGTGAAGAATTTTAAAAAGGGATTCAAAACTTGTGATTTTGGGGTTAAAATGTCTCCTGTACGTTTAGTCACTTTGTGTACTAGGGAGTGGCCTACTTTGGTTGCGGCATGGCCGCCACGTGGCAGTTTGGATCCAACTCTGGTACAGCGCTTACACGTGGCTGTATCAGGTAGGCCTGAACTTTACGGGCAGTTTCCTTATATTGATTGTTGGAGACAGGCCGTAAATGACTCGCCAAAATGGATTCAGACATGCCACGAGGAGCAATGTCGCCTCATGGTGGCTAGGACTTGTTTGTCCACTAGGACTGGTGTTAGGCCCATTTTGGACACGCCCCCTGAGTCCGAGATCCCTTTGCCGCCCCCTTACTTTCCTTTAAGAGGAAGTGACGCAAATGCAGGAAGTCCTGCACCCCTCCCCTCATTGCCCTCAACCACTTCCGCTTCCTCCTCCAGTACAGAATCCACCCCCTCTCGTACTAAATCTCCCCTTCCGGAATCAGAGCCAACCCCCATTAGATCTGAATATCCTGATTTGGCGCCACTTCAGACTTCCGGTCAAGCTTCTTCTAGCTCGGCTCGAAGTGTTTTATTTACTACCTTTTCCCAAAACCAAGCTCCCACATCCTTATGCCCTATTTCTCCCCGACTGGAACCCATGACTGACGCCCCTCCACGTAGCCCCATACAAACCCGACAACTGACCGGTACCCAACAATTAAAACATTATCAGATGCCTCTTCGTCTGAATCCCGGGTCAGCCTATATCGATGCCGCAGGTCAAATGGCACATGCTGACCCAGTCTTCGTATATGTCCCGTTCACGACAACCGATCTCTTAAACTGGAAGACCCACAATTCCTCGTATACTGAGAAACCACAAGCTATGACCGATCTGTTCACCTCAATAGTTCAGACACATAACCCGACATGGGCTGATTGCCAGCAGTTATTAATGACTTTGTTTAACAATGAGGAAAGGACAAGGATTAATCAAGCGGCCATTAAAGCGCTAGAGGATAAAGCCCGTGCTTTGAATCAAGCCAATCCATCAGCATGGGCCGCAACACATTATCCTAACACCGATCCCGACTGGAATGTAAACGGTGCTGATATGGTTCAACTCAGAGCCTATAGAGACGCTATAATTGCTGGCATGAAAGCCGGAGGAAAGAAAGCCATTAATATGTCGAAGACAGTTGAGGTGATTCAGAAAAGTGATGAAGCGCCCAGTGTCTTTTATGACCGATTATTGGAGGCATACCGCTTGTATACCCCCTTTAATCCGGAAGACGCAGATAATTCCCGAATGGTGAACTCCGCCTTTGTCAGCCAAGCCTACGGAGATATTAAGCGCAAGCTACAAAAGTTAGAAGGGTTTGCAGGTATGTCCATCACCCAACTAATGGAGGTAGAGAAAAAATGGGTCGCAAGAGAATACTGAGAACGGGCAGCAACTGAAATAGCCTGCCCTTCGGTCGGTCACCACTCAGTTCTCAAGCTGTTTTTTGCTCATCTTGTGCCATTACAGAGAGAACTTCTCTGAAACATATCAGACTGGTCCCACCCATACGGGCAGTCCAGATCCGAAATGCCAGCAAGTTCCCTCTGCACGAGAGACACAGCAACCCCAGACGATCGTTTCAGCCTTGTAAGGCATCATCAGTGAGGCATAGCTGATATCTCCCTAGGCACCGTGAGCAAGGGGTCCACGTCTGGATTATCCCTTAAACTTGTGGAGAGAAAAAATGGGTCGCAAGAGAATACTGAGAACGGGCAGCAACTGAAATAGCCTGCCCTTCGGTCGGTCACCACTCAGTTCTCAAGCTGGTTTTTGCTCATCTTGTGCCATTACAGAGAGAACTTCTCTGAAACATATCAGACTGGTCCCACCCATACGGGCAGTCCAGATCCGAAATGCCAGCAAGTTCCCTCTGCACGAGAGACACAGCAACCCCAGACGATCGTTTCAGCCTTGTAAGGCATCATCAGTGAGGCATAGCTGATATCTCCCTAGGCACCGTGAGCAAGGGGTCCACGTCTGGATTATCCCTTAAACTTGTGGAGAGAAAAAATGGGTCGCAAGAGAATACTGAGAACGGGCAGCAACTGAAATAGCCTGCCCTTCGGTCGGTCACCACTCAGTTCTCAAGCTGTTTTTTGCTCATCTTGTGCCATTACAGAGATAACTTCTCTGAAACATATCAGACTGGTCCCACCCATACGGGCAGTCCAGATCCGAAATGCCAGCAAGTTCCCTCTGCACGAGAGACACAGCAACCCCAGACGATCGTTTCAGCCTTGTAAGGCATCATCAGTGAGGCATAGCTGATATCTCCCTAGGCACCGTGAGCAAGGGGTCCACGTCTGGATTATCCCTTAAACTTGTGGAGAGAAAAAATGGGTCGCAAGAGAATACTGAGAACGGGCAGCAACTGAAATAGCCTGCCCTTCGGTCGGTCACCACTCAGTTCTCAAGCTGTTTTTTGCTCATCTTGTGCCATTACAGAGAGAACTTCTCTGAAACATATCAGACTGGTCCCACCCATACGGGCAGTCCAGATCCGAAATGCCAGCAAGTTCCCTCTGCACGAGAGACACAGCAACCCCAGACGATCGTTTCAGCCTTGTAAGGCATCATCAGTGAGGCATAGCTGATATCTCCCTAGGCACCGTGAGCAAGGGGTCCACGTCTGGATTATCCCTTAAACTTGTGGAGAGAAAAAATGGGTCGCAAGAAAATACTGAGAACGGGCAGCAACTGAAATAGCCTGCCCTTCGGTCGGTCACCACTCAGTTCTCAAGCTGTTTTTTGCTCATCTTGTGCCATTACAGAGAGAACTTCTCTGAAACATATCAGACTGGTCCCACCCATACGGGCAGTCCAGATCCGAAATGCCAGCAAGTTCCCTCTGCACGAGAGACACAGCAACCCCAGACGATCGTTTCAGCCTTGTAAGGCATCATCAGTGAGGCATAGCTGATATCTCCCTAGGCACCGTGAGCAAGGGGTCCACATCTGGATTATCCCTTAAACTTGTGGAGAGAAAAAATGGGTCGCAAGAGAATACTGAGAACGGGCAGCAACTGAAATAGCCTGCCCTTCGGTCGGTCACCACTCAGTTCTCAAGCTGTTTTTTGCTCATCTTGTGCCATTACAGAGAGAACTTCTCTGAAACATATCAGACTGGTCCCACCCATACGGGCAGTCCAGATCCGAAATGCCAGCAAGTTCCCTCTGCACGAGAGACACAGCAACCCCAGACGATCGTTTCAGCCTTGTAAGGCATCATCAGTGAGGCATAGCTGATATCTCCCTAGGCACCGTGAGCAAGGGGTCCACGTCTGGATTATCCCTTAAACTTGTGGAGAGAAAAAATGGGTCGCAAGAGAATACTGAGAACGGGCAGCAACTGAAATAGCCTGCCCTTCGGTCGGTCACCACTCAGTTCTCAAGCTGTTTTTTGCTCATCTTGTGCCATTACAGAGAGAACTTCTCTGAAACATATCAGACTGGTCCCACCCATACGGGCAGTCCAGATCCGAAATGCCAGCAAGTTCCCTCTGCACGAGAGACACGGCAACCCCAGACGATCGTTTCAGCCTTGTAAGGCATCATCAGTGAGGCATAGCTGATATCTCCCTAGGCACCGTGAGCAAGGGGTCCACGTCTGGATTATCCCTTAAACTTGTGGAGAGAAAAAATGGGTCGCAAGAGAATACTGAGAACGGGCAGCAACTGAAATAGCCTGCCCTTCGGTCGGTCACCACTCAGTTCTCAAGCTGTTTTTTGCTCATCTTGTGCCATTACAGAGAGAACTTCTCTGAAACATATCAGACTGGTCCCACCCATACGGGCAGTCCAGATCCGAAATGCCAGCAAGTTCCCTCTGCACGAGAGACACAGCAACCCCAGACGATCGTTTCAGCCTTGTAAGGCATCATCAGTGAGGCATAGCTGATATCTCCCTAGGCACCGTGAGCAAGGGGTCCACGTCTGGATTATCCCTTAAACTTGTGGAGAGAAAAAATGGGTCGCAAGAGAATACTGAGAACGGGCAGCAACTGAAATAGCCTGCCCTTCGGTCGGTCACCACTCAGTTCTCAAGCTGTTTTTTGCTCATCTTGTGCCATTACAGAGAGAACTTCTCTGAAACATATCAGACTGGTCCCACCCATACGGGCAGTCCAGATCCGAAATGCCAGCGAATAAAGTATATATGAACAGGGAAACAGAAAGTAAGAAAGAGGAAGAGCGCAAGATGCGTAGAAAGGCAGATATGCTAGCGGTAGCGATCGCAGGCGTAGATAGACGGGGCCCAGATAGAGGCGATAGTAAGTGGAATGAGGAACCTTTAAGTAGAAATCAGTGCGCATACTGTAGGGAAGAAGGGCATTGGAGGAATGAGTGTCCGCGAAGAGAACAGTATGAGAGAGACAGACCTAGGACAGGTTATGGAAACTATAGAGGCAGAGCGAGAGGTAGAGGAGGCCCCGGAGGGAGTAATGGTAATAGAGGGAGCAATGGGAACAGAGGAAGTGTTAGGGAAGATAGGTATTTCCCAGCAGCGCAAAGGTCCCGCGATAGAGAAGGTAGGGACTTTGTAGGATTGGCTGACACGGTCATGGAGGACTATTGATACCGACCGGGCTCCATCCCCCTTGGTCGAGCGGAGCCTATGGTAGATGTATCAATAGGGGGAAAAAGGAGTGCGTTCATGATCGACACTGGTGCTGAACATTCAGTGGTGACTAACCTAGTTGCTCCTCCATCTGGAAGGACTATTACTGTGATAGGAGCAACTGGAAGAAGTGCTGAAAAACCGGTTCTTAAAAGTCGACTCTGTACATTGGGAGGCCACGTAGTAAAACATCAATTCCTTTATATGCCTGAATGTCCAGTCCAATTGCTGGGACGTGATATGCTATCTAAGTTACAAGCGCAGATTACGTTCCTACCAAATGGAACAACATCCTTAAAGTTTAATGGACCTTCAGGTATTATGACATTATCCGTACCAAAGGAAGAAGAGTGGCGACTTACTACAGCGTTGACTAGCCAAAACCCTAGGAGTGATGAGTCCTTATTCAACATACCAGGAGTTTGGGCAGAGAACAACCCACCAGGACTGGCCCGCAATATTCCACCTATTAAAATCGAACTAAAACTTGGGGTTTATCCAGTGAGCCTAAGACAATACCACATCCCGCAGAAGGCTAAGAAGAACATCCAATCTTATCTGGATAAGTTCATACGGTATGGTATCCTAAAATTCTGTACTTCCCCCTGGAACACCCCATTGCTGCCTGTTCAAAAGCCCGGTACAGATGAGTATCGACCTGTACAGGACTTGAGAGCAGTCAATGATGCGGTTGTTAGTATACATCCAGTTGTACCCAATCCATATAACCTGCTTGCTTTAATTCCGGGCGGGGCTACTTACTTTACAGTCTTAGATCTCAAAGATGCCTTCTTTTGCCTCCGAATTGCCGCAGAAAGTCAATGTATCTTCGCTTTTCAATGGGAAAACGCTGTAACGGGCTCAAAACGCCAAATGACCTGGACAAGACTGCCCCAAGGGTTTAAAAATTCACCTACCCTATTTGGTTCAGCTCTAAGTCAAGATCTACTGGATTTCGAGTCCATCCCAGGAGAGTGTGTATTGTTACAATATGTAGATGACTTGTTGGTAGCAGCAGTTACAAAGGAAATATGTCAGCAAGCAACGCACGATCTACTACACATTCTCTGGAAGGCAGGATACAAGGTGTCTAGAAAGAAGGCTCAGTTGTGTTTGCCAACTGTCAAATATCTGGGATTCCATATCTCTGAAGGTCAAAGAATTATGGGGCCAGAGAGAAAAGAAGCTGTGTGCCAAATACCGATACCCAAGAATAGAAGACAAGTGCGAGAATTCTTGGGGGCAGCAGGCTTCTGTAGGATATGGATTCCCAGCTACGCGATACTGGCAAAACCTCTGTATGCAGCTATCAAAGGTACAGAGCACGACCCCTTCTTATGGACTCAAGAACAGCAAACGGCATTTGAAGATGTAAAGAAGGCTTTGATGAGTGCCCCAGCATTAGGTCTACCTGATCACACACGACCATTCTACCTGTATGTACATGAGCAAAGAAGAATGGCTGTGGGAGTATTGACACAGTACTTGGGATCATGGCAAAGACCTGTTGCCTACATGTCTAAGCAACTGGATGCAGTGGCCAGCGGACTTCCACCTTGTCTAAGAGCCGTGGCTGCAGCCGCCCTGCTAGTAGCTGAAGCCGATAAACTCACTCTGGGTCAAGAACTTTATGTACGAGTCCCACATGCAGTACAGACGTTGTTGGATTACAAAGGAAATCATTGGTTTAGTAACAGCCGTATGACCAAGTATCAAGCAATGTTGTGTGAAAACCCAAGAGTGCATTTAGAGACTGTAAACACCTTAAATCCAGCTACCCTTTTGCCACAACCTACTGAAAGTCAACATGATTGTTTGGAAGTAATGGATGAAGTATTTTCAAGTAGACCAGATCTTCGTGATTTTCCCATCCAGAACCCCGATGTTCAATATTATACCGACGGCAGTAGTTATGTGAAAGAAGGGATCCGCTATGCAGGATATGCAGTAACAACAATAGACAAGGTGATAGAAGCTCGGCCACTGGCGAAAGGAACATCAGCACAAAAGGCAGAATTGATAGCACTGACACGAGCGTTACAATTGGCTGAAGGTTTAAGAGTGAACATCTACACGGACTCCAAGTATGCGTTTTTAACCACTCATGCCCACGGAGCTTTGTATAAAGAAAGAGGACTATTGAATTCAGAAGGCAAAGAAATCAAGTATGCAGCTGAAATCCTACAACTATTGGAAGCAGTGTGGGAGCCGAAAGAAGTCGGTATCATACATTGTCGAGCGCATCTGAGAGGAGATGGTGATGTAACCAAGGGAAATCGGATGGCAGACAGTACAGCTAAGCGTGCCGCTGAATCGGGAAGACAGGAATATGTGGGGCATATAGCTGCTCTTATACCAACTCCACTGTCTCAATGGACTCCAGTTTATACAGCTCAAGAAGAGGAGTGGTTAAAGACTGAACCTGGAAAGTACTTGGAGAACAAATGGTATCAGTTAGAAGATGGAAGAATAGTCATTTCAGCATCACTAGCGGTAGAAATTGTCCAAAATTATCACAACGGGACACATTCCGGGAGAGACAGCACAGAAGAATCTCTCAGAAAACATTTCTACATACCAAGATTGTCCAACTTGACTCAGGCCATTGTACGAAGATGTGTAACGTGTGCTAAAAATAATGCAAGACAAGGACCAGTAAAGCCACCAGGAGTCCAGTTTATGGGGGGACTCCCCATGTCCGATTTACAAATTGACTATACAGTGATGCCTAAATCGGGTGGACATCGTTACCTGTTGGTAATTGTGTGCACCTATTCAGGCTGGGTAGAAGCATGTCCTACTCGTACAGAGAAAGCAGGAGAAGTTGTGAGATTCCTGCTACGAGAAATAATACCCCGATATGGACTACCCTGCTCTATAGGATCGGACAATGGTCCAGCTTTTGTTCATCAGTGCCTACAACAACTGACTCATATGCTTGGTATAAAGTGGAGGCTTCATACGGCATAGTTCTGGTAAGGTAGAGAGAATGAATAGAACTATTAAGAATCAGTTGGCTAAAATGTGTCAGGAAACCCAACTTAAGTGGAACGTTCTCTTACCCATAGCTCTATTGCGAATCCGCAGTACCCCTACCAGAAGGATGGGCCTCTCTCCTTTTGAAATCATGTATGGGCGACCACCTCCCGTACTTGGTAACTTAAGGGGGGATTTGAGTCAGTTGGGAGAAGGAATTACCCGGCAGCAGGTTGTAGAGTTGGGTAAGACTATGGAGGAGGTACAGAAATGGGTACAAGATAGATTACCTGTGAATATTTATCCCCCAGTTCATAGTTACCACCCAGGAGATCAAGTGTGGATTAAAGAATGGAATAATGTACCGTTAGGGCCCAAGTGGAGAGGTCCTTATGTTGTTCTTTTGTCTACCCCTACAGCGATAAAAGTAGCCGAAGTGACTCCGTGGATACATCACTCCAGGGTTAAACCAGCAGCAGTCGATTCTTGGCAAGTTACAGCAGATCCAGAGAATCCCTGCAAGATCCGGTTAAAACGCACGACTCAGTCGGAGTAATGAGGAACTTTGTGGATTACAAATTTTATTGTTACAGAGATTTGGTGAAGTGAGTGTTTAGACGGCCATAATAAAGCCTGTCCGCTCACCGACATATAGTGGATAAGCCAGGAAAGTCTCGAAGGGACTCCTGTGAAGACGAGCAGAACTCCATTCCCTGCAGCCCTTACATCCTGGAAGCTGAGGTGCCTTCGTACGGACGAAGACTGAGGATGACGACGAAAGATGTGTTTATGATAATGTTTATTTATGTGTGTTTTTATATTCAGGAAGGTAGAGGTACCGACACTCCTAGCTGTGAGGTATGCATTAAGACTACGAGAACAGGTAACCATATTTCCCAAACCCTAATTTGGCATTCACAATACGAGTGTAAAGGAGATGTATCAAGATGTAGATACCTAAATATAGAATATAGTGTGTGCCATTTAGGAGTAGGAGAACCTAGGTGCTTCAGTCCGGAGTATCAACCTCGTACAATTTGGTTGACTCTCAGGAATGGAGATCCTCAGGGGACCCTAATTAACAAGACGGTGTTAGAATCCGTACATTCTTCGGGTGTTCTGCTATTTGATGCATGTAAGGCGATATCAAGTGGTAGAAAGCCGTGGAATGTATGTGGGGATCTTAGATGGGAGAGGACGTATGGGTCTAATGATAAATATATTTGTCCCAGTAGTAAAAATAAATATGTGAGTCCTAGATGCCCAAATAGAGATTATAACTTTTGCCCATATTGGTCTTGTGTGGGGTGGGCAACTTGGGGACAGACAGTAGACAAGGACATGATTGTGACTAAGTTGCCTACCAGCCCATATTGTAAGTCTATGGAATGCAATCCAGTCCATATACTTATAAATAATCCCGACAAGTTCTTAGACAAGTATGGTAATTTATTTGGGTTTCAAATATATGGGACGGGTTTAGATCCTGGGACAGTATTGTTTATAGGGATAGAGACTGATACGGTATCCTCCCAAACTCATCAAGTATACCATTCCTTTTATGAAGAGATGAGCATAGATAATAAGATCCCCCATAATGCTAAAAACCTGTTCATTGATTTAGCCGAAAGTATTGCCGGTAGTCTTAATGTTACCAACTGCTATGTGTGTGGAGGTACTAACATGGGAGACCAATGGCCTTGGGAAGCAAAGGAGGTAATGTCCGGTTCTGAGGCAGTTGACCAATTAATATCTATACAAGCCGATTATCATATGAGTGTTAGAGGTAAATCTGAGTGGAGATTAAAGACCTCCATAATAGGTTATGTTTGCATAGCAAGGAAAGGAATGATGTATAATACTTCTGTAGGAGAATTAACTTGTCTAGGGCAAAAAGCTTATGATGATGATACAAAGAATACAACTTGGTGGTCGGCTTCAAATGTCTCAGAACCATCTAACCCGTTTGCTGGATACGCCAATTTAAAGGATGTGTGGTTTGACCTATCCATCACATCTACCTGGAGAGCCCCAGCAAATTTGTACTGGATCTGTGGTAAGAAAGCCTATTCGGAGTTGCCACAGGACTGGGAAGGGGCATGTGTGTTGGGTATGCTCAAACCATCCTTCTTCTTGTTACCTATTGAAACAGGTGAGACTTTAGGTGTTAAAGTGTATGATGTGAATCATAGGAAGAAAAGGGGACCCATAGAGATAGGCGCCTGGGAAGATAATGAATGGCCTCCCCAGCGTATTATAGATTATTATGGGCCAGCCACGTGGGCAGAAGATGGTACCTTTGGTTATAGAACCCCTATTTATATGCTCAACCGTATTATAAGATTACAGGCGGTGGTTGAGATCATTACTAACGAGACATCACAAGCGCTCAATCTTCTAGCGAAGCATAATACCAGGATGAGGACAGCAGTCTACCAGAATAGATTAGCCTTGGATTACCTTTTGGCAGTAGAGGGAGGTGTATGTGGGAAGTTTAACCTGAGCAATTGCTGTCTTCAAATAGATGACGAAGGGCAAGCAATAGCTGAGCTTACTAGCCATATGGTTAAACTAGCGCATGTGCCTACTCAGGTATGGAAAGGGTACAATCCAAGTAGTTGGTTTGGTAGCTGGTATGAGTGGTTTGGAGGGCTTAAGGCAGTGGTAGGTGGAGTCCTACTGATTTTAATGTTGTGTCTACTCCTGCCGTGTCTTATACCCTTAGTAGTTAGGTCTGTGCAAAGCCTGATAGAAAATATAGCAGAGAGGAAGGCTGCTGCACAGATAATGGCAATTTATAAATATGAGGCTCTAGATCAGGGAGAACCAATGCAGGAAGATGAGTGTTGAAGATTCACATCATAAGATAAGTCTGGTCTGGTTCAAGGTAACTTGCGGTGTATGCAAACTAAGGTTAAGTGATGCCTCAAGTAATTGTGAAATATCAAGAGGCATCAAAGGGGGGAATGTGGTGGAATCTCTGTAAAAATAAATTTAGTAGGCCGAGATTACCACGTGGCATGTGTACGTGCATATGCTGACGTATCGATCAGTTGGTTGCACGAGGCAAGATACGATCAGTAGTGTACGGAGCATGTGCAAGAATACAGGATATAGTATTCCCCTCCTCCATTGTGCTGGACAAGCCATGCGGTCAAACAGGAAGTTAATTCTTATTTGTGTTGATTGGTTAAGAGAATGTGCGGGTGGAGCTTAATATGGGAGGAGTTATGTGCCTATATAAGGAGCCTGCACTATTGTCCGGGGCTCAGAACTTGCTGTATTTTTGGTGACATTAGTCCCTCTGAGTCCCGATCGGTGATCCAATAAAGAATCTCTTCCTTCCTGAAGAAACCTGTGTCCATCTCTCTGTGCTTCGCTTCCATCAGTTTCTCCGGTATCAATGTCACACATGTCATGTGTCCTTAAGGGGTTAATATGATAATTTGCTAATTCCCTTTTGCTTTGTGGGGATTACATTGGTCCTTCTATCCTGATTTTTTTGCTGTTGATTTTACGTTTTTCTATTGGACTTGTCTCTGCTGGCACTTTGTTGTTTCACTTTCTCTGATTTAATCTCGCGCGGATTGCAGCGTTTTACCGTGATCGCGTTTTGTTTGCTCTGGTGCCAGGACTTCAGGGCAGGTCTCTGGGGGTTGGGGGTACCGGGTGGACTCAGTACTGCACCGGCGGGCGGACCGCACGGCGCATTTGCGTGCGAACGGCGGCCATCTTGAATCTCGCGGCTCTTTCGAGATTCACGTCGGCCATTCGGTTTTAGCCAGTTCGTGATTCCCACGAACTGGCAGTCTGCTCTACATTGTCAAAAATAAAGTTCCTGTGAAATGAAGTTCTCCAAGTCTTTTTCTGGGAGATTATGTATTAAATGTTCACTGCTAAAATCAATCCTGTTACACAACACTGGCAGGTGGAATAAAGTTGACAGGATTATGCATGGAGTGTCCACTTATGTAGGACTGATCCCTGCTGTGTGCATATACTGGATGCAGTACTCAGGTCTGCTGGCAGTTTGCTCTATAATGTTACATACAAATGTCATGTGGAATAAAAGTTTTCTTGTAAATCTGGAGGATTAAGACTAGACTTTTCCCTGCTGTGGGCACATAGTGGATGCTTTACTCTATCTGCTGGCAGGGAAATTAAATAGAGCTGATAACTTACTCAGCTCCCTAATCCCACTGGACCTCACAACCACTGGATATACTCCATCCCCACAGGGATACAGGACACAGTAGTGGAGGCACATAACGGAGTGATTAACAGGGGTGACCCCCCTTATGCTGGGTGAACCCCAAGCATGGCAGACACCTCTCCAAAGTGACATTGTGGTTCAGGGGTGACCCCCCTTACACTGGATGAACCCCAAGCAAATCTGGTCCCTGTCCTAGTGACATACCTATACTGGGGTGAACCCCCTACGCTGGGTGACCCCCAAGCGAATCTGGTCCCTGTCCTAGTGACATACCTATACTGGGGTGAAACCCCTACGCTGGGTGACCCCCAAGCGAATCTGGTCCCTGTCCTACTGACATACATAGACTGGGGTGAACCACCTACACTGGGCGAATCCCAAGCGCATCCTATTCCAGTACTAGGGACATATATATACTGGGATTTAACCCCCTCGCCCTAGGACGGGCTGATAACCACGGAGTACGATCTGTTACCGTATGCACAGACCGGAACACAATGGATACATGTATGTCGACAGAACCAGGAAGGAGAGCTCACGGTGCTGCCAAATCTCCACAGTACTATATCCAATAATTAAGAGACATACATACAGGGGTGCATACAGGGGTGACCCCCCTACGCTGGATGACCCCCAGGCTAGTCGTACTACGGTGCTAGTGGCATAGGTACGAAGGGGTGACCCCCCACGCCCTTTTCTAGGGCTTCTACCTTCAGAGTACGCTCTGTCATTGTATGCACAGACCAGGGCACACTAGACGCATGTGTTCCGACACCTCTATGCTTCAACTGGAGGATCCGCACACCCTTCCCTTAACCGAGAAGGAGAACTCACAATACTGCCAAACTCCACAATTCTAGGACATATAAGGATGAACCCTTGGATTATACATAGGGAGGCTTTCACGTCTCCCATACTCGGGCTACGCCCCGACATCGCAGACCGCTCACCCCGATCCTACTGAGGGTGTCCTCATTCTCAGACCACTACCCAGATGCTGAGAAAGTGGTACCTATTGATCGAAATTCTGGGTGACCACAGTTGTACACAGAGGCACACTGAGTGGCAATAAGCGTACTGTTGTACGATTCTGGCTCCACAGACCGAAAAGGTGTGAACCAACAGGTCGGACTTCCCTCAATTCCCCCGACCGATTTTCAGGGGAGGATAAAAGCCGCCAGGGCAGCTCCGGAGGAAGAAGTCCTCTCCAAGATACTGACTAACAAGTCGGACACCTTACCACCTAAACACCATTGGAACGGCCCAACACGGAAAGAGAACACCCCGACTTAGCGGAACCGTCCCTCAGAACGTCCTGTCCATTAAACATCTCAGGCTCCATCATCAGGGGATGAGGACTTCATCGCTCCCCCTTCTCTGGAGATCATGAGAGAATGGAGAGTTAAAGTGACAGAATCCGCCTAGCAAGAAAGGTTTCCTTAGGCACACTGGACAATCTGGTTTGACTCACGTACCACCCGACACCCAGGGTCATCCGAGAGGGGTTTACCGGAGCCAACTTCCGGCTTCGGGGAAAAGAAGTCCGAAACAAGCTCAGGGTGGAAAGCCCATACCCTCTATGAACGAACAAGATTGTCCTCACCAGGGAGCTCGGTGTCACTGCAGGGATATCTATGTCCCCATCAGGCCGGGGTTCACGTAAAGGTGTAAGAGAAGGACTCAAAACCAGGTAGGATGATTTACTGGACATGATCAGCCCCGAGTAAAAATTCTATACTTTGCGGAACTGACCCCACCCAAGACTTACCTCTAGAAACTCACGATGTGAAGGAATGGGTGCAAAGGGCAATATGTAGGTTGGGGGAACGCAAGGCAGACAGTGGCGCAGAACGGCGCAAAACAGGCCAATTAAAGATGGATTTTACACCTTTGAAGTTAGGGACGAAAGAACAAGGACCTCAAGTGGACGGACTATTGTTTTGGTAGTAAGGAAGAAGACAGGAGACTATCGCCCAGTCATCAATCTAGGCCAACCCAATGGTTTTGGGGCGTACCGACAACTCAAGAAGGAAGGTATACATCAATCAGGAGATCTACTCCTCGAAAGGGGTTTGGAAGATTGGATTTGAAGGACACTTACCTACTGGTTCACATGGTGCCTCAAGAAGTTTCGGAAGCTGGTCATGGCGCACTGAAGAGCAAAGGGTATCCGCTGTAGCATACCTAGACGACTTGCTGACCTTTTGCAAGTCCAATTCCTGACTACGTCTACAAACGAGATTTATGTTACTGTTTCGGGAATTGTTGGGATTCATAGTGAACAGAGAGGAGTCGGTTCGATCCCAGTTCCAAGTAACTACGTACCTCTACTTCGGAATAGATTCCACCTTGGGCGGATTACACCTTCCCACATCAGCGATAGCGATTTTTCGTAAGGAAATCCGACGGGTACGGCGGAAAGGCTCAATAATCCCTTGACTATTTCCCAGGACCACTTCACTACCGGGCCAGACATCGGCTGAACGCTCACTGCCTGAGATCCGGGCACACCTATGAAATTGGGATCAGAATGGCAAGGACTTCGATAGTACTCATTACCGAGGTAAAGGAGCCAAGCGTGGCACCTAGAATGATTGTTGTTAATTGGGATCATCCTCTGCTTCTTCAGTTTTAACTTGCCTTCGGGCAGATCCAAAAGGAGAACATCATCTATTGATAATGCAGGAGCGGCTAGAGTTGGTGGATTGGTGTCTTCCAAGGGAGACTGGTATGTCAAGGGACTATCGCAACCAACTAGAGACCTATTATGGGACTCATGGACAACAGGTATTCCCCGAAATAACTTATCCGCATGGAACACTTGGAGTTCGCTGGGGTATGGAAAGGGACTGTGATCCTTTTATTACCCCTATCTACCTCGATGTTGAATCTTTATCATAATTTTCACTACGGACCGATCGGAACGATCCGACCGTTCCATTAACGGGATACGTTCCGCTATTTCGACGGCGCATAGTACGATTCACGACACTCCAGTCGATCAAGAGCCTGTGATAGGCCGCTTTCTGCGGGGTAGCAAATGGTCCAGAACCATGAATCAAAGTATCACTGTTGTGGGACTTTGATTGGGGTCTTTTGGAACTAGTCAGATAACAAGAACCTATCCCTCCGTCAGCCGTCAGCCATAGTCACGTTACTTTAGTAGATTTTTTTTTTACTTTAGATTTTTCGTCGGGTATCAGATATACTGGAGTTCGACGTAGATGGTCTTTTCGGTATCACCAGAAGGAAGGATCTCTACGGTGTCTCGTAGAACTAAATCCTATTCACGTCCGTATTTTACCCGGTTCCCGGCGGTTTCCCAGTCTTTGTGCAGTTATAGCGGTGTTTTGTTATATGGAGATCCCGACAACACTTAGATTGTCACATTAAGGACATCTGCTGGGCTTATACCAACCATACAAGCCAGTTACCATGAACACTCTGTCTAGATGGGTTCATTGGTTGTTATCGCTAACGGGGGTGGAGACGTGCAATGTTCTGCGGGGAAACATGGAGTCCTGGCATTCATGTGGAAGTTACTTTGACACCTACCTGCTACCTAGATATAATTCCATGATGGCAGTGGCTTATTTCAGCAGAACAATGCACTCTGCCCCACTACAAGAATTGTTTAGGAATCGTTTGAGGAACATGACAAAGTGTTAAAGGGACTCTCCAGCCAAGCAGTTTTACTCACTTAGTTCCAGTGCCGGGAGCTTCGTGAAGCCGCGCCCCCTATTTTGTAAAAATGACGAAATAGGCGGGCGCGAGCAGGGAGCAATCAGACGCTTCCATTTGAAAGCGTCATTGCTCCCTTGTGTGCATGCGCGGCTTCGCCGCACATGTGCACATACTTCAGAGGGCGGCATTCATGCCGCCCTCTGAAGTCCTGAGCGCACTACCACGCATGCCCGCCCCCTCTCTGACAGGCTGGAGAGAGAAGGCGCGCACACAGTGCCTTCTCTCTCCTGCACACGTCAGACGTATTTTCAAACGTCTGACGTGTACAGGGCCTTTTTAGGGCCCTGCATGATAGGAAGTCCCTCTAGTTGCCGTCTGAGTGACGGCCACTGGAGGTATTCCTATCAATCAATGTAAACACTGTATTTTCTCCGAAAATACAGTGTTTACATTAGATTGCCTGCAGGGAGCTATATATCTCACCTGAAGAAATACATTAAGCTGTAGTTGTTCAGGCGACTATAGTGTCCCTTTAAAGGTATTGCCTTGGCCTCCAAATTCCTCAGATTCCATAGAGGCACCAGCCCGCAACTTGCAGGACTTAAAGGGTATGCTACTAATGTCTTGGTACCAGATACAAAAGGAAATGTTCAGAGGTCCTGTGAAGTCCATACCTCGATGCATAAGAGCTTTTTTATGGACCTACAGGATATTACGCAGGTAGTTGTAATGTTGTGACTAATCAGTGTATATTTAATGATCTCCTGTGGCTTAGTGACCAGTACTATTAACCCCTTAACGACGAGTGACGGACGAGGTCCGTCACTCAGGGGATTGCCTTAACGACGAGTGACGGACCTCGTCCGTCACCCGTTAAAATTAACCCCAGATCGCCGCAATCGCGGATCCGGCTGCCCAAGTACCATAGGCGTGCGCAGCCCATTGCATTAGGGTGTGCACCCTAAAGCACAAGCACACGCGGCATATATATATATATATATATATATGTATGTATATATATATATATATATACACACACACACACACACACACACACACACACACAGCTGTGTGTGTGCTGTGTGAGGGTGCTGTTAGTGCGATGTGTGTGTGAGGGTGCTGGTAGTGTACTATGTGGGTGAGGGTGTTTGTGTGTGCGTGCTTGTGAGGGTGCTGTGAATGTACTGTGTGTCAGGGTGCTGTTTGTGTGTGTGTGTGCACTTGTGAGGGTGCTGTAAATGTACTGTGTGTGAGGGTACTGGTAGTGTGCTGTGTGTGTGTTTGTTAGGGTCCTGTTTGTGTTTGTGAGGGTGCTGTTTGTGTAATGAGTGTGAGAGTGCTTTGTGTTTGTGAGGCTGCTGTGTGTGTTGGTGCTGTGTGTGTTGGTGCTGTGTATGTGTGTGGGTGCTGTGTATCTGTGTGGGTGCTGTATGTGTGTTGGTGCTGTATGTGTGTGGGTGCTGTATGTGTGTGGGTGCTGTATGTGTGTGGGTGCTGTGTATGTGTGTGGGTGCTGTGTATGTGTGTGGGTGCTGTGTATGTGTGTGGGTGCTGTGTATGTGTGTGGGTGCTGTGTATGTGTGTGGGTGCTGTGTATGTGTGTGGGGGCTGTGTATGTGTGTGGGGGCTGTGTATGTGTGTGGGTGCTGTGTATGTGTGTGTGGGCTGTGTATGTGTGTTGGTGCTGTGTATGTCTGTGGGTGCTGTGTATGTCTGTGGGTGCTGTGTATGTCTGTGGGTGCTGTGTATGTCTGTGGGTGCTGTGTATGTCTGTGGGTGCTGTGTATGTGTGTGAGTGCTGTGTATGTCTATGGGTGCTGTGTATGTGTGTGGGTGCTGTATGTGTGTTGGTGCTGTGTATGTGTGTGTGTGGGTGATTGTGGGGGGTGGAGGTGCCGGTACATTACTTAATATCCCCCCTCCCTTCTTACTTTATGTAGGGAGGGGGGATCTTTCCTTGCTGCCTTCCCTGGTGGTCCAGTGGAGGTGGGGGCAGATCAGTTATCCCCCCCTCCCTTCTTACCTTATGCCTGGGAGGGGGGATCCTGCAGCTGCCATCCATCCCTGGTGGTCCAGTGGAGAGTGAACTCTAGCCCCGCGGCAACGCTCAGATCTCGCGAGAGGAACCTGGCGGAGCTGCTGGCAAGAGCTCCGCCGGTCCTCTACTGCCTCCCTCACTGCCTGTGAGCCGGTGAGGGGAGGCTGAGAGCAGAGCCGGCGCTCGGATAGCGCTGGCTCTGCATGAGCCGGCAGGGGAGATCCTGAGATCTCCCCTGCCGGTCTCAATACATAGGCGGCCGCGGGGATTAGGGTGTGCCCAGGCACACCCGGCACACCCCGTGCGCACGCCTATGCCAAGTACATGTGCCCACTCTGACAGCATGTCAGAGCGGGCACATGTGCTCTCTATACTCACCTCCGCCTCCCTGCACTTCCGGGTTCAGTGTGAAGTGCAGGGAGACGGATCAGTGTTGATCCTGCCCCCTGGTGACAAAACAATAAAGTTTAATTAAAATCCCACCCCCCTTTACCCCCCCTTTACCCATTTTAATATAAAATTAACCCCTTCCCTGCCAATTGATCACTGACTACAGTGATCAATTGGCAGGGATTACATTTTACTATGATCTGATTTTTTTTTTAACCCCTGAGGGTTAATTATTTTTTTTTTAACCCTCAGGGGGTAAATTTATTTTATTAATTAATTTAAATATTTTAAAGTTATAAATTTAGCTAGCTGGGGAGGGTGGAAGTTAGTGGGGAATTGGGGGATTTAGTATTAGGCTAACTAGGGGTTAACGTTAAAAAAAAGTTTAAAAATAAGCTTTAAAAAGTTAAAAAATTAAGTTAAAAAAAAGTTTTAATAACGTTTAAGTAAAAAATGTAAAAAAATAAACCCTTTACCCAGTCCAAATAAAAATTAACCCCTTCCCTGCCAGTCGATCACTGCCTACAGTGATCAAAATACAGATCACAGTATTATACTGTGATCTAATTTTTTTTTAACCCCTGACGATTAACTTTTATTTATTTTTTAACCCTCAGGGGTTAAATTTATTTAATTAACTAATTTAAATATTGTATAATTAAATATTTTGCTAGCTGGGGTGGGTGGGAGTTATGGGAAAATGGGGAATTTACTGTTAGTGCTGCTTACTGCTAGTTAGGGGTTAACGTAAAAAAAAAGCTTAGAAAAATGTTAGATCTGTAAAAAAAAGTTTTACGAAAGTTTAGGAAACTTTAAAAAAAATTAATAAGCAAAACAAAAGTTTAAAAAATAGTTTTAATAAGTAAAAAAAGTTTTAAAAAGTAAAAAAATACATTTAATAACGCTCATTACCACTACACCTGGTACAAGCTAGCGGAAAAATGATCCCACGCTAAGGTTCAAAATATGCCTTTTAAAATACCCTGGGATGTCTTCTTTAAGAAATGGTATGGCTTTATGGGGTATTTGGTTTATATAGCCTAGTAAAATACTCTAAAATGGGACATGGGCACAGCGTAAAAATGTAAAGTTTGAAAAAAAATGGAATGGCTGTGTCCCAAATGTGCCCCTCCGATGTCCACATATACCTGGCAAAGGTACATACGGGGGTATTTTTGTACTCAGCAGACATAGCTGAGCAACATATGAAGTATTATACAGTGGTAGTACACATAAGGTTTGCAAAATATACTGTGCAAACTCACTTTGTGTGTCAAAAAGGCAGAAAAAACGCTTATTACCACTACATCTGGTACAAGCTAGCGGAAAAATGATCCCACGCTAAGGTTCAAAATATGCCTTTTGAAATACCCTGGGATGTCTTCTTTAAGAAATGGTATGGCTTTATGGGGTATTTGGATTATATAGCCTGGTAAAATACTCTAAAATGGGACATGGGCACAGCGTAAAAATTGAAAGTTGGAAAAAAAAATGGAATGGCTGTGTCCCAAATGTGCCCCTCCGATGTCCACATATACCTGGCAAAGGTACATACGGGGGTATTTTTGTACTCAGCAGACATAGCTGAGCAACATATGAAGTATTATACAGTGGTAGTACACATATGGTTTGCAAAATATACTGTGCAAACTCACTTTGTGTGTCAAAAAGGCAGAAAAAAACGCTTATTACCACTACACCTGGTACACGCTAGCGGAAAAATGATCCCACGCTAAGGTTCAAAATATGCCTTTTGAAATACCCTGGGGTGTCTACTTTAAGAAATGGTAGGCCTTTGTGGGGTAGTTTGCATTTAAAACCTGCGAAGATGCTTGGAAATTGCACTTAGGCCCGGCGTCAAAATTCAAAGTTCGGTAAAAACTGATATGGCTTGGTCTCCTATATGGCACTGTAGCTTCACGAAATAGTGCCATAGACATACAATGGGGGTGTCCTTTTACTCAGAAGACTTAGCTGAGCATAATTTGGGGGGTTTGAACTTAGTGGCACATATGAAATATACAAAATGCCCAGCAAAAATGCAATCCGTATGTAAAAAATGCACAAAATTATTTTTTACCACATACTTTGGCATGTAATGGTAAAAAAATGGGGGCATGTTAAGGCACAATATGCACCATATGAGATACCCTGGGGTGTCTACTTTTACAAATGGTAGGCCTTTGTGGGGTTTTTTTGAACAGTCAAACTGTTATAATACCCCAAATGGAAGCATAGGCTCATTAAATCCGTCTCTCAAAATCCTACTGTGAATACTGAAAAGGACAGGTCTCCTGTATGGCACTGTAGCTTCACGAAATAGTGCCATAGACATACAATGGGGGTGTCCTTTTACTCAGAAGACTTAGCTGAGCATAATTTGGGGGGTTTGAACTTAGTGGCACATATGAAATATACAAAATGCCCAGCAAAAATGCAATCCGTATGTAAAAAATGCACAAAATTATTTTTTACCACATACTTTGGCATGTAATGGTAAAAAAATGGGGGCATGTTAAGGCACAATATGCACCATATGAGATACCCTGGGGTGTCTACTTTTACAAATGGTAGGCCTTTGTGTTTTTTTTTTTGAACAGTCAAACTGTTATAATACCCCAAATGGAAGCATAGGCTCATTAAATCCGTCTCTCAAAATTCTACTGTGAATACTGAAAAGGACAGGTCTCCTATATGGCACTGTAGCTTCACGAAATAGTGCCAAAGACATACAATGGGGGTACCGTTGTACTCAGCAGAAGTAACTGAACACATAATAAAACTTTGTACAGGAATAGCACACACCAACTTTACAAAATACACATGAGAAGTTCTTTGTTATAAGTTTGTGTGCGAAAACCCCCAAAAAACACAATTTTACTCCAATATTTAGCAGAGGTTGGCGGTAAAATGGCTACGTAGAAAGTGTCAAAACAACCTTAGGTAAATAGCCTGTGGTGTCTACTTTATATAAATATATACTTTTGTGTGCCAATTTTGTTTTCTTTTATGGCTATAAAGCTTACAAGACAAACATACCAAATTCTAAAATCGCTCCATATTAAAAGTTTATTTTACTCCTTGTGCTTTGTGACCTGTAACTACCAAAAAAACCTGAAAATCCCAGACACATTATATATTCTGTAAATCAGAACAAATAAATTAATTTATTTTTAATTACTTTCCTTAACCTGCACTAATTAGGCACACATTATTATTGCAAAAACTGTAAAAAAAAAAATCAAAATTTTTCATTTTTTTTGCATTTTTCTGTATTTTTTTTATAATAAATAAGCATGTATATATATATATATGTTACATCAAATGAAAGCCCTTTCTGTCCTTTAAAAAACGGTATATAATATGCGTCGGTGCAATAAATTAGTCAAATGCAAATTGCAGTTGAACGCAAATAGCAAAAAATTCAAAAAATGCCGTTGTCACAAAGTGAAAGACAAGCTTCCGAAGCTCTGTCCTTAAGGGGTCAAAGGGGCACTTTACTACAAAACTACAAAAAATAAAAAATACTGTTTAGTAAATATACCCCAAATTAAAACATGTATGTATTTAATTTAATTGCATTAAATTACATTGTATTAATTAATTGTATTAATTTTCTAAAAGAAAATTGCAAACGTTGCATTTCTCTTCTCAATGTCCAAACTACAGAGGAATGTTTCTGTATGATAATTTAGAACAAATATCGTTTGCAGGATCTGCTTGGTATCCCACAGGTATGAAGGCAACTCTTCTACCAAATGACTTAGTATTTGGTGGACATATTTAGTGATGTTTTGAGTGAGATAGTCATTGTCAGACACTGTAGGGTGACCCTTGGGGTTATTACTATCCTTGTGTACCTTGGAAATAGCATAAAACATAGATAGTCAGTTTTATCATAGCATTTCTATTATTTAGTCTGGCTTAATTACATTACATTGACCATTTAACAGTTACACATAAAATACACTAGATGGTGCTGTAAAACAGCTAATTCATTTTTTACACCACCTTCTACTACTAGACTTATTAGCTAAGGTATTTTCAGGTCAATGTTTAGTTATTGGCTTTTTAACCCCTTAAGGACCAAACTTCTGGAATAAAAGGGATTCATGGCATGTCACACATGTCATGTGTCATTAAGGGGTTAAGCAAGTAATCTCATAGTTATTTGCTGAAGTCAATTTAATGTTACTATTGATTTAATCTAAATATACATGATATAACATTTTCCATAGCAATAACAGGGTAGTAGCTTCCACAGAAAATATACCTACACAACTTTTTTTAATTGACACTCTAGCCAGGAAGGGAAATGAAATAATGTAAAACAAATAAAATCTAATTTGAAATGTAAACAAATGATGCTTAAGTACTGACCAAAACCAATACAAAACCTAGAATTCGAGTTATGTCTGTTCAACCATTATTTCCCCCTTATTATTTCTGCATGGCATTTTTACTGTGAATGTCATAATAACTGTTTGCTTTTACTGCAATAAAGCACACATATTTGTTTGCTGTGATGCCCCACGATTACAACAGTACCCTCCATGTACAGATTTCATGGTGTTTTGAAAAGTTACAGGGTCAAATAAAGAGCTTGCCCATTTTAGTTCTTACACATTGAAATTTGCCAGATTGGTTATGTTGCCTTCGAAACAGTCTGAAACAGCAGCCCAGGAATTAAAATGACCCCAATCTAGGCATAGTATTTGCAAAAGTAGAAAACTCAGGGTGTTTAAAATGGGGTATGTACGGGGCCTAACAGCCGCACTGTCCGGTCGCAACTCTGATGATCTCAGCAAAGAAACTCTCTATAACGAACCTAATTGCATATATCGAACCTGAAACTTAACTGCTTAAGTATCCTGGAGTCGGGAAGTATCTACAGTGGCTACATGTGTCTTGCCAAGAGCTGGCAAGAGTTACCCTGATCTATGGTCTCTGGATTATAGAAGCCTATTTCCAATAGGCTACAATACCGCAACCACTGTAGCTCAGCAATGCTAACCGTATAAGTTAATATTTTTTATTATTTATATTGTATTCTTGCATTTAGCTTTTAATCATTCTCAGCCTGTACATTGTACTAGATAGCATGCGTTATATTTGAGTTTTTGCTTTAACTTATGTCCAATATCTAACCGTGTCAATGTTACCTACTATTATAATTTCAAAATTCAGACATGCATAGCGATATCTTATGCTCCACTTCTTGTGATGTCTCTGATATTCTATGTTACCTGGAATGCACTACAAAAATAAAGACTAATAAAAAAAAAAGGGGTATGTACATTCTTGTTTAGTATTGATCTAAGTTAGTGTTAATATTTGTCTGGCTTTCACAAGAAAACTGCACTTTCACTGATGATATCGTCGTCACTATTCATTTTAATGCTCTAAAACGCTCGTATTTGTATTCAGTGATGTATCACAAGCAGGGCCGGCCTTAGGGGTGTGCGAGCTGTGCGGCCGCACAGGGCGCCATAGCCAGCCGGGATTAAAACATTTTTTCAAAAATTGTGGCGGGGGCGGAGCTTCCCATGCGGCAGGCAGGGGCGGAGCAAAACTGACGACGGAGGCAGGGCTAAAAGTGCCGGATAACTGCTACAGGGGAAGCAGGAAGGAGTCCCTGCTTCCCCAACAAACAGTCTCCAGGAGCTGCACTGCCTCCACAATGAACAGAGGTAACTATGTGATTGTCAGTGTGAGTGTATCTACCTGTGTGTGTGACTGTCTGCCTGTGTGTGTGTGTCTGTGTGTGTATGACTGTCTGCCTGTGTGTGTGTGACTGTGTGTGTGTATGACTGTCTGCCTGCGTGTGTGTCTGTGTGTGTGACTGTCTGTGTGCGTGTATGACTGTCTGCCTGTGTGTGTGTATGACTGTCTGCCTATGTGTGACTGCCTCTGTGTCTGTGTATGACTGTCTGCCTGTGTGTGTGTCTGTCTGTGTGTATGGCTGTCTGCCTGTGTTTCTGTGTGTGTGACTGTCTGCCTGTGTGTGTGTGTGTGCTACACAGCCAATGAGCTAAACCCTGCAGTACAGGGTTAGCTCATTGGCTGAGATCATCAGCTGATCACTCTCTCAGCCAATGAGCTAAGCACTGCACTGCTGTCCTTAGTTCTGACAGAGAGCTTCTTGCTAGGGTAGGGGCTGTAGTGGAGTGTGCCCTGGAGTGGCTGGAACTCAGGTTAGAAGTCAAATTATTCTAAAACAATTTGACTATGGAGGGGTGCCAGGCAACTCTGTAGTGGTTATGGTGCACCCAGGGGCTCTAGTGGCTATAGTGCTTAGAGTGTTCCTTTAAATGTACATAATGTGTACAAGAGCCAACTGAGTAGTAATTTAAGCCATGCAGTTTATGGCAAAATAACATATTTATAACTTGTTAAGGTACCCACTGACATCGTCATAGCTCAGAATTAACATATAGGCCCTGATTTAATAAACTTTCCAAATAATTCACTGTTAGAAAAATTTCAAGATGATTTATCTACAAAAAGTCCCATTGACTTTAATGATTGCTTCTCTAGATAAATTACTTGGAAACTTTTCTAACTGTATTGGATCATTGAAAATCATCACTCAAGGCCATATTGTTAGTAAGTAGTCTTGAAAAATGTAAATCAACAATATATTGTGAGGGTGCTTTGAGTTCTATCTTTTTATGATTTTATATATATTTATATATCATCAAAGGACAGGCACACTCAGGTAATTTGTTATTTCCTTCTTTAAAAGAATAGCTGGTATAGTCAATGTTTCAATGTTGTAGACTTTTTTAATGGCACCAGACACGTGTGAATGGCAAGTACATGGAAAAAGGTAGACACCAAAGAAGCCACGTGAACTGCAGAACATTCTGCAGGGGGGGAGTATGCAATGGGCAAAAAAACACTACTTAAAGTGGGCAATAATGGTATCAAAGCCCTATGTGTGATCACAGGAAAATAAAGTGAGACAACTGAAGTGAAATAAGTATTAGCGTAAAATTACCCCAAATACCCAAACTGTGGTGAACTAGGACACAGGGATAGGCAACCTTTGTCACTCCAGATATTGTGGACTACATCCTCCATAATGCTCTTACACCCATAATGCTGGCAAAGGATCGTGGGAGGCGTAGTCCAAAACATCTGGAGTGCCGAAGGTTGCCTATGCCTGAACTAGGATATAGAGACTGCAGAAAGTGTAACAAAAAGCCAGCATGTATGCTAATGTATCAGCATAACTAAATACAGATGAAATACATAGTTGCAAGAAAGAGACTGGGTCAAATAAGCCAGTGATAGATAAATGAAAACAATTACAGTAAAGTTCAAAGCTATTATCTATCCTAGCGGATCATAATTGACCAGCCAAAAAAAAATAATTATCTGTTCTCACGAAAACCATGTAATGGATTAATTTTGTTCCGTCCTCTGACAGCAAGGGTATCTCCCATTGTAAATTGTATTTTCCATAGGCTTTATTTACATTTCGGTCACGTTGATAACTTATTCACATGGCCTCATGCTTTGAAACATAGAAACATAGAATGTGACGGCAGATAAGAATCATTTGGCCGATCTAGTCTGCCCAATTTTCTACATTTTTGTACTTGGTTATCTTTGTGTAGTTAGTGGAATTGAGCGGACACCTGGATGTTCGGGTTCGCCGAGTTTGGCTGAACTTCATCAAAAAGTTTGAGTTCGGGCTCGAACTTGACCCGAACTTTACACCGAACCCGAACCCCATTGAAGTAAATGGGGACCCGGACTTTTGGGCACTAAAATGCCTCTAAAAAAGTCCTGGAAAGGGCTAGAGGGCTGCAATAGGAAGTAAAATTGGGGTAAGAGTAGTGCAAGTGCCCTGCAAACAAATGTGGATAGGGAAATAACTTAAAATAACGTAAAATAAACAGCCGCTTAGTAGATACCGTTGGAATTAGGGAGTTATCTACCAAAAGGCTGAAAGACCTAAGTTGGTCTTTCAGCCACATTTACTAATACTAAGTAAAGATTACTTAGTATTAGTAAATTCAGCCCCTACTCGCTATACTGCAAGTAGGGGCATGTCTAGTAAACAGTGAGCAGCCAAAATATTAAGTATGCCTTGTCCTGATCCTTCTTGATTACCTCACCCATCTTAGATTCCAAAAGACTAACACTTTCATTCTTAACCTGCAACCGCTATATGTACTTCACTGGGCAAAGTCTGATAAGAGGAGGCAGGAAGTTCCATGGGAATTGAGCTGACCTAGATGAATCATAAAGATGAAACATTGTTAATATTGTCGGCGTGAAGAGTGGACCGAAATTTTTTACTGGCAAAGTGAATTGACCGAGGAGGGGTGTATCAATAAATTGTTTCAATAAATTTAAAAGATTAGCCCAAAATATTATTAAATCATTTGAAAATCTTATCAAACAATATTAAATCAGGATCAGTGTGTCCTATTGGAAAAAGAGATCAGATGAATGTGTTAATAAGATAACTCAGTGCTGTAAAGTAGAAATAGTCAATTTTTAGACTAGGGTTATAGTATATTATCGATGAAGAATTTACCATTTCATGCACCTTATTTATTCTTCAGTTGTGGGTTGAATGGCATGCAGTAGAAGAAAGTCAAACATACATACACAGTGAGCAACTTGATTTTCATATTGTAATTCTTTACTGTTACATCTTGTCAATTAAAAGCTCTCTTCCCTTTGTTGGGGTGGAGTTTCCACTATGTTGTTACACTATGATGAAGGGTTCCATAGGAAAAATTAATTGGGAACCCTTGCATTAAGGGATCGAGGTGCAGAAAGGAGATTTTCTCATTGCTAGATTACAGATACATTTTAGTTTTGTTTTTTTTATTCAACTTTTTGTTCAACAAGGGGGGAGAGGAGGGGTGGCAATCTAAAGCTACAATAGACTTTAAAAATAATAAATTGATTTATAAATATGTAGTGTTTATTCGAGCTGCCAGAAATAATTTATCAAGACTAATTAGCAAGTCTAATTAGCATATGCACATTACATAGACTGTACAGTTGTAAGCTTGATATGATATCTAAGCTTTTTGCTTATTGAATGGCTAATAGAAGGTTACCCAGGAGATGCCCAGTCCCCTGATCCTATTTATGCCTTATGTAGGACCTTGGAGATGCTTTTATAATTATGTGACCCTTTTAGGACACAGGAGATGGATATTTTTTTTTTATTTGAACAGGTTTCTTTGCAATTTAGTTTTTTTATTTAGCCCTTTGTGGGGCTGAAAAAAAAAAGATTTAACAAAAAAGACTTTCGAAAATAAGTATGAAAATCTTTCTTTTGCACTTTTATTTATTTTAAATTTGATGGGACAGATTTAGGGGATGACAATGATCTTTTTGGATCCCTAGATTCCCAATAGGCAGAGGGACCCATGATAAATGGGCATCTCCTGAGCCCTTACTGAACCATATATATTAAAGGGCCCAAGAGACTGGGCAAATTCAGAGCCCTATGGGGAGGTTCGATAATATTATAATAAATGTCCAAGGAGGCTGGTCATTTCCTGGGCATCCATGTGTGACCCTTTACCCTGTTGCAAATGAGGTGGAGGATAGAGCTGGGGCCACTTATTAGGCCCTACCTTGTATTATTGGGGTTCAGGTTAAATAACTTTTTTGTTTTGTTTAAAATAATATTGTCCATCTCTCTCATTTGGATATATGAAGAGATAGCAGTTGTTAAAGGACCACTCTAGTGCTAGGAAAACATACTCGTTTTCCTGGCACTAGAGTGCCCTGAGGGTGCCCCCACCCTCAGGGACCCCCTCCCGCCCAGCTCTGGAAAGGGGAAAGGGGTAAAAACTTACCTTTTTCCAGCGGTGGGCGGAGAGCTCTCCTCCTCCGATCCTCCTCTTCTCCTCCCCGTCGGCTGAATGCGCACGCGCGGCAAGAGCTGCGCGCGCATTCAGCCGGTCACATAGGAAAGCATTCATAATGCTTTCCTATGGACGCTTGCGTGCTCTCACTGTGATTTTCACAGTGAGAATCACGCAAGCGCCTCTAGCGGCTGTCAGTGAGACAGCCACTAGAGGAAATAGGGGAAGGCTTAACCCATTCACAAACATAGCAGTTTCTCTGAAACTGCTATGTTTATGAAAAAATGGGTTAACCCTAGAAGGACCTGGCACCCAGACCACTTCATTAAGCTGAAGTGGTCTGGGTGCCTTGAGTGGTCCTTTAACTTATATTTGTGTCTTTTCACCAGGAAGAGGCCATTTTTACATTCTCAGGGATAGCAGGTACTGATAAACTGTAGTAGCAGGGTTGGAAACCAGGCAGTAACTAGCTGTTAATGGTTAAAAGTTAGCATGTATCTGCTTTATAATATATGCCAAATGGAATATATGGCCTATTCAGCTACTATTTCTTCGTTCAAGTTCTGGAAAATGTGGGGTCCTATATTAGAGTAAAGATTAAAGAAGAGGCAGGCTGACTGAGAATAAAACTAAGAATAAATCTTGATAATGATACAGAGACATGTATTAACATATAGGGCATTTGGAATTAAGATGGATTTTTTCTTATACTGTAACATAATTAGTTAAATCAGAAAGTCAGGTCCTTAACATTAATTGAAACTATAATTTTTTTATTTACTTATTTTTCTTTTTTAATTAATTAATTTATTTTTTGAATAGTAAAACTTTTCTTATCAGCTTTATGGTACTAAGGAGGGTAGGTTGGCCTTTTCCAAGGGAGAGGGTAGAGAGGGAAGGGAAGGGCAATCCTTTGTATCGTACTAATTAATTAATCATGTTTAGTTATATTTTCAAAAAGAGTAATGAAGTTTTTTATGTATCATTTTGATGTATTGTTATACTTTTTCTTTTTATATACTTTAATAAAAAAAATTATATATATATATATATATATATATATATATATATATAAAGTTAGCATGTATCAGCTAATCAGCTGCTTAGGTTAGCAACAGTCACTTTAGCAAGTATCAGCTCATTGGTTAACGTTACCAACCACATTGGAAATTATATCTTAGTGTCAATACTTTTATTATTTAGCAAATTGTTAATTACTTCACTGTCTCTTAACCACTGGATAGATCAATGATAGATAGATTAGAATAGATAGATAGATTTTTTTTCTTCTGCTATTTCCAGGTGTAAATTACACATTTCCTTCCATGACAGTTAAACAAATAAACTACACTTTGAGCTTTCTGGACCTTGAAAATAAGCAAATTTCTGACTCATTTTAAGTTTCTTTGTACGGTTCGTAGTCTTGGTTCTCCAGGTGCATCAGTATATTCAGTACTTCCTTATGCAAAACTGTGACCACACTGCCAGATGTGGCTTTCACGGGACAGTCCGTTTCCTAAAATAAAAATTCCTTTCCAATAATACTTTCTGATTGCTTTTTTTTTTCTGTACATGTTACCAACAGATGTTATAGGTCTAGGTTAACACCCTAAAACAGAAATGACATTCTAGAATATTGAACATTAAATGGAACAGTGACTACAAAATAATTTGAAATATGTCTACTTATAAAATAGTATATCACATACCTTTCGAAACGGTAGTTAAATTATAAACAACAATTATTGAGCAAATCAAACAGTCCGTAAGATGATTGTTCCACTGTTTGAATTTTTCTATATGCTTATTGTTTATATATGAATCTATTATTATTATCTCGAAGCACATTTGGGTATAATTTATTCACTTATGTGAATACCTAGCGTAATATGCCAACATAAACATCCCATCCACAAATTGGCCTCTATAACATTGGTATAACAAACAACATCAATGGGAGTTGCAATCATGTAATATTACATTGTAGAAGGCACTACAGATGTAAGTTCAACATATTTATTATGGTAAAACACGAAGAAAAAAAAAATATTTTTTTATGTTACGCATACCATCTTAAAGTAATAGAATTTACACTTAGCCAAAAATTAACACAGATGAAGCCTGGGTTAATTTTGAAAATGTTTGGGACAGTGTTAAAAGCCCATATTCACCTGTGTGAAAAAGAATAATATATAATTTTTAGCTATGTTTAAACTGTACAAACTGTACAGTGATTTACTACAAAGTCATTACCTCTGTAATGGATAGTAGAAAACACTGTATTCCCTTTGCTTCCTGTTAGGTGTTCTTCAAGCAATCTAACTTTTTTCAAGTGTATCTGTTATTATATTCATTAATACCATAAACTGGTTTGATTCCACTCTTCTATGGATATGAATTCATCACAAATATACAGGATTGTAAGTGACAGTTAAGAAGCTTTCTGACTGTCTGTGAGCATTCCTCTCACAAAAGATACCTTTTCTTTAAATTAATATTTTTGCACTGGGCTGTTAAGGGCTGGCTGTAACATATTCCTCCTCACCTTGCGGTAAATGCGTCTGCATAACTGACTCTTGCATCGTGTTAATGGACGCCAGCTGCTGCGGATCCACACCCAATTATAGCCCCACGTCCGCTCACGTTGATGAGGCGTGCGTGTGACGTCTTGCGGGAGACGGGTGTGCAAATTCTGGGGTCAAAGGCCAATTGTGACCAATCAAAGTTGTTAAGGGCTTATTTAAACGTGATTCTACTTCTCCTCATTGCCCTGTCATGGTTTCCCTTAGTGGTTGTCCGAGAGTGTGTTCCTGAGTGTTTATTTCTGGTTATTGACTTTGGCTTCTTTTGACTTTCCTGTATTCTGGTATCCGTGACTTCTTACTTTCCCTTATCATTGTGTCCCACTCTGTATCCCCTGACCTCAGCAAGTATCCTGACTATTCCTCCTATAGACTGTAAGCTCGTTTGAGCAGGGCCCTCTTCATTAGTTTATGTGAGTTTTCTTGT
The DNA here is from genome assembly GCF_036172605.1 of Pelobates fuscus. Taxonomy (NCBI): domain Eukaryota; kingdom Metazoa; phylum Chordata; class Amphibia; order Anura; family Pelobatidae; genus Pelobates; species Pelobates fuscus. The sequence goes on along the minus strand of NC_086321.1, from coordinate 325,218,764 downwards.
AATTGTCCTATTTATAGTCAAATCCCCCCTCTAATATAATTGTAAAGCGCTACGGAATCTGTTGGCGCTATATAAATCGGAATAATAAAAATATTAATAATAATAATAATAATATTCTCTGAGGCGTTAAGTCCGTCCATCTAAGGCCAGGTAAGACGTTACCTTTTAGTCCTAGGTGTGACACAATTTTACGTGCTGGATCAATTAGTAATCCTGACACCGGCTCAAAAAGTATCTGCTGTGTCTGAAAAAAATGGATTAAACTAAAATCACGAAGGATCCATTTTGAATGCAATGCCTAGATGAGGGTCAAAGAGCAGGAAAATTAAAAAGTTATCTCAAAAGTACTTCTTCACACGTTTCATGTTGAATCTCAAACATCTGACTCCAGTGAGTGCTTTTAACTGGTAGCTTAGAATATCTGAAACATTTGCCCTAGATATAAAGCACCCACATACTATGATCTTTATAATGTCATTACTTGAAATATCAACATACATATTTGTACACTCTATGGATTCAAAGGATTAACGAAAAAGAACAGTACAACGACTCCCAATAGCGTAAAGCTTTTGACCAGCTTAAGGCAACTAGTCTTTTATCTCTGTTGCTTTGCTTGCTGAGCCTTTAAATCTCAATCTCAATTCAAAATACTGCTGACAGACACAAGATTAAATGGATGCCATAGCTATATATATTTTTTTCATAAGTAAGGGGAAATACCATGCAGATATAAAGTGTAATTCGTTATTAGAGCTGACCTAAAATTGTATTTATTTCCTACATTTAGCAAAATATCCATCATTTCTTGGACATTACCATATGTCAAAGTGTTACAACAAGGATTAAATATTAGTTAATATGATTTTGTGGATTGCTAACATTTCATTTACCCAACATACCTGCACACATTAAAAAATGCTAAATATTTTATTGCTACTAAATTTAATTTAATTTAATCAAGTGAATTAAAAAAAATATGTTGGCTGTTTAAGAATTCACTCCCCAAATTCAGATCAAGGGCCCATCCGAGTCCTCAAGTACCCCCTAACAATCCAGGATTTAGGGATTACGCTGTTGTATCTAAAGTGTGTTTTTTTTTCTTTCCAAAAACACCTTAGACAAAACTGGGTAATCCCTACATCCTGGGTACTTGAGGACTACGCTGGGAATTACTGACCTAGAACAACATTTGGCTCCAGATTCAACTATGACATGTTTAGTGCAAGTTTCTACAGCTTTGCACATCTAGATCATCTATCTAACGTTAGATCATTGTTCTTTTTAAAACAGCTCAAACCTGTCAGGTCGTATTGGGATCAATGATAATAATAAAATAAATATATAAATTCTTTACACTGATTGTCTGTCAGATGCAGTCCTGGGTTGTCACTTGGCCATTTTAGGATATTAAAGGGACACTATAGTCACCAACACAACTTTAGCTAAATGAAGCAGTTTTGGTGTATAGATCTTGTCCCTGCAGTCTCACTGCTTAATTCTCTAACATTTAGTAGTTAAATCACTTTGAGACTGTATGGCAGCCCAGGAATGAAAATTACCCCCATTATGGCATACTATTTGCAAAAGTAGACAACCCAAGGGTTATGCCCAGTCATTTGTAGTAGCAACTTAGTTACAAACCCTGGCCAAAGTTAGTGTTCATATTTGTTTTGCACATTTTTCACAAACAACACTGCCCTTTCACTGATGATATAATTGCCATTACAATTTTTACTGTTCTAAAACACTCATATGTGTGTTCAGCAATGTCTTGTGTGTACAACAGTAACCCCCATGTACAGGTTTCATATGTTTAACTGTTTTAAAACTCATATTTGTATTCGGTCAATTCTCCATACCATGTACAGGTTTTATGGTGTTTTGGAAGCTTACAGGGTCAAATATAGGGCTATCCCATTTTTTTATTTGCCAGATTGGTTTGATGGGCCTACGTTGCCTTTGAGACCATGTTGACTGAGAATTACCCCCATCACGGCATACCATTTGAAAAAGTAGACAGCCCAAGGAATTCAAAATTAGGTTTGTCCAGTCCTTTTTAGTAGCCTCTTAGTCACAAACCCTGTCCAAATCGTGTTCATGTTTAATTTTTTTTTGCATTTTTACCATGATAACTGCACTTTCACTAATGATATCATCATCATTATACATTTTACTGTTGTAAAATACTTAGAATTATGTTTGGCCTAGTTGTATGAGTACAACAGTACCCCATATATGGGTTTTATGGTGTTTTGGAAAGTTACAGGGTCAAATATAGGGCTTACAAATTATATTCTCATTACATTGTCAAGCAGGTCCCTCAAATTACAATTAATAAAATCACTTAATTATGTAAAATAATAAAAAATCGTGTTTATATTTAAAATGTTTTTTGCATTTTTACCACGAAAACTGCACTTTCACTAATGATATCATCATCATTATACATTTTACTGTTGTAAAACACTTAGAATTGTGTTTGGCCTAGTTGTATGAGTACAACAGTACCCCATATATGGGTTTTATGGTGTTTTGGAAAGTTACAGGGTCAAATATAGGGCTTACAAATTATATTCTCATTACATTGTCAAGCAGGTCCCTCAAATTACAATTAATAAAAATCACTTAATTATGTAAAATAATAAAAAAAATGCATACAATTATGTGTATGTATATATTTATTTTCATATATATTTATTTTTCTTTATATGACTGTTATTCATGGGGTTAAAAAAGGTTTTTTTTCCCCTAGTTTCTTGCAAAATTGGAAGTGCTTCAAACAGTTTTTTCCCCCTTCTTTTGGATCAACAGCAAAAACAGATGTGAGGAAGGCTGAAGTTAAAGAACAAATGTCACTTTTCAGTAACTATGTAACTATGCTGTGTCTCCCACATTTGTAATTATAGTAGAATATGTATTATAATATAGTATAAAGATGTAAGGGATAATGTTCTACTTATATTCGTGAAATGGGAGTGCATCTCTTTAACTGCTTTCACGAATGGAGACTATTTGATAGACAGAAATCTCATCAAAAAAAGCCTTGTGATGAGGGTAAAACACATTGATAATACATAGACTTTATGGTGATCTTGAATTTAAAAACTATTACAGTGCTGTCAACACTGCATAGTCCTTCTCATGAACTCCTTACTGATTATTAAATGAAGCATTGTCTTGAGGCTACAGGGGACACTGACGTATTGCTACATTGCTGCTTAACATTCAGTTCGGTAGATAACATATTTTATTGGATCGTGGACTAAAGTTTCTTTGAATGCTTACGCTAAAAGATATATGGTTACTGCATACGCAGGATGAAGTTTTATATATTTGTGCAGGTTACACCTGTTGTCTTTTGACTATGATTTTTTTTTCTACTATCCATTTTAAGAGGCATTTTAAAGTAGTAGTTTTTATGTTTATATGTTTTAGTATTTTAGAATAAATATTTGTGGTGATCTCTGGCAGGTATTTTTTAGTTAAGTTTTGGTGCTTAAGCTGTCCTTAAGGATTTTTAATTGCATTTATATTTATTTTAAGTGAGATGCTAATTATGTGCTTTTGTTATCATTGTTATATTCTTAAAGTTAAGGATTTGATAAAGTAAATGACTTAAAGGTAAATAAAACCACTGTCTTAAGTGTATAAAAATGTTCTAGATTTATGTAAAAATAAAACACGTGGCAATTTTAGAGTTTAGATAATATCAGTACTAGAGGACCATAACTATATAATTGCTATTAGTGATGGCATTGAAGGAACACTCAGCAAGCTGTAGTGGTTAGGGTGCCACTAGTACCTTAGTGCCCCCCACCTTTTTTTTGAACAGTTTAACTTCTCTTCTGGGGTCCACCGGGCACCACTGCCCTCTTTGAATACCATATCTGGAGATCTAGACATTCCTCAGCAGGAACAGCTGATGCTCTCAGCCAATGAGAGTTAACGGAAATTCCTCTAAATTGTGATTATAGTGCCCAGATTGTTGCTTAATGGGATTTTGAAGAAAATGTAGCTAAAACCAATTAAAAACAAACAAAAAAAAATCTATTGTATTGATGAGTTTAAGGAATAAGTTGCAATACAAAATGCAATATAAGACAGTCAATCGATAATCATTACAAGGTATTAAACACGTAATATGTCTTTCAAAAAGCTGTGCACATTTGAAAAATATAACTTTTTGTAGTGCAAACTAAGTGATACATGTACTTCAATAATTAAATCTTTACTAATTAAATGTTTTACTCTTGAGTTTGTAAATATCAACATCCCTGAATATTAAGATTTAGAGGGGAAAATGTGAGAGGGGAAAGGAGTGAAAAGGAGAGGAAGGAATTGTAAAATTAGGAGAGGGTCACTGATCTGAACAATCGGATATTATAGGAATAGCCATACTACTCTGCAGACTCAGAATAATAGTCAATGGAAGACATAAAATGAAAAAGGAGAAAAATAGAAGCACAGCCTATATATAATATGAGACTATATATAATAATAATATAATATTTTTTTCTCTTCAGAATATGGGAAGATTAATCTATAGCTGTAGATTTGCAAATCCCTGTTACAAAAGCCTTACAGCAAACAGGTACTGGATAAAGTACTACAGAAATTAAATAAAGGTAATGTAAAACAAGTCACAGGACCAGATGGTATTCACCCACTCTTGCTTAGGGAGCTTTGTGTAGAAATAATGATACCACTGTTTTTAAATTTTCCGGATTTTTTTTTCTTTCAGGAATTGTACAAGAAGATTGGAGAAAAGCAAAAGCGTTGCCTATATTTAAAAATAGGGTTTAAAAGATTAACCCGAAAAACTACAGAACTACTTAACATCTGTGGTTGGGAAATTATTTGATGGGCTATTAAGGGATAATCAAGAATTAATTTTGAACAAAAATACCATAAGTAGTAATCAACGGGATTTTATGACAGACAGACCATGCCAAACTAAATTAATTGTGTTCTATGAAGAAGTTAATAGAAAGATAGTCCATAGTGATCCAGTATATGTGATCTACTTGGAATTGGCTAAAGCATTTGATACAGTTCCACACACAGGTTACTGGTAAAACTGAAATCAGTTGGTTTAGATGAAAAAAAATAAATCATATTCTTGTAGAGAACAGTGGATTTACGCTACTGTGCAGAGAATAGTTGTAGTTCAAACTGGAGAAAAGTGGTGAGAGATTCTCAAGGTTCTGTCCTTGTCCACTTCTCTTTAATTTATTTTTTAATGATCTTGAAGTGGGCATTGAAAGTAATTTGTCTGTGTTTGCAGATGACACAAAACTAGGCAAGATAATGCAGTCTGAACATGATATACCTTCTCTACAGAGGGATTTAGATATGTTGGGAGACTGGGCAGGCAAGTGGCAGATGAGATTCAATGCAGATAATTGTCAAGTCTTACATTTGGAATAAAAAACCCACAAGGTACTTATTTATTTAATGGGGTTGAGTTAGAGATAACATTAAATAAAAAGGTATTGGAAAAAACTATAGATAACAAATTAGGCAACAGTGGGCCGTTGCAAAATCTAGTAAGGTGCTTTCATGTACAAAAATTGATGTTTATTCATGTGATCAAAATATAATTTTACCTCTTTATAAGTCAATGGTAAGACCCCACCTTGAATGTGCAGTGCAATTTTGGGCACCAATTTTAAAGAAGGATATTTCAGAGATAGAAAAAAGGGCAGAAGAACTAGAAATGGTTAGAAAAACTGAATTTGTTTTCGTTAGAAAAATGGCACCTCAGAGGGGATATGATAGCAGTATACAAATATATACAGGATCATTATGTATAGCCTGTTCATTAGCAAGAATATTCAACAAACAAGAAGTCACCCTTTAAGATGAGGAGAGAGGTGTTTTACAGGAAAGGGTTCTATACAGTAAGAATAATAAAAATGTGAAATGTTCTACCTAAAGAGGCTGTCTTATTTGAATCTAAAGAAATTTTTAAAAAAGACTTGTACACTTTTTTTTTTTAATAAACATAATATTCAAGGATATATTTGATATGTATGTAAACAGGTTGCTGATCCAAGGAGAAATCTGATTGCCATCATGGAGTCAAGAAGAAATTATTTTCCCTTTTTGTGGCATACAGATGCTCCTCACTTACTGGCCGGGTTCCGTTCTTACGACCTGGTCGTAAAACGAATTGGTCAATAAGTGAGGTGCACACACACCAGTACAGGTCTATGTTCGGGGAATGGATTCCCTGCTCTTGTGCGTTTTTCTATGTTCAGGGAAATTTCCCCAAAGGTAGACATACGCACCAGAGCAGGGAATCCCTCTAATCTATGTTCTGGGAAAATTCCCCGAACATAGACCGGCTCTCTAACGTGGGGAATGCCATGAATCCCCACGCTAGAGAGCTGGTTGTAAGTGCGAGCCGTCGCAAAACAGGTAGGTCGCAAAGTGAGGACCACCTGTAATTGGAAATGTCTATAATTAGTTTTTTTGCATTATTTTTGATCAACAGAAAAGTTTTCAAGGTTGAACTTGGTGGACTTTAGTCTTTTTTCAAACGTAACAAATATGTAACAATGTATGTATATTAAAGCTCACTGTAATTGTTATGATGGTAGGAGTATCCTAACACAATTACCAGGTAATCGGGGAAAACTATTTCTCAATCGTTTGCCCTCTTACCTGGTCCTGCCAGGTGCCTTGGTCTGTTCTGCTGAAGCCAGATTTTGATATTTCTGCGCATTAATTGTTCTCAGCCAATGAATGAGTGCCTGCACATTTTAATAAAGACAGAACTGACAATGGCCAGCCTGAAAGTCTTGCTCAGGGCTGTCTAAAAATGCTCCATGGCACTGCCAGATGTGGAGTTACACCACTGGCAGTAAAGGGGTCAAACTCTGTATGTGTGGTGTTTCAAAGCGAAGTCAAGGTGATGAAGTGGTCATAGTGCTTAGAATAATTATATTGAGTATTTGAGGTAATCAGCATTATTGTATATGCTTCATTTGGCCCAAACTAATAGATGAATATGTATTTGAGTCACTCTTGATTTTATTCACTAAATTTGTGGTAATTTAAAATATTAAGTCAGAACAGTCAACTTTAAGCATAGATGATATGGATACTTTTTCCAGTTGGAATGTATTGAACCATATTTGAATTACAGTAAACAGTTAACTAGTGAATAACCATGTAATTTGCAAAATGTAAGTAAAAATAGCCACTTCTAAAAAACTTGCCATCTTAATCTCAGTTACAACTGGCAATTTTAACCTCAATTTTGATATTTTATGAATTTTATGTTTTTTGTTTAACACTATTCTTTGTTTCACTGGTGAAGCCATTCTTTCAGGATTTCTAATTGTATGTTCTTCAACAGGTGTCAGGTGTGGATCAGAGAATCCACTCTCATGTTACAATGCAAATAAACCACAGAAAACGTTTTTAGAACTGAAATTCTAGCAGATATTTTTCCAACGCCTATTGCATGTACGTGTACAAAACCCCCCGAAAATAACACATAATCATTATGTGCTTACGTGTACTTTTATATCATTTCATGGTAATAATGTTAAAAGGTTAACTTATTATATATAGAATAATTTAACAACTTAAATTGAAGTTCCCAATCAATACATTGCATTTAACAAATGTAAAAATCACAAAATATAAAATCTTGTGTCTTGTCACAGGATTTCCATATTATATCAATCATTTATGTAATAATGACAGTCTTTTTATTGTAAAAATCTGTTCTTTAAAGATCGACTGCAACATAGTATGTCCAACTTATTTAGTGTTTTCTAGATAACGGAATTCTGTCCAGATGCAGGATCTGTATGGACCTGAAGTTAAATAATAATGAACTAATACAGGTGTCAAGTCCTGGGGGAAAAAGTGTGGGAACTCACCCAAGAGTTCCACCAGCTCAACATGGTTGAAGGACCCTGTGTTTGTTTTGCACAGTGCAAGTGAATTTAATGAATTTAGTGTCTTGTCTGTGATGTCCCCATAAGTGATGTCTTTCATTTATTTCTCATTACAATAAACATTTGAAACTGTAAATGCCATAATAAGCCATGCTGCAGGATTCAGGAAGGGAGGAGAAACGAACTGTACCTGCTGTTCTTGGAGAAAATGGCGCTGCGCTATGACCCGTCCGGGCCTCACCCTAGCGTTGATGTGACTCCGCCTCCGTGTGATGTCACGGAACACGCCGCGAACGCTACAGGGGAGGTCTGGAGGAGGAGCAAGTCCATCCTACATTATGCAGCGATACCGCTCGCGTAGTGAAGGATCGGATGGGAGGATAAAAGATGGCAGTGCCGCATGGAGGTGACGGAGCCTCAATTTTGAGGCTTGATTAGGGTGTGCCCAGGCACACCCAGCACACCCCGTGCACATGCCTATGCCTCCCTTCCTCTCTACCCCATGCTGCTCTGTGTGACCCAAGAGGAAGTGAAATAAAATAAATACACTGCAATGCTCAAAATGGGATATTTATATGTGTTCCAAATAAATATGCTTTTTTGAGCAGTGGAGTGCCTGGACCTTCTTTCTCCTATTTGAAATCAGAGGGCAAAGTGGAGCACCTCAGAAAGCCAATTAGAAGGAGGCACTCAGACCACTTAATCTCAATGAAGTGGTTTGGGTGACATGTTCCCATCTATTTAACCCTGCAACTGAAAACATTGCAGTTTTGCAGGAACAACAATGTTTTCATTGCAAGATAAACACGCCTCTAGTAGAAGTCAGGATGACAACATGCCACAGTATGTAAGGAATTTTAGTAACCGTTGGCCTCCATTATCCACAGAGTTGTTCCATGTTGGGCTGGGATGATCTGTGACAGGGTTTGCTGTTGGGAGCTATGGAACGGTCTTTTTTTGTATGACTGACACCTCTTTTGATTTCCCAGATGTTTTTTTATGTCCCACTGTGCCCATTAAAGGTGTAAGGAGTGATTTATAGTTAATATATATGTCACAGGTCTATATTTACGATACATGTCACATCTCCTGTCCTGCTTATGCTCTCTACCAACTAGATGGATTTGGCTAGTTCAAGTATATGTAGGCAGTATTATTAGAGTTAATCTGTATTTGGTTATTACAGTTCTCGCAGTGGCTTCCTGTATGTCCTTCCATTAGTGAAACGTCGCCCGTAAATGACATCACACAAAGACATATGCATGTACCCTATTACACCGAAGGGTTAGTATATTTGATGAATATCTCCCTATCACGTTTACACAGTGCGATTATTCTATTTTGTTTCCGGGCAGAAGGTGACAAATGTGACCATGGTAAGTCACATTGACAATTATGACCAAATATTTAACAGTCACCAGAGTGTGAATGAACAAATTGCTCATCTAGGACTCCAGTAGAGAGGTTTAAGGCAGAGGCATGGTCCCACAGTCCATGTTTATTTGTAGACTGAATAGAATTATATTTAAGCAAACAGACCAGGGGCAATCATTATGCAGACAATATACCAGAGGTAGATTTAAATGAAAATAATACGTAAGAAATCATCTGGGAAAATTTTAAACATCAATGTCACAATACAAATACAGTAAAGTAGTTTACTTCATGAAAGAAAATTTCCATTCGATCACTATTAACAAATGTGATATTAATAACAATGCTTCTAAGTAGGATTATTAGGTAGGATAAGGGACGTTAAGAAAAAGGCTAGGGTTTCAGTCAAAATTAGAGGTGGGGTATCTGTAGCACTTGGCAAGTTGGGATTAGGGGATTAGGCTATGACTGGGATGGGGGTTTAGGGTTAACGGTTATCCATAACTCTATACCCCCTTATCCCAACTGCCCCAAAATGTGCAGCATTGGGTACATTGCTGCACTATCTTTTTTTAATGCAGGAACATTGACAAGTTTATAGTAAGTTTATAAATGTTTATAACATCCTATTCAAAGTATTTATTGTTTTATCTTAGTTTGCATATTTATTTAAAAGTGTTTGCTTGCTTGTTTAAAAAAAAATAATGTGAAGTGATGCCTGTCCCTTTAAAATGAAACAAATAAATACTTTTGTGAAGTCTGTGTCTCAGGCAGGGGAGATTGACATGCCTTCCACCATCCTGATTCTGGCGGGACAGTCCTCATTTTTGAGTCCTGTGAACGATGAGAATGATGTGAGACTGCCACCTACAACCCCCCTCACCAGCCCTCCCATGCCAGAGGACCAGGGTGCAATGCCCCCCTGTCCAATTTGCCAGTCCTGCCATATCTATGCTGTATGACTCTCATCAGTAAGTGCTTTAATATCACTTACTGGTGTGAGGGGATAAGGGATTGGCACTTGAGAGATGTCACAATTCCACTTTAACCTTCCATATAATCTGCTTTTCATTCCTAAAAACTGCCCAATTACCCAGTATCTCAAACAATTTGCCAATTTACTAAGACCATGTCTGATCTTCCCCATCCATATATCTTCCATATATTTACTCTTTCTTTTCAAGCATCCATTCATCTAATGAAAATCTTCCTCAGCCATCTATTTCATGTCTGCCACACATTCTGTTGCCCTTGTTATCTCATACCCCACCTTCCAGCCATGCACTGCAATTCTATATATCAAATGCATTTGCTACCCAATTACCTGCCCCCTGCGATACATTATATGACCCTCAGCTTTCAATAAAATACCCTCTCTTCCAACATGTTTTAGAATGTCTATGAATAATCTCATACATGTAAAAAAATCCAATTACATCAGTATTTTGCTTAACAGTTGTTTTCATAAAACTATTTTATCCCTTGCTGTTATTTGTTCCAATTGACAAATACATGCTAAAATTATTGAATTATTATCCCCCCTACCTCCCCCCAATCTCTCCTCCCTTTCTTATTACTGGATCCCTCTATGGATAATCTATACCCTATTTAGATTTTTCTTCCTTACTTCTACTCTTTACCCATTTTCGACTAGTGCAATTCCAACCTTTACTATCACTTTTTTCTCTGGACTGTCTGCCTACAAGTATATTCTTGTTATGGATGTTAGTAATTACACTTCTCACGCAAAGAATTGGTTCTGATGTTTGATTTCCTGCTATGAACATGTACAGCCTTGAATGTATCATGAATGCTATTCACAATTTGCTGTTGTACGAAATGAATTGTTCATCCCTCTTTAGACCCCTACAATATCTGGCACAGTTTATAAACAAAATGCTTTTAGTAAAACTTGCAATAAATTAAAAAAAAAAAAAAGAAAGAAAAGGAACTGCATGACAGTTTAAAAGTAGTGGAATAAAGACTGAACTGCCTTCAATGTACTTCATTTAATAGCCCAAATTAAAAAAATAAAAAGTTTTAAAAAATCTGGAAGAAAGTCTTGGAAGAGTAAATTTTTATATAAATTTCATATTATCTATCAAGTATTGAGATATTCGGGTGCAAATTTCAGACTTTGTAATAATGACTTCTCCCTGAATTATAGTTTCAGACATCCTCAGACCCTGACTACGCAAGCAATGACCCATTAAAATTGTAATTTATTTTTAGAGCAGTGTGTGTGTTTGTGTAAGAAAAAATAAAAAAATAGGGTCACAACACTGAACTTCGGTATAGTGTCGACATTTGATTACATCACCAAAAAAAAAATGCAATAATACTGATATATTGGATTTCTCCATTCTTTGTGCAGAATTTCTACTTTTGTGTTTAGAAATATTGGTGGGTAACTGGATGAACTAGCAGCTTTGGAACTCCCAACACAACTTTTGTGTGTTTGTATTACTCGTTCAAAGAGCTGCATTCTATTAAAGGACCACTCTTGGCACCCAGACCACTTCAGCTTAATGAAGTGGTCTGGGTGCCAGGTTCCTCTAAGATTAACCCTTTTTTTTATAAACATAGCAGTTTCAGAGAAAATCACAGTGAGAGCATGCAAGTGAGGGTGGGGGCACCCTCAGGGCACTATAGTGCCAGGAAAACGAGTATGTTTTCCTGGCACTATAGTGGTCCTTTAAACTGACAATATGTGCAACAAATATATATAAATAATGGTGCAGAACCCCATTCCACCATGGACTAAAGAGCTGTTTTCACTATGAAAAGTGGGTATGGAGACCCCTGGATGCTAATTCCCCTAGCCGGAATTGTGGACCTCTGGGGATTGCCTAGATCTGTCCTGTGCATCGAACGCCTGACCAGGAGATACCCTGAAATGCTCTGGGACTGTTTGCCAGATTGGGACTGTGCTATGACCCAGTGAATCTTTGTTCAGGTATCTCTCAGTCCTGGATCTCAGATCACGTCGCTATTTTGCCAGTATTGGCACCCCATCGAGAGCTATCCATTGTACATTTTGGGCTATATGTTTGGGATTTCGCAATCAAGACCCCAGACAGAGTGATGCTGGGGTGGGACTATTGTAAAAGCCATTGGCTTGCATGTAGATCCCCCTGGTCTGTGAATCCACATTTCTGTGTATAAATAGCTGTGTGTGTTCAATAAAGCGGCATTCTATTCACCTACATTGGATCTCTGCTAATGTGTGGGGGAAACTATCTATAATCACTGCTATAATCACAGCTATAATCACTGCAGAGAGCTATGACCACTGCAGAGAGCTATAACCACTACAAGGAGCTATAACCCCTGCAGAGAGCTATATCCATTACACAGAGCTATAACCACTGCAGAGAGCTATAACCACTACAAGGAGCTATAACCCCTGCAGAGAGCTATATCCATTACACAGAGCTATGACCACTGCAGAGAGCTATAACCACAGCAGCCTGCTCCATGGTGGCAGAGCTGCACAGAGACCCCAGTCAAGCTTAGGCAACTGGGTCTGAAGCACTTCAGGATCTCTGATTGCAGCTAGGAAGTCCATGAGCTCCGTTACAAATATTTTTTGTTAATGGTACTGTGAATTTGGTACTTTCATGAAATCAGTCTCTGGTAAAGATCAAAATAAACATTTTAAAAAGTGTGGAATGTGTATGATTACTATTCCATCACATCTTTAAAAGAAGACTTACTAGGAGAGCAGGATTAACCATGAGAATGTCCCTAGGTAGCTGCCTAGTGCTCAGTGGTTAGACAGGGCTGTGACCCCAGACAGGAGCCCTATTAGTAGCTTTAACAGTTGTAATACAGCACATGTAAAGAACACTACTGTCATGTTGCTACATTGTATTTTCAGCATTTCATGGTTTTTTTTTAATGGGAAATGGCATTTGATTTTTTTTTTTTCAGTCAGCAATCAGCAATTTATTTTTACGAAATACAGAAGTGACAGAGCAGTTTTCAACCATTGTCATGCAGTGTTTATGGTGAAAGGAAGAACACGCAAAACTCTTGATATGTAAGTGCTATAGAATACAATAGGACATGCGTAGATTTAAATATTGAGTGTTATATTGCACGGACAACTGACTTTTATTTTTTGTTAACCACTCAAAAAACTCTGATTTAAAATAAATATTGAGCAAAAAAATAGGTGGAAGTATCCATCTCGTGAACTGACACACTACACTTATTACAACAAGATTTCTATAACACAATACTAAGATGTTCATAGAGTGCTTAAAGGGTCATTATAACCTTTTCCACTATTCTGTTCTTATTAAGTTCTATTGCCCTATTGGACACTATTAACTTTGTCCAGCACCTTTTTTTTTTTTTTATTCTTTATTTTGTCGTGCATAGATAATACAAATTACATTTACACCAGCAATGCCGCAACGGCTTATGCCAGAGTTTCCATATACATAGAAAAACAGTGGTATGGCATGGATACACAGTGCACATTTAGGAAGAGTGAACGTAGTGTGTTGTAAGTCATAGCGTGTGTGACTGTAGAAGCTTTTCACTGGTTAGGTTAGTAAAAGTGACCTAGACACTTGAGACCTGTGAAGTTTAATAGTAAAACAGGCTGATAAGGCAGGAATAGGGGATGGGTCTATATGTCTGGAGCCATGACAGGTAACATAGTTAGGAGTGTCATCTCACTGTAGTCGAGTGACCCTGTAGGAGCTGCATAACACTGCAAATGGTATGCTAAGGCTACTCAGGCTGGTTAGTCACGGCTCTTAGACATTGCTTAGGGGAAGGAGGCCACCAGGTGTTTTAGTGACTTTAGTGATTTTTTTTAATGTTATAGTAAAATGAAGAGTGCATTGACAAACCTTCTTGCAGCACACAGTATGAAAACACCTGTCCAGAACAGGAGATTGAACAGAACAAGAGCAGGTGCAACCATCCACTGTGAACAACCAGTAAAAGAACCGACCTTGAAAAAAAATAAAAATTTTGAAGTGAAGTGATAGACAGACACCCTAGTGTGCACAATTTTCTTTCTTGACAGACTATTCCTATAATAATACATTCAGTTTCCCAATGTTTGTATACATGCTTAAACTTTTTGAATTCCTGCCTGCTTTAACTAACTCATTAGATATCCTTTGGATTAAACGTGCTGTATTCATTTGTTGTGTTTGTTTCATGGTGTGTCTGTTTAGTGTGCTTGTGTATTTCCATCTATCTATCTATCTATCTATCTATCTATCTATCTATCTATCTATCTATCTATCTATCTATCTATCTATCTTTCTATCTGTCTGTCTGTCTATCTATCTGTCTATCTCTCTCTCTCTCTCTCTCTATCTATTTCTCTCTCTCTATCTATCTATCTATCTATCTATCATGCGAGTGCTTTATATATATATCAAGTGAGTGCCTTTATTCCATGGTTTATATTTATATCTTGTTTTAGAATGTACTATTATATTTGTTGCTGTTTGTTCCAACTGAAGAATACATACTAAAATTATTAAACAGTTTTTTTAATGACACTGGGAAATTGGTACTTTCATAAAATCAGTCTCTGGGGAAGATCAAAATAAACATTTTAAAAAGTGTGCAATTTGTATGATTTATATCCTCCCCACATCTTTAAAAGAAGACTTACTAGCAGAGCAGGATTACCAATAATGTGACCTTAGGTATCTGCTAGGGCCCAGCAGTTAGAACGGGTTCAATACAGGGCCGGACTGGGGATACAAAGCAGCCCTGGAAAAAATATATATGCCAGCCCCATAAGTCAATGCGCCATATATTGTCGCATGTAATATGTAAGGCTATGTCTTGCCACCCCAGATGATTGAGTAAAAAAAAAAAAAATATATATATATATAGCTTTTTCTAATATAAAATATTGGTCCTTTCATAGTAAAACGTTTAATTATACAGTAAGCATACTCACATGCAGACACAGACAATGTCACTGACACACACAAGTTCATTGATACACAGCCTCATAGACAAACAATCTCACTGATATACATAAGCTCATTGACATAAAAACACAAGCTCACTCAGTAGCAGACACACACACACATGCAAGCAAGCAAGCTCACTAGCAGGCGCGCGCACACACACACACACAGCTTAATGTAGTGGTTCTGGTGTCTATAGCCTGTTCCTGCAGGCTTTTCAATGTAAACACTGACTTTTCAGAGAAAAGGCAGTGTTTACATTGCTTCCAAGTGACACCTCCTAGTGACATCATGACACACAGACACACACCCACCCACCATGACACAGACACATACCATGACACACACACACCATGACACAGACAGACACATACCATGACACACACACACCATGACACAGACAGACACATACCATGACACACACACACACACTGACAGCATAACACATATTACCTGTGGGTGACCGGCCAGGGGGGTCATGCAGGGCAGAGAGCTGGGTGTGATGGCGGCCACTGGAGGAGCAGGGATGCAGTGGCGGATCCAGAGCCTGACCTCGGGAGGGGCACTTGCAGATTATTTAGAGAAATAATCCAGACACAATACCCACTACAGCTCAGTGTAGTGGTTATGGTGCCAGTACCCCCTCCCAGAGTAAGTAGTCAAACCGTTTAAGAACAGTTTGACAACTTACCTGAGGTCTGCTTGGAAATGGGGCTGTAGTAGGGCATAGGAGCAGGGGTGCAGTGTGTGTGTGTGTTTTGTAAGAAGGACTGTGTGAGCAGTGTGTGTGTGTGTGTGTGTGTGTGTGTGTGTGTGTGAAAGTTGCAGTGTGTATGTGAGGACGGCAGTGTGTGTTAGGGGGGCAGTGTGTGTGTGTGCGTGGCAGTGTGAGTGGGGGGCAATGTGTGTATGGGGGGGAAGCTTGTGTGTATGGGGGGAAGTTTGTGTGTATGAAGCAGTGTATGTGTGTGGGGGGCCAATGTGTGTGTAGGGTGTGTGTGTGTGTGTGTGTGTGTGTGTGTGTGTGTGTATTGGGGCAGTGTATGTGGGCAATGTGTGTGTATGGGGGAAGTGTATATGTGTGGGATCAGTAGTATGTGTGTATGGGGGCAGTGTATGTATGTGGGGCAATGTGTGTGTATGGGGGCAGTCTATGTAGTTGGGGGACAATGTGTGTGAGTGGGGGCAGTGTATGTGTGTGTTTGTAGGGTATGTGTGTGATAAGGATGTGGGGCTTTTTTTCAATGTTTTATTTTTTTATTTGATAAAATGTGTGTTTGTTTTTTTTAAATATAAATAATGTCCCCCCTCCCTTCTTACCTTTGTTTAGGGAGGAGGGGGGACATTTCTCAATCCCTGGTGGTCCGGTGGGGAATCCCTGGTGGTCCATGTGGTGAGAGTGAACTCTAGCCCCGGTCTCCAGGGCTAGAGTTCACTCTCGCGAGATCCGGAGCGTTGCCGTGGCAACGCTCCGTGCTCGCGAGAGAAGGACCTGAAGGAGCTGCAGACTGAGCTCCCCCAGGTCCTCTCTCTCTCCCTCCCCTGCCGGTGGCCAGCAAACAGTGCCTGCGGACCGGAGAGGGAGATCTCTGATCTCCCCTCCGGTCCATGAAGGCACATTGCAGGGCTGGCACTTGGACAGGCCAGCCCTGCATTAGCCGACAGGGGAGAGGGAGAACTTCGGATTCTCGGGGGGGCACTTGCCCACCCCCCCCCCCTGGATCCGCCAGTGCAGGGATGGCGGCCGCAGAAGAAACTGTGCTGGCGGCCGCTGGAGGAACTTCTCTGGCGGCCGCAGGGGAAGCTGTGCTGTGTCTGCTCCCCCGCCCTCACGCGCTACTGAATGAGACCGGGGTCGGAATATGATGTCATATTCCGGCCCCGGTCTCATTCAGTAGCGCGCTGGAGAGCAGACACAGCACAGCTTCCCCTGCGGCCGCCAGAAAAGTTCCTCCAGCGGCTGCCAGCACACCCACATGTCTGCCCGGCCCCAGGTGCCGACGGCCCACCGGGAAATTTCCCGGTATCCCGGTGGGCCAGTCCGGCCCTGGTTCAATATATATATATAATGTGATTGGGTGTTGTGGAAGCAATATTCATGATTGGTTTTTAAATGTTTTCCGAGTGTTGTATGTGCTAATCTGTGGCCCTTGCATCTACTAGTGTTTTGGGGTTAGAAACGTATGGGTTGTATCCTACTTTCTAAGTCTAAAATGTATTTTTAAAAGATAAATAAAATAGAATAGAGTGGCATCCCATTGCTCCCCCCCCCCTTTCAGGATGCTCAGTATTTGCACAAGTGCTGGTCATATGCCCTCACAATCCCTAGCACTCATCCAATAAGGGTGAGTAACTGCCCTGTTATCCTACTTTGTCAGCTCATATTTTTAAATGAGGCATCCTACAGAGAACATACACTTATATTGCCTTAACAAAAAAAAATGATTTGTGAATTGGGTATGTATGAAAAGTTGGTGTAGCATGCATAAAAAAAATAAAGAGGAGGCAGGTCTTCAAGGTCTGATGTCTTAATATTGTTTTCAGTGGACAAAGCAAGATTTTCAGTATTTGGGGATTATTATACCAGGTAACATTAATAGAATAATGGAAATACATTTTGGAACCTTTTAGGGTACACATACAAGATACTAAAAGAATGGTGTTCACAAAATATATCTTGTGATATATCTTGGGGCACGATAAACACCATAAAATCCAATATAATCGCCAAGTGGTCATACCTTTTCTACGTGATACCTTTTAAGATAAACAAAAGCTGGCTAGACATGATTCAGGCAAGTTTTACTTATTTCATTAGGAGAGATAGAAAACCCAGAATAAATACTATTGCACTTTCAAAAAAGGGTTTCCAGGGGGGACTGGGATACTCTTTACTTAAAGAGACCTATTTGGCAACTATGCTGGTCCACATATATAAATTACAACTAACCAACTCTAAAACTGAAGCCTGGTATAAATTAGAAACAGAGCAGGCAAAAGAAAGAAATCTAGTTTTTTTTTTATTTGGTATGGCTCTAAGGACCGTATTAATAAGCCAGATTTCCCAATGGTTTTACAACAGACTCTGAACCAGTGAAAATCAATAAAAACAGAGCTAAACTTAGCAGATAAAATTTATAGCGGTGCGAATGTTAAAATTTTACCATAAGCTGAATACATTCTTTGGGTTTGACTATAAATGTTAAAATCATAAAATGTTACCATTTGTAATACTATCTCAAAAGTTAGACTTTACTAATTGTGAGATATTCAAATACCTCAAAGTTGAAGGCTATTTGCAAAAAGATATCCTTAAATTACAAAAAGAAACAGAAGATCTAATTATTTATTTATTTATTTATTTATAAAATAATTTTCCAGGAAGGATACATTGAGATTTCTCTCATTTTCAAGTATGTCCTGGGTCCGCAAAGCATTGCATTGATACATTATGGTACAATAAAATACAAAAACGATACTAATACACAATATATACCAAATGTAACATAGAACAGGTAGGAAATATATAATCAACCATAACACGTGCATTCTGTTTTGGGGTATGTAGAGAGTGATCTCTTAAAGGACTGTAGCCTTGGGGAAGGTTTTAAAGTGTAAGGGAGGTCGTTCCACAATTGCGGCACTCTATAGGAAAAGGAGGATTGGGCAGCTTTTTTTTTTGTATTGAGGTAGACTAAAGTGCTGATACTGGATCGGAGGTTATAGGAGGTGGGAACAGCCGGGGAGAGCATTCTGCTCAGGTAGGGTGGGAGCTTCCAGGAAAAGCTCTTAAACACAAGGCTGGAAAGATTAAGGGTGCATCTGGTTTCCAGCGACAGCCAGTTTAGTTCTTTTAGCATGTCACAATGGTGGGTCCTGTAATTACATTGTAGCACAAATCAGCAGAAGAAGTGAAAGAAATATGAATAAAGTTTAATCATGCGCAAAAGTGTTATTGAGCACTAGATTTAAATTCATTCAGTCTTCGGCCCTTAGTAAATGGGAAATAGAGCTTGGTACAAAAATATTGTATAAAGAACGGTGTGACTCTTTAATTAGAACAAAGAAGGTTATTCACTGTTTAAATATACTGGAAATGTATGTGAAGGTAATGCAGAGATGGTATTTGGTCCCAAGAAGACTAGCAAAGATGTCTTTGCAAATGTGCCTCAAATATGAAAATGCGCCTCAAATAGGAGGGAAAAGGGAAAGGGGGAAACTGATTTTTTTTTCCTGCTTCCTTGTACTTCCCTATGATAAAACAATTCATAAAGGAAAAAAAAAGGAAGAAAAAACACAGGGGAAAGGAAAATAGAATGAAACTGAATGGTCGCAAATTAATAAATTATATTAATGTCTGCTATTTGTTTGTTTTCTTTTTGTCTTTTTGCATATATTTTATATGGATTAAAAAAAATCAATAAAGATTAAATCAAAGAATAAATAAATAAATCCATGGAAAAAAAATAAACCAATGGGAAAAAAGCACATATGACTCTTGAGAAAGGACTCTTGGGAAAATGACTCAAGAGTCATAGGTGCTGGCATGCCAGAGTAACTCTCCAACTCATAAAAAAAAAACTTTAAACAAAAAAATTAAATGAACACCACACTCACCAAAATCAGGAGATTTGAAAAAAGTTTTATATGAGTACACAAAGATCAGTCTACCAATACTAATATTGCACTGTGGAAAAAATATATTTTTAAAATCCCTTTCTTCTAAGTAAAACATATTATAAAAGTGAAATAAAATGTCTTTATTGGTGTAAAAATGTTTAAATAAAGTATAAGCACATATATAAGCACCACCCTCACAATGACAGACTATTTTAATACAGGCTTGATAGGGAATCAGTATGAAGAATGTATCTGTGTATTTATTTTCAAAGTTCAAAATACCAAAAAATACAAATTTAAAAAAATGAAAAGTGTAAAAAATAGAAAAGAAAAAAGGAATAATTCAACCACTAAATATTAAAAACAATCTGACCTTTAGAAATAATGAAATAATATGAAGAAAGCAGTTTTAACTGAATATCCAAGCAATTTAGCAATGTAATGGTAAATTGATTCCTAACTAACAGATTTAGAATGAGCAAAGTTTTTCCCTAGCTTTTTATTTATTTTTATTTATTCTCTCTTGGTAGACTCCGCAGGTCATTACTTTTTTTTTTTCTTAAATCCCTTTAATTATTTTTTTTATAAATCTATTTATTTTTGTGCAATATAAGAATAATTTTATACCATGTGATATAAACAATATGGAACAATGGGCAATGTGTACAAATAGGAATAAGAAAAAGTGAGTAACAATAATAATAATAATATTAATAATACAATTGTTTAGTTAAATAAATAAATCAAACTGGGGTGGGGGGCATCATAAAAAAAAATTATAACATTTTGACCAATAAAGATTATATTTAAAAAATGTGAATATGTAATTTTATAATTTTGTTTAACATACACAAATATTGTATGCTAAGGCAATACATTTGTTTTTGCCTTATTACTACACATATGAGGAGACACCAAGTAACTATGGATGAAACAAAATAAGGCACAATGTATCCTTCTGATGTTTGTCTCCCACACCGTCCACTTCCTCTTTAATTCCACCATTTGAAGAGTAAATGGTCTAATAGTTGGTTCGTAGCTTTTATTTTTGAGTACTAGCGAAATCTCTCCATCCGCCATCTGCTATTAAATTCAACTTAAGCACAGATAGATCAAAATGGTTGATAATTGAAACAGAAACAATTCCTCCACATTCCATCAAAAATATGTTATGACTACCCATGGCTAAATAGCCTAAACGTTCTGTTTTGTTTTCAACTACCAGGTTGACAACATGACTTTTCTACTGTTGTGTTATATATTTTTAATGATGAGGCAGTGGCTTCCATTTGCAGTTCTGCATTTATAATTCTCTTGCAATAATTATCTGAGTTAATTCTAAATTTTTAACTACTCTTTTCCTTGATAATTAAGTGGAATTCACATGTATGTATGTGTGTTTATTACTATTATTTTTTTTTTAAATAAGAATTGATTTGTATTGTTATGTTTTAACAAAAGACTTTGTTGATTGCTTTAAATATCATAAATTGTTTATACATTGTTTTATTATAAAATTAGTCACATGTTGTATTTTTTTCGTGTGATATAGTATTTTACACCACATACTGTACGCATTCATCTTCCTAAAAATTATTTATTGTCAAACAATATAACATGCTCGCATTATTTTAATAGCATAGTTTTTCATCTGCATTTATGTTTCAACTAAATTGTTTCCACTGTAGAAATATGTGATCTGCCCCTAGTTAATTATTTGTAGTATGAATGTCCTATATTTTATAGCGTTCCTAAAAGAATCAGTAGATCAATTTTACACTATGAAAAGATGACATGTCTATAAATTTGATCATGTAACAAAAAAATTTATATTTACTATGGTCATAAAGACCTTTTTGTTTTCATGTTGTGTCTATGGAATTATTGCTTCTTGGGTTAATACATGATTTATGATGCTGTAAAGTGGGTGTCAACACTTC
The DNA here is from genome assembly GCF_036172605.1 of Pelobates fuscus. Lineage (NCBI taxonomy): Eukaryota > Metazoa > Chordata > Amphibia > Anura > Pelobatidae > Pelobates > Pelobates fuscus. The sequence goes on along the minus strand of NC_086321.1, from coordinate 325,196,960 downwards.
GCATTCCTTATACGAAATATTTACAAGTCCGTGTGAGGACTGAAACATTGACAAAACATATGGTATGTATATAAAAAAATAATAATATTGATTTATTGAACACAAGTCCACTGAGTGCACTTCATCTGCTGTTATGGGTACTTTAACCAGAGGTTTGCACCGTGGCATAGGTATTACAGTTTGATACATTGAGTGCACCACACCTGATTTAGTTTTATTATATATATCTTTAGCGATAATTGATCAGATTAGTAGGAGTGCGAGAGTGCTTACGCCAAATGTTTTCACTTGTGTAAGTCACAAGCAATATAACCAGGAAGTATGTTATTTGTGCAAATTTTTTAATTCCTATATTATTATGTTTTTTTTTTTTTATATCTATAACATATTAAATACCCCCATTATATTATCATATGTTTTATGTAATAGCTGCTCAGTGTACGGGCCAAATGCTTGAAATATATGGATCATTATCTCAGAGTAGCAGTCAATCTTTATTTATAAACAAGAAATTACTTAATGTTTGTGATCTGTGAAATATCATTAATTAATTTGGTTTGGTATTCACTGTACCTTGTACAATATGCGAAAGAGACCGATATGCATATCAGGAATGTAACCAAACATTGGTTAATAAAATAATCATTCACATTCATATTATAGTTATACTTGTGTGTGTAATCTAATACAAACTTTTATATAGACTCAGAAGTACAACTTAAATGAATAAATGGACCAAGTACATTTTTTGAATTAAAAAGTATGCTTTTTATTATTATTTAAATAGATCTATGCAGCAATGTTAGAACATTTTTTTCGAGGAACAAGTGTATAATGCATGCAAGAAGTAACAAGTAATAAAGCAAGGGTAACATTCTATAGTAAATGGTATAAACGTATAGGGAGTCGAAGGGATAAAGCAGATCTTTTGTTACACAATCTCACATGTCTGATGGAAAAAGCATAAACACTTGTATTATAGAAAGAAAGATAAGAAAGAAAATTAAAGATCCCATAAGTCACTCTGACCTGTATCACTCAGCAGGTCTATGATGATGTAAACAAGAAACAAAAAAATGTTATCCTCATGTGACAAAGTGGCCATTAATTGTATTGCTTAGATTATTAGCAATTATTATTACAATTATAGCATAAGGAGTAGTAAAGGCTGATTATACATGTTGTCGCACAGACCAAGAGATACATAATATTTTTTAACTACAGATGCTGAGTGATCTCAACCGCAAGCATTAACACTGGGACAAATTGATTCCTTGTGATGTGAAGGAAGAAGAACCTTCTTGCTGGACCCAGCAGGAGTATATGCTGTCTTTGTTGAGGTCTGATGCTGGAATGGTCAAGTAGCTGCTCAAACTGAAGGTGTTATCTGTGTCCCGAGTAGGCTGACTTGTGCTGACTCCATCTTGGATTGTGGTACCATCTTTTATCCATTTCACATTAACCAAACTAACTGACATCTTTCTGACATGGCAGGTTATGACTTGATTATCTTTTGTCGAATGATCTTCAACATATGGGGCGAAGACATTAATAGCAGGTTCAGGAAATTTATCCACTGAAAAACAGAGAAAAAAAATGAAATCAATTTAAATTTAATCTAAGTTCTATCCAACAGACATCAGCCATGTTACGCTGTAAAAATATAATGCCCTTTCACTATAATCTTTCAACTTGCTTTTTCTAAATAATCAAACATTTGTAATTGGTCTATTAACATGTGTGCACCTCGCGATGGATGACTTAAACAATTCAATCTATTACAATGTAGATGAAGATGCTTTCAAACATTGCTCATGAAGTTCAACGCAAAGTTTTAAGAACCATAAGAACAAAAATCAAAAGCAAATACCTGCCAAAGTACATACATCTGAAAACAAAAACACATAAGAGGGGGTAGCAGAAAAATAGAAATAAAAAATCTAAAGGATGACCGTACGTATTTCACATCTACTATATTACACTTCCTAAGCAGCTAAAATGCAATGTAAAACACTGTGCTTTAAAAATTATTAATAAACGGAGGATACCAATTCCTGGCTTAATTAGTCTTATTCTCTTAATGCACCCTGAAGGGAACATTTTTATGATGTGCATAATGGAGGTAAACTTAAAGGTGTATACATCATTTAATTTCCATCCCAAATAATAGTCCGATATTAATATGCATTAATTCTCACAGACATAAATTACACAATTTGATAATGCACCGTATATTAAAATGTACCTATTTGTCAATAGAAACCAAGGCTTTTGAAAACATAAACAATGAGTGACAATCACTGACTCTTGGTTTAGTGGCTAGCCTTCACACATATTACCCTAAATATATATGAGACACACATTAAATATATTTAAATTATATATTGAAAATGTACCACTTCAAATAAAAAAATAAAAATTTAAAGTTTGTAATAATGATAAAAGATTACTATTAAACATAATACAATAACTTAAATGGTCTTAACTCACAATGATAATATTATTACTATTAATAATTAAAATGTTAGATACATATAATTTTTTTAATTGCATGAAAGTGTAAATAATGCCTAACACTTGCATATGTATATTGTAATATATTGTACGGTGGGTCTTACCTGTTACGATAAGTTTACTGCTTTGACTGAAAACATACACATTGGCTCATTGCACACGTATCCCTAGTCAACATCTAGGTGACCTATGTATTTAAATTTTATAGCTAAATAAATAACCAAAATAAAGATGATTTATTCAAAGAACAGTAAGTTGAGGTGATCTCAGGGCTATCTCTTTACACCAAGATATGTGAACTAGAAAATAAATATAAAGATTTTCTTGAATGCAAAGTAATATAAGTTGGAAAAAGGACAAGGTATGTCTGACAAAATAGATTTTTTTTCCAACTCTGTCTTTTTGTTTTGCTTTTCTTTAAAGAGGCATCAATGTGTGTCTAAGTAATAAAATATGACTAACTCTTGATCAGGATTACAACATTGTATTGCATTGTACTGTATTTAATCCCTGTCAACATAAAGATGATGCCAACTATTTTTGCAATACTATTTATATTAATAATTTTAACAACAAGCTTTAGTATTGATGAAAATGTTATATTTATAAAACATTGATGTCTTACCTGTGACTATGAGTTTACTGCTTTGACTGAAGACCCACACAAGGGGTAAATCTACCATTAGCCCTAGTCAAGAACACTACTTTGGTGTTTTATTCTTGTATGTATAGGTTAATGTATTTAGAAAGCTTAGCAGAATATTTCAAAGCCCAATTTAATTATTTAAAACTATATTGATGGATGAACTAAAAGTTATATAAACATCTGTTCAATTAAATACAAATAACTAATTAATAATTAAGGAATAGGATGAATTAAAAAGTTGATCATTTTAGATTAATATTTGTCTATTGATTTGCTTTTTTTAAATTAAAAAATTTAGAAATGTATAATTCATCAAAAGAAATGTTACAAAATAGAAATAAAAAAACAGAAAAACTAAAATATTCAAAAAGTGCATTGTATGTTTGCTAGTAGTAGTTTTAATCAAATACTTGTTAAAAAATTTAAAAAAATAATGTTCACTGAAAAATAAGATGTCAATATGTGAACATGCAATATAATATTTCCCCTTTCATTCAACATTAATTGTTAATTAAATGTTGAGATACAATTCAGTATAGTCTCACCTGAAACAATAAGTTTATATAAGCTGCTATATAAACATTTAGATACTGTTTAACTCATTCTTACCTGTAACAATAAGTTTACTGCTTTCACTGAAAACCCACACAAAGGGTAAATCTACTATAACCTCTAGTCAAGAATAGAGTCAATTTATCAAGAGGCCTTGTCAAGAACACTACTTTAAAATTTCACCATATAATTCATAAATGCACTTACAAAAAAATAAACTCAATTGTTAAAGCTATTTTGTTGGCTCAATCTATAGTTTAATAACAAAATTTTTGGTGAGATGCATCTAAGTGTCATCTTAAGGGAGACATTACAAAATATTAGTTTTAGGGAACTTGGGATTCTATAAATTTTAATTTTGGAAGAAATATAAAAAAAAGTTGTTAAAAAAACAAAATAAAATTTACAAAAAAATAAAAATATAGTTATTAAGCTATATGTATGATGATGGTAGTAAGTTGTCAAAGGTAGCACTGAAAAATGTAACTAGAAAATTGTGATTCTATGGATTTTCATTTTAGAAGAAATATAAAAAAATTCAAAAATTTACAAAAATAATTATTAAACTGTATGTCAATAGTAGTCAACTAACACAGATATTACTAAAATATTTAATTAGAAAATGTCAATATGTTTACGAACAGGCTTTGTTAAGAACTCTGCTTTGATGTTTTATTGTGTTATTTTTAGATTAATGCACCGATGAAAAAAAACTGAATACTTAAAGCTATTTTGTTGGGTGAACCCATAGATTCATAAAAATATTTTTGTTGAGATGCATGTAAGTATCATTTTAAGAGACAAATTAAAAAAAATATATTAGTTTTAGGAAACTTGTATTGATATTAATTTTTAGAAAAATATCAAAAGTAAATGTTACAAAAATAAAATTATCAAAAAAAATAGAAAGATAATTATTAAACTACACTGTGTTAGCAAATATATTACTAAAATCATCAATTAGAAAATGTTGATAATTTCATGTTGCATCAAATTAAAATATTAATACACAAACACTCAACATTTTCCAATAGCAACTGTTAGATACATTTTCAGATACTGTTTAGTGCATTCTTACCTGTAACAATAAGTTTACTGCTTTGGCTGAATACCCACACAAAGGATAAATCTATTGTTAGCCTCAATCAAGAATAGGGTCAGTTTAAGAACAGGCTTTGTTAAGAATTCTACTTTGATATTTTATCTATAGATTAATGCACTGATAAAACACTGAATATTTAAAGCTATTTTGTTGGGTGAAACTGTAGTTTCATAAACATATTTTGATTATAATTTTAGAAGAAATATCCAAAGTAAATGTTACAAAAATAAAATAAAATGATAAAAAAAAATAGAAAGATAATTATTAATCTTCACTACATGATGATGGCAGTCAATTAACACAGATATTACTAAAAACTTTAATTAGAAAATGTTGACAATTTTATGTTTGATTAAAATAAAATATCAATACATAAAAAATGAACATTTTAATATTAAAATAATGTTAGTTTTTTTCTACTGACTTTCATTTTAAAACAAAAATCAAAAGTAGGTTTTACAAAAGTAATAAAAATGATCAAACATAAAAAAATCCTTGTCCTACATTTTTTGTTGACTACAGTCAATTAAAAAGATATTACTAAAATATTCAGTTATAATTTTTTGATAATTTCAAGTTTGGTGAAAATAAAATATCAGTAAGCAAACACTTAACATTCTAATATTTCCAAGTTAATTAAAGTAAATTAAATTTAGATACTGTTGAATGCATTCTTACCTGTAACGATAAGTTTACTGCTTTGGCTGAAAACCCACACAATGGATACATCTACTATTAATCCTAGTCAAAAACATTGCTTATGTTGTTGGGTGAACCTATAGTGTAGCTATATACTTTTGGTAAGATGTACGAGATTAAAAAAATTAACAGATAGATTTAAAAAAAATATTTTAGATGAAACATGATTCTATTTATGGCTTTTTAGAAGAAATATCCATCCAATATAGGTATTACAAAAACAGAAATAGAGATAAATGATCAAGAAAACATCTACAGTTTGTGTTTAATGTTACTTTTTCAACAAAGATACTCAAAAAAAAAATTATTACAGCACTTAATTTAATAATAGATGAATAAACATTATAATATATCCATGTCTATTCACAAATTAATTTTTTGAGTTCATACAGAATGCAATATATTCTTACCTGTAACAATAAGTTTACTGCTTTGGCTGAACACCCACACAAAGGGTAAATCTACTATTAGCCCCAGTCAAAAAATGGGTAAATTTGCCAATAGCCATTGTCAAGAACACTACTTTGATATTCTACTATTTTTTTTATATAGATTCATACATAAAAAGTGAATATTTAAAGTTATTTTGTTTGGGGAACCTATAGTTTTATAAATATATTTCAGTGAGATGCATGTAAGTATCATTTAAAGGCACAAATAAAAAAAAATATTAGTTTTAAAGAAATCACGATTCTATTGATTTTCATTTTAGAAGAAATAGCAAAAGTAGGTATTACCAAAATAAAACTAAATCATCAATTGCAGCAAACAATAATTATTAATCTACATTGTTGACAGCAGTCAATTAACACATATATTACTATTTACATGTCTATTTGCAATTATATTTTTTTAAAGTTAATTCATTAGAGTTTATATAGTATTCAATATAACCTTACCTGTAACAATAAGTTTACTGCTTTGGCTGAAAACTAACACATAGGGTAAATTGACTTGTAACCCTAGTCAAGAACATAGCCTTGATGTTTTATCCCTTACTTTACAAGTTAATGCACTTAGAAAAAGCTGAAAATCTATTTTGTTGGATGAACCTATAGTTTAAAAAAATACTTTTCATAAGATGCATATAATTTCAATGTTATGAGATACATTGAAATAAATATCAGCTTTAGATGAATCACTATTCTATTGATTTTCCTTTTCAGAAGAAATATTAAATTCTGATGTTAAAATAAAATAGATTAAAAAATCCCAAGATAAATATCTTTTAACACAAATACTTGCTAAAAAATATTTTATTTTTAAATAAAGAAAATAAATTCAATAAGTAAACACTTTACATTCAATATTCAATTAGTAAATAATTTAGTAATTAAACTTGATATAATTCAGTATATTCTTACCTGTAACAATAAGTTTACTGCTTTGGCTGAAAACCCACACATAACGTAAACTCTAATCTCTCCATGTTCAAAAACACTTCCTTGCCTCCCTTTAATAACACTGACTAAATGTCATTTACCATAAAACAATTTTCCTTAAAATTAGTATAGGTATCTGTGTGGCCTAAAAATACCTATGTTATAAAATCTGAATTAGTCCATCACAAACTGTTCATAATCATAAGTATCCAACGTGTATGTTAGGTTGGATTGTAAGTGATAACTACTTTGAAATTGAAATGTAAAGTGAAAACCAATAGTATAGTTGGTGCTATCTTTTGTTATCCTAAATATAATTTCATACATTATGCAGTTCTATGTATCATTCTGTTATGGATTTACAAAGAAAACAGCAAGTTGCCTGAAAGCTTGAAAAATGAAGGTAAAAATTGATGACTCTTTGGAGATAATTTGGCTATTCTGGTATTAATTTAGTAAGTCAGTTTTCAAAAATACTCCAACCTGCCTTTTATTGAATAGACTCTATTGTCTTGGTATAGAATACAGCTAACTGGCTATGATCAGTCTTGAAAATGTTAATTATTTAAATGCCAATCATGGAGAAAAAAAACATTTGTCTATTTTATTTTTACTTAAAGTGCCAACTATGTAAAATATTGTAATTTTTAGCTAAAACATGTCACAGAAATAGTGTGCAAATGTGGGAAAAAAAGCAACTCCATGGTGTATAGCAAAAACAAGATATACATAAAAATATTATAAATAAAAAAGTAATTATATAAATGGTTTTATCAAATCTTACCTGTAACAATCAATTTACTGCTCTGACTGAAGACTAACACAGAGGGTCAATACACATCATAACTTGTACAAAAACAGACAATGGCAGTGGTGCACTACTATTTTATAAAACTTATACTATACACTTAAAAATACCCCCAAAAACATGATATTAACCAAAACATATCAGTCTCAGTATTAGAAACTGATGAATAGTTTAAACTTTTTTTTAGCTTAAAATCTACATATAAATATAGTTCTTAACATTTATCCATTAATCTGGATATTTATATATATTTTTAAATAATATTTTATATGACTTTTTAGCTAAATATTTTATCATTGTAGCAATTTAAACACTAGTTTCATGACCAAAAAATCCTAGCCGATCTAACAGCTTGATTTTGTACAAGAAGAAAATTTATGCTTGCTCCATTAATATTATTTCATTGTATTTGCGTACTGCAAAATGTGCTTTGTACTATATTACATGCTCTAAAGAACTCTAAGTATGCAAACACATGATAGAACATTGTTTTAATCTGATTCAAAATTTAGCAAAGGACAAACATGTTGTTAGCCTCTGGTATGTTTGTTTTCTGGACTGGAAAAAAAAACTACTTCTGCTTTTTTTTCAAGGGACATCAATATATTTTTGGTTATTTTTTTTTTTTTATTTGCAAGGTTGACCATTATTTTCAATGTAGATTGTGATCAAAGTAAAATTACATACTAAATATATCAGATTAAGAAGACTTTATAGAGATAATAGTTACGCCATTATGTTTAAAAAACTAATACTATAGAACATTTGGCAGCAGTTACTGCAAGTGTGCATTCGTGACTACAAGCATTAAAGAGACGATTATCTTCTAAGGTAAACAGGTGAAAATGGGTTTTGTGGTCTGGTACCTCATTGTCAGTTTTGTAAAATAATCATTTGTACAAGTTTTGATGTGATTAAGCCAATCTGTAAACAAATTGAAATGTATCTATTTATAGTAGCATATACAGAAACATTTTAGTAGAACTACTCTATCTTTGAACCCTTGCTGTGTATGTGATATTGCTGTTTTTAAACTTACACACAGTAAAGATTAGGCTAAGAACTACTGCACACATGTGCTTACATTCGATGAACTACAAAACTACTTCTCTTTTTCAATGAACCTTACTATTACAACAACACACATTTCAATCCTAGGTTTTCTCAGCCCGTTATAATGCCAGTAGACATACAAATTTAGTATATTTTCAAATATCTGCCATTTTGCATTCACAAAAAAAAATAAGTATAAAATACTTTGATAAAGAATTCATCATAAGTAAAGCATTTAATAAAGTAACCTATATAGGGCAAAGTGGAAAATGGTTAAGTAATGCTAGAATTTGGGAATAAGCATATGTTATATAAAGGTGCCAGAGGGCATATCGTTTACACAATTGTACATAATATACTTGCAATGCTAATAATACATAAATATACTTACCAAGTGGGACAATCTAGATATATGAATCACAGAAAAAGAAAAACAGAGCATATGATGAAATACAGATGGTTGTTGGCTTACCTGTAACAATCAGTTTGCTGCTTGCACTGAAGACAAACACAGTGTGTCATCTTCTATACCTGCTTGGACTAAAACCTTAATGGGAATAACACATTAAGGACCCAGGCATTTTTGCAAATTTTGATCCACTGTATTGATTCAAATTAACTATAAATTAACACACTTTTAAACATTGTGTCCCGAGGCACGACTTCTAAAGAACTTTGCAAGATTTTCCAGAAGTATTATTTTCATGAGAACTACCTATTGTGTCTCTGAATGTGTGTAAAGACAAAGGTATAACATAACGTTATTTGAGTAGGACCTGAAACAGAGCATACAATGTTCTTCAGCAAAGCTTAACAGTATGTCAAAGTTTTGCAGAAGAAGCATTCGAGAAAGGGTGTGGAAAGGGGAATTTAACTTTAAAATCTTTGATAGATGATTCAATTGGATTAACGCAAATCCTTTATCATCACATGGAGATAGTTGAAATAACACTAAATAACAGATGCTTTGGGAATCCTATCAACAATAAACAATATATTAATAATTCATAGCTATGTAAAAATAGTTTAAAGGATATATATGTTTTCACAGTGATTGCTAGTTAACAATTAACGTGCAAATTGTGAGAGATGTGTCCTACTGTAACATTCAATTTACATTTTTCTTTATTACAGAAAGGGAGGACTGTAAGTCTAAAACGGTCTGTCTTGAGGAAACTTTGGACTTGACATTACTATTGGGTGATCTAAAGTCGTTGAGCAATTCACCGTTTATATTTTTGGATCTTATGACATATCCTTCTTTTTATTTAAGAAAGATGAACAGTTTATTGATTGATTAATGAATCAGACATTCTAATCAGTTTTTATATAGAAAGTCATTATATGTTATTTGATATTGAGGCCTACCAGTCCAGGATTTAAGGATTACCCAGTTGTGTCTAAGGTGTTTTTTAGAAAAAAAAACCTTAGACGCAACTAGGTAATCCTTAAATATTGGACTGGTAGGTGGGGCATCAGAACTGATTTGGGAACCACTGAGATAGCTTTTCAAAGTGATAAGCTTTGAACTAAGCTTTACAAGAGAATATTAGAGTTTCCTTTTGCAATTGCTAAAGTTTTATATGAGATATATATATATATATATATATATATATATATTTATATCTTATTTCATGAAAACAGGCTCAAATATGTGAGTGTTCTAACTCACGGTTTATATACATTAATGGTGTTGCTGTACTGTATTACACTATACATATATATATATATATATATATATATATATATGAAAAAAAATGTGTTTGTATATACTGGCACAAGCTTATTGAAACCCTACATAGTTAGGATAAGTAAATTAAGGCACTCCACTAAACACACTTTTTAGTTCATTTTATTGTGTGTTGTATATGGGAGTGAAATATTATAATACATGTTGTTTTAAGCTCTTGAAATAGTTTGGCAGAGAACTGAATTAAAGTGTACCTGTCATGACAAATACAACTTAATCTTAAATGACAGAGAATCAAATTTCATACCAGTGGTTTCTATACCAGTGGTTTCCAAACAAGCCTAAAAAAAACCCTAAAAAACCTAAAAAAAACTAAAAAAAAAAAACTAAAAAAAAAAACACCTTAGGCACAACTGGATAAGAACTGGATAATTTCCTTGATTGGAAATATTATTTTATGGTATCTACGTACTGTACAATGAACTATGCACTAGATTATACGCTCTAAAGCATTCTAAGTATGGAAACACATTATGTACATTGTTTGAATCTGATTCAAATGTTAGCAAAGGACAAACAGTTAGCCTCTGGTAAATCTGTTTTCTGTAAAAACTACTTCTGCTTTTTTTTTTTTTTTTTTAAAGGCATGAATATATTTTTGGTCATTTTTTAATTTAAAAGGTTGACCAATCTTTTGAATGAAGATTATGATAAAAGTAAAATTACATACTAAATATATCAGACAAAGAAGAATGTATGGAAATAATAGTTGCAACATTCTGTTTAAACAACTAGCAGTACAAAACATTTGGCAGCAGTTACTGCAGGTGTGCCTTCAGGACTAAAAGGCTTAAACGGATGATTATCTTCTAAGGTAAACAGATGGCAATGGGTTTTGTGGTGTTGTACCCCATTGTCAGTTTTCTAAAATGATCGTTTGTAGACTACCATCCGAATGTGCGGGTGCACATTTTTTCCCTTTTGGAGCACACTAATCTCCCGCTGATATTCTTGATACAGTAAAAATAACCTCTTCTCTCTCAATGGATCCTATTACAATCTGATTCTCTCCCTGTAATTGTGGAGACCTCCCGATCTTCCACCCTTTTTCTCTTGATAGGAAAGTCCGTTTGGAGATGGGGGTAACAATTCAAGTGTACCCAGGATCTGGTTTTTGATACCATCATAAAAACACAAATATAAGTGAGGCATACCAAACACACTCATGTGAGGTGGAGCCCTTATATTTGGCTCTAGTATATATGCAAATTGCATTCTTAGTGTACTCCAACAGCATAACATGTGCAGAATATGACACTCCATACAGCCTTTAACAAATTTATTTTAATTTTACTAACCCCTCTATGAGTAAAATAAAATAATTTCTTGGTAACATATTCATTCTAATCTTTTAATAATATTTAATGTTGTGAATATGTCTGCTTTAAAATACATGCATTGAATATGTAGCTGCTATTCAATTAAATTAGAGTTTATTTCATAGCAAAATTAATGAAAGTATATACCGTAATTATAGTAGTAGATTAGTATATGAGTACTGCCCAATTCTGGTTTGTAGATGCACAATAGATTAATGCTTCTGTCAGTTGGCTGTCTTCTAATGCTATACAATGAAGTGGACTCTGAATGAATTGGTCTGCACCAAAGAAGTCAAAAGATTACATTCTGTTGGATTGGTGGTTTTGATGATTCGAGCCTTTATTTTGTTGTGCTGTTTTATTTTAAACATGCTTTTGTTTTAAAGCTATACTTTAAGATATTGTCATATGCTTAACTCTTGGTGTGGGATAGTATCTATTTTCACTTTCATGTTTGCATTAACCCCTTAAGGATGGAAGCAATTGTACACATTCTAATCAAAGTAAAATCAAAACAAAACCTGGTATTTCACTATATGTCTGCTCAAGCGCAATTTACCTATTTCATATTACACGTATTATATATAATTTTGTTCAGGAGAAAAAGGGGCTTTCATTTTACATAAAATATGCATATATGAAACATAATTTAACAAGAATGAAATCTAAAACAAATTGTGAGAAATTGAGGGGCGTGACCTAGCCAAGATGGCACCTGGCTCTCCTGCTTCAGACACGAACTTGGAGGCGAGCGTGTCGCAGCCATGCACATGCCTGTCAGCTCCTGCTCAGACTTCTCTGGAGGCCATTCAGGCTGACCTACAGGCAATCACTGCTTCAATGCTGACAAAATCAGATGATGATCAAGAAAGTCAAGAACACCATCAAGCAGAAAGTGGCTAAGATCCACAGGGACATTACAGGCCTGGACACAAGGCTCACCACCCTAGAGCAAGGTACACAAAGACATGAAGCCAGACAGCATGTAGTGCATACTGCAATTGCTAAACAGGGACAACTTGTCCTGGAATTCAGGAGACATATAGAAGATCTGGGGCAGGAGGTGCAAAATACGCATCAGGGGCCTGGCAGAGACTGACAGCAGGGAAACTATCCTAGACATGCTAAAAGACCTTTTTAATCTAGTCCTGAGAAACGCTACCCCAGAGGACTTTATGTTCGAATGGGCACACAGAACCCTGAGGCAGGCAAGGCATGGAGTAGATAGTAGAAGCAATGACAAGGGTAGGTACTACAGAAGTATTGGGGATGCGATGCCCTGCGAGTCAGACTCTAGTAGTTGTCAAGAAGATAGCTTTTAGAGGTGTACTTAGTCCTGCAATTACATCATTGTCGTATCTATTTAACGGAAGTGTTTCAGATTGCAAAACAAAAATCCACTGAACCCAGACCACTTCATTGAGATTACATGGACTGGGTGCTTTTAGTGTCCCTTTAAAGTTTAAATCACAATATAACTCAGAGAGTTACTTTACAGCTATTTAGCTGACAATACACAATATCTTCCACGATAATTGGAGGGGTTACCCTACCCGCTAATCTCGTCCCAGGTTTGGGATTGTCTACTAGTCCAGCAGACATAAATGGGGCTTCCAGATGTAAAGATGGTAATTAAATGTTGTATCTGTCTATTGTTATAATCCAAGCATTCATTTTTCAGAGTCTACCACAAAGATTTGGCAAAATACTAAACCCTTTTTTTTTTTTGCAAAAAGCACATGAAGTTGCTTCGGCACATATGAAACACAAAAGAAAGACTGCATGTAAAATTCCCAAATGCCTTATGCAACTGGACATGCTGTTGTTTATGCAGTTATGGAATTAAGTCTCACAAAACAAGGCCTTGATTTAAATCTATTAGCCAATAACAGTAAAAAATTATCAACTACTTTTGGTCAATACTGCTATCAAGTTTTGGCTGGATTTAAACTAAAATATGTGCATTGACAAAAACTTATCTGTCAATACCATGCACAATATATACTGATCAGACACAACATTAAAACCACTGACAGATGAAGTGAATAACATTGATTATATCATTACAATGGCACCTCTCAAAGCGTGGGATATATTAGGCAGCAAATGATTATGAGTTTCGTGTGTTGGAAAGCATGCATGTTAAGTTTAAATAATTTTAAATAAGTGCTAAGCTGTAACACACAAATTGTTTAATGACTACTGTATAACACTGTAATGTACATTGATGTGTATGTTAGCCCTATCTTTCACTCACAGCATGGCAAAATAAAGAATTAAAAAATAATAATTAAAAAAATAGGCAAGCAAAATGATTTGATAGACTTTGATAATGGCCAAATAGTAATGGCTAGATGACAAGGTCAGAGCATCTCCAAAGCAGCTTGTGGGGTGTTCCTGATATGCAGTCAGGGCAGGCGCTACCATAAGGCGGCCCAGGCGGCCGCATTAGGGTGCACCGGCCTAGGGGCGCAATATCAGGCTGACCATCAGGAAGGAAACGCACTGCGCTTCCCTTCAGCCAGTTACTTCATGAAGCATGGCTGAGCACAAGCGCCTCCTACCCTCAGCACAGCCAAGCCTCTTACCTCCCACCTAGCCCAGCCTCCTAACCTGGTCAGTGGTGTATTTAGGATTTGTGATGCCCTAAGCAGGATGGTGCTCGGGCACCCCCCCCCCTAATTTAAATGTTCCCCACCCCTTCCTGTCTAGGCCGCACTTTGACACTCACTGACAGACGCACACTCATATACACTGACAAACAATGACATACAGACACACTATTACTTGGACACACTGACAGACGCACACACACTGACAGACGCACTCTCTCACTGACAGACGCACGCACTCACTGACAGACGCACGCACTCACTGACAGACGCACACACTCACTGACCGACACACACACACACACACACACACACACATTCACTCACAGAAACACACACACATTCACTTACAGACAAACATACACACACTTACAGACACACACACACACACATTCACTCACAGACACACACATTCACTTAGACATACACACTCACACATTTCCACCAACACTCACAAACTAATATTTTAAAAATGTTATTTTAAATCCACCCAGCCTCCCTAACATACACATCAATGCACATTACAGTGTTATACAGTAGTCATTAAACAATTTGTGGGCTGCAGGAAAGGACTCCACAGAGCCGGACAGCATGCACCCCAGGGACCAGATTGAACAGATCTAAGTATGTAGTTGTGACAGTCTGTGTATGTATGTATGTCTCTGTATGCATGTATGTATGTATGTATGTCTCTGTATGCATGTCTAGGTATGTCTCTGTATGCATGTATGTATGTCTCTGTATGCATGTATGTCTCTGTATGCATGTCTAGGTATGTCTCTGTATGCATATATGTATGACTCTGTATGCCTGCATGTCGCTGTTTGCAGTTATGAGGGGTGGAAAGGAAGGGGGAACTGCTATTATTTATTAAAGTGCCCACCCACCACCAATGAGTGTTGGCTGGGGGACATTATGTCCTCCCCTCTGAGTATGAATATTAGGGCCCCCACTCGCCATCAATGGGTGGGACCAGGGAGAGTACATTAGGTCCTCACCCTGAATATTATTATTAGGGACTCCACCCACCATCAGTGGATGGCAGCTTGAGGAAAATAAGAATGTCCCTGATGACCATTGGTGGGGACAGGGACTATATTCCTCCAAAACATTTCAAGGGATGGCACCAATAGCTGCCCAGTCGCTAATTTTAAATGTGTAGTAGATATTTTAATTCCTACTGGCAATTGCTGCAGATTTGATTAGGCTGACCAAGTTCTGCCTTTACTAGTAAATGTGAGAATTGCCATTATGGTCAGAATTCAGTAATTTTGAACCAGATTTTTACCATCCAAAAGAAATGGATTTCCCTTAACTATCAGTCACCTTTTTCATCGATCATCAATTGGAACTTTAAATTACTAACCCCCCCCCCCCCCAAAAAAACCCCCAAACAAATAAACAAACAGTTTAGAGCATTTACCACTTTGTTTGTTTCGTGATTCGTCCATATAATATTTCAGAATTTGGGATTTTGGATGAACTGCCGATCTCCCAAAATTAAGACGACCCACAATTTATTTGAAACTGAATGCGTAAGACTATTGGAAAGCTCTCAATTTTGGAAGGTATAATATGCAATAATACTCATTGCAAGTAGTATTTTAGCATAGTTGTCAGTAACAAATAATCTTCTGTATATTTATTTTCTCCAGATCATGATTCAAATACTCTTTTTTTGTCATACTGTATATCACTGTGGTATGTTGAAACATTGTCATACCACCTAAAACAGTAATACAGGGCAGTGCCTGATATCTCTGTTTTATGGATGGTAAGGTAATACTCTGTTGCTGCACTGTTATAGGATGAGGTAAAACGTTCTGAAGATATTCCAGGTCCATATCTTGGTGCAGAGAATGAATGCTGATTGTATAGTATGTGCTGCGAAGATTCTCCTGGTATCTGTTTCAGGAAAAACACTCAATGGTGATCCTTAATTCCAATGTTACAGGTTAAAGTCACACTTTTCTCAGAATTCACTGTAGATACTGGAGGTTTCATGAGTATTGTCTGAGATTGAACATCTAGAATAATGAACATACATGTGAGATATTAGATAAGTACACGGAGTTCTAACTTACCAACATGGACATCATTTTACATACATTAATTCCAGAGCACTGCAGAACAAAGGAGTAGAATTCCATTCATGTTTAGATTGAAATCTTCTAAAATCTTTCTTGCAGATCACAAACAGCTCATGGTGCATCTGCTTAAATACAAAATAAATCTAAAGTTAGATGTATTTCATACAAATCAATTACTGAATAATCAAAAATATCTATGAGTCATGGTCTGGATCTCTTTGAATTTGCATCATTTCCTGTTAAAGGGAAAAAATAATATATCTAACTATCTTTCTGTCTGTCTGTATATTTACATTTGTGATTTTGGATGAATTTCTGATCCCCAAAATTCAGATTAACTGCAATTTGTTTGAAACTGAATGCACAAGCCTATTGGATAGCCCCCAATTTTGGAAAGTATAATATGCAATAGTACACATTGCAAATAATATTTGAGCATAGTTGTTGTAAGCAACAAATAATCTTCTGTATATTTATCTTTTCCAGATCATGATGGAAATGCTCATATATATATATACATACACACACACACACACACACACACATATATATAGTCATACATGTCAGCCCTCATTTTTACTTATTTACATATTTACTTTGACATAAGTAATTATTGTAATGATATAATAATAAAATATATAATACATTCTAATGCTCATTCACCCATCCAATCTCTTCAAACTCCATTAGTAAATTAATAGGAGCAGAGGATTACTACCATATTTTTTTTTCTTCCCCAAAACACCTTAGACACAACTGTGTAATCTCTAGATTCTGGTCTTGAGGACTGGCTTGGGAACCACTGGCCTAGACATTAAAACTTGCAACTGGAAATATGAAGGATCCCTTACACACACAGAAAAAGACTAGACTATGGAATAATGTTTCCAATGGTAAAGAAAGAATTCCCCCCGATAAGATAAGCTAGTTAGAGCCAACTTTCAGTGTTGTTTATAAATCTCATCCGTAAGCGGTGGTTATTATCACAAATTGATAGATATTTGCGAGAAAAAAAAATACAGATGGGCTTTGAAGTTACTGTCTACATTTTAGGGTTATCCTAGTGACACAAGCATAAAAAGGTAAACTGGGCACCTTCCTTAGTCTTTGCCATAACAATCATAACTGGATGTTATAAAAAGGTGTACATGTGCACTTCAATTGTGATCTGCCTAGCGGAAGTAATGCAGGAAACAGTTGTGCTAGTTAAAATTGCTCTGTAACAAACCTTAGACAGGGTGAATGGGACAGAATCCATCATTCAGGAAGAATTGCCACAACTCCAAAAGATCAAATTATGTTAAGACGTACAAACACAAAAGATAAAGCACCGTGCTTACAGCAGCAGTAGCTTAGTATCCAGCAGCTTAAAATACATAGTAAAAACAAAGAGAACATTACTTGCGCTCTGGCCTAAATTCCCATGTACATTTAAACAAAATGGAGGCTCTTTTTGGCCATTTGAATATATAAGCTCACCAGCCACGTCAAGGCAAGCCTCAATAGATGAGTTCCTACACTAGCCATTAGGTATGCTGATATCTGCCAAGACTCTCCAGTAAGACAGGAAGGGGTATTGTATAAACCCTTTCACATTTAACCCTTTATAGGGCTTCTATACATACAATAAACTTTGCTGGTATCAGACAAAGTGTAAACATCTCTAATGAGACAGGAAGGGGTATTTTATAAACCATTTCACATTTAACCTTAGTTGAAATTGGACAGACACAAACTTTTTTGGGGTGATTTAGATTTACAGTTTAACCCCTTAAGGACACATGACATGTGTGACATGTCATGATTCCATTTTATTCCAGAAGTTTGGTCCTTAAGGGGTTAAAATCATCTGTTAGGTACACATAAAGTTATACATACACTAGTTAGGGAAAACGGATACAACACCAAGCATGCAAGCAAACTCTTGGGTAGAGCAGCTGACATATTATGGGAAAACCTTTATCTTACTAATTATAATTATTATTTTAGGGAATACCCCTGTTAGGTATTTTGAAGTGTCCCACCCCATGCCCATGCAGGAATTGGACCTTCCTAGTGATTAAGCAGCAATGGCTGCCCAATTGCTAGTTTTATATGTTTAGTAGATTTTAGAGAAACCTCCCATATGGTATGATGGAGTTTTTATTGACCTCCATGGGCTTTTTATTTATATATTTTTTTACTTTTTTTATGTGGTGACTGGCTATCAACAAGCACTGGCAAGCCACCACAAAAGTAGCCCTTGTGTTGCCAAGTGTTACTTAAATAGCTCCAAGCTCTGTCAGTGGGCAAATAGACCAAGAATTTAAAGGGACACTATAGTCACCTGAACAACTTTAGCTTAATAAACCTGTTTTGGTGTATAGAACATGCCCCTGCAGCCTCACTGCTCAATCCTCTGCCATTTAGGAGTTAAATCCCTTTGTTTATGAACCCTAGTCACACCTCCCTGGATGTGACTTGCACAGCCTTCCATAAACACTTCCTGTAAAGAGAGCCCTATTTAGGCTTTCCTTATTGCAAGTTCTGTTTAATTAAGATTTTCTTATCCCCTGCTACGTTAATAGCTTGCTAGACCCTGCAAGAGCCTCCTGTATGTGATTAAAGTTCAATTTAGAGATTGAGATACAATTATTTAAGGTAAATTACATCTGTTTGAAAGTGAAACCAGTTTTTTTTTCATGCAGGCTCTGTCAATCAGGGGCATGCATTAGGTTTCCTCAAAACTGCAATAATTACAGTTGCAGGGTTAAGAGTAGTGGGAGTTGGCATCCAGAACACTCCAATGAGCAGAAGTGGTCTGGGTGCCTGGAGTGTCCCTTTAACTCCAATGTTACAAGTAAAAGTTACACTTTGCCTAACATTCACTGCATAGATTGAAGGTGTCTGTGATACTGTTTGAGATTCAACATCTAGAAGAATAAACATACATGTGAGAAATTAGATAACTCCATGGAGCTCTAACTTACCAGTACAGACATCACGTTACAATTACATACATGAATTCCAGAGCAATGCACAACAAATGAGTAGAATTCTATTCATGTTTGGATTGAAATCTTCAAAATCTTTCTTGCAGATCAAAGTCAGTTCATGGTACATCTGTTTAAATATAAAATTAAGTTAAAGGTAGATGTATTTCATGCAAATCAGTCACTGAATAATCAAAAAAATTGGTGATTGATGATGGGTGTAACGGACCGTTTCAGCAGACAAGGGGTTAAAACCGTTTAGGCGATAATCCCCTTTTCAGAGACAGGCACAGCTACTGTAGAATCACCAAAACTCACGAATTGAATATAAGTGAATGCACCAAACTCCCGAACTGCATACAAGGGAATAAGGTAGCACTCTAAACTCCCGAACTGGAACCTCACGAATAGCTGCTAGCAGACGAACAGGAAAAGCTCCCAAGCGGCTTACACTCCTGGCAATCAGTCTCTAACAGCATACAGTGAATCCCCCCAATATCGAGACAAGGCTCCGTGTTGGGTGTCAAGCAGTGGTCAGGTTTACTCAGGGCTACCCGCCCAGTATTTATGCAGGTCTCCCACCTGGTGGACACTCCCCTAGGGGACCAGATGGAAGACTGTGACAAAAGACAGACATACACCAATTACAGACATACAGCAGTAAAACATCCCCACAATGCATCCTGATCTCCTCCCTCTATCCTAGAGATAATTGGGAAGTAATCCAATTATCTCCCAGGACAGAGGTAAAACTCCATTACACACATGGGGACACAAAAGACAGTAAAACGCCTTAAAATACATAAAGACACATTTTATACATAAAACACAGACATGTCACATATCCCCAGATAGCTGGGATCTGAGCGCATAAAACTACCGAAGAGCGCTCAGATCCTATTCACACAGTTCAATTGCCATGGAGCCGAAGTCTTTAGTTATACGAATAGGCTCCATGGCATAGCTATCTGGGTTAACATATTCCCATACACAAAATACCGAATGAGCCGGTGTTCGGCTAAGCTTGCACCAATATGAACCTGGCGACGGACGGCTCAGCAGTGTTCGTGCAATTAAGTGTCCGTTTTTAGTTCCATAGAATCCTCGCCGAACACCGCTGGTCTTTCGCACGATTAAAATGGCCGCCGCCTCGTGGTCAGCAACCGAACAAAAACCACCCTGGATTCATCATTTAGCTAGGTAAATTGACGGCACACTCCAGTTCCCAGGTGGTCGCGCATTCGTTAGTTTGTTCTGTAGATAAAATCTACCGAACACCCTGGCAGAAAGGCACAAATAAGCCTTTCTGCAGGGAAAATGAAGTCATTTAAAAGTCTGGTCCATAATCCAAAGGGAGCAGGCGGGCAACCAGGCATCTCCAATGCAATGTGGCGAGATTGCTCTTGTCACAATGGGTTTATAGAAATTCAGTCAGGGTCATGTCTTGAATCTCCATAAATTCCTTTTAAAGGGGGAATATATATATACAGGGAGTGCAGAATTATTAGGCAAGTTGTATTTTTGAGGATTAATTTTATTATTGAACAACAACCATGTTCTCAATTAACCCAAAAAACTCATTAATATCAAAGCTAAATATTTTTGGAAGTAGTTTTTAGTTTGTTTTTAGTTATAGCTATTTTAGGGGGATATCTGTGTGTGCAGGTGACTACTACTGTGCATAATTATTAGGCAACTTAACAAAAACCAAATATATACCCATTTCAATTATTTATTTTTACCAGTGAAACCAATATAACATCTCAACATTCACAAATGTACATTTCTGACATTCAAAAACATAACAAAAACAAATCAGTGACCAATATAGCCACCTTTCTTTGCAAGGACACTCAAAAGCCTGCCATCCATGGATTCTGTCAGTGTTTTGATCTGTTCACCATCAACATTGCGTGCAGCAGCAACCACAGCCTCCCAGACACTGTTCAGAGAGGTGTACTGTTTTCCCTCCTTGTAAATCTCACATTTGATGATGGACCACAGGTTCTCAGTGGGGTTCAGATCAGGTGAACAAGGAGGCCATGTCATTAGATTTTCTTCTTTTATACCCTTTCTTGCCAGCCACGCTGTGGAGTACTTGGACGCGTGTGATGGAGCATTGTCCTGCATGAAAATCATGTTTTTCTTGAAGGATGCAGACTTCTTCCTGTACCACTGCTTGAAGAAGGTGTCTTCCAGAAACTGGGAGTTGAGCTTGACTCCATCCTCAACCCGAAAAGGCCCCACAAGCTCATCTTTGATGATACCAGCCCAAACCAGTACTCCACCTCCACCTTGCTGGCGTCTGAGTCGGACTGGAGCTCTCTGCCCTTTACCAATCCATCCATCTGGCCCATCAAGACTCACTCTCATTTCATCAGTCCATAAAACCTTAGAAAAATCAGTCTTGAGATATTTCTTGGCCCAGTCTTGACGTTTCAGCTTGTGTGTCTTGTTCAGTGGTGGTCGTCTTTCAGCCTTTCTTACCTTGGACATGTCTCTGAGTATTGCACACCTTGTGCTTTTGGGCACTCCAGTGATGTTGCAGCTCTGAAATATGGCCAAACTGGTGGCAAGTGGCATCTTGGCAGCTGCACGCTTGACTTTTCTCAGTTCATGGGCAGTTATTTTGCGCCTTGGTTTCTCCACACGCTTCTTGCGACCCTGTTGACTATTTTGAATAAAACGCTTGATTGTTCGATGATCACGCTTCAGAAGCTTTGCAATTTTAAGAGTGCTGCATCCCTCTGCAAGATATCTCACTATTTTTGACTTTTCTGAGCCTGTCAAGTCCTTCTTTTGACCCATTTTGCCAAAGGAAAGGAAGTTGCCTAATAATTATGCACACCTGATATAGGGTGTTGATGTCATTAGACCACACCCCTTCTCATTACAGAGATGCACATCACCTAATATGCTTAATTGGTAGTAGGCTTTCGAGCCTATACAGCTTGGAGTAAGACAACATGCATAAAGAGGATGATGTGGTCAAAATACTCATTTGCCTAATAATTCTGCACACAGTGTATATATATATATATATATATATATAAAAATTCAAAATGCTTGCACTCCTGGATTTCGAGTATAGATGCCCGGTGCTTGTCAGGCACAAGAAACAAAAAATGACATGAAAATGACCGCACTCCAAGAACTTCATTAAAGTAGAAATAAAAAATAACTATTAATTTAAACATAAAAAATATCGAATTATAGCCCCAATACATGGGCTGTCATCAGGATGGCAATAAAACACACAAGTACATATATAGCTCACTTATATTGCTAAACATAAAAGTACTCACCGACTACATGTGTGAGAGAGCTGTGGTTGGCATTCAGGGTGCACGTGGGAATACCGATCAGAGATTCTGACCGAAGTTGCTAGGTGCCTAATCTGAAGCCCATGGAACAACGCAGAGGGGGAGTGGGCCTTGACAGGGCCAGAGAGTGGGCAGGGAAAAAAGATTTAGGGGTGGGCTTAGGGTAATGCAGCGTGGGGGTGGTCTAGGAGCAATTTAAATAGCGGCCATCTTAGAGAGGAGCCATTTTAACAGAATTTCACTCACCTGTTCTTTGTCAGGTCTGTGGGATTCTTCTCTTTTCACGTTTCTGCAGGTATGGCGTCGCTGGAAGAGATTCTGGAGGGAGTCCGGGCGGCCGTGAGAGACCGAGGCATGGCGTGGCTACATCAGCAGCTCGGCGCTGCTGCAACATCCCAGGAGCCGGAGCGGAGGCCTGCGCGGAGGACAAGGCCGCCCCAGCGCTTGAGCCCGGGTTTGGCACCCGCAACTCGTCGTCGGAGGAGTCCATCGGTCGATGACAGGGCGGCGGCAACAAGTTCCGGTGGCGGGATGGCGGTGCGGCCGGCGCCGGTAAGCAAGACGGCCAGCCAGGCGAGGAAGGCCGCAACCAAGGGACCACGCAGGAAGATGGCACCCCGCGGATCCTGGCAGGAAGGCAGGAGCGGAGTTGGTGTCCAGTGCGGCCAGGAATGTGGCCAGGTCAGGAGGCGGCCGGGAGGCCGGGGAGGCTGGAATATCCGGATGCGGTGAGTCAGCCACCAGGGGGGGCTCGGGGAGCCAGGGGGTGAGTCATGCTGTTAGCTCTTCTATAGCGGTCCCACTACAGGCTGAAGGGGATCTGGACAGCGGTACGCAGAGGGCGGCCATTCCAATGGCCAGGTCGGGGTGCATGCCGGAGGGCGGAGAGAGGGGGCGCAGCAGGGCCAGCCACAGTCAGAGGAGCGCAGCAACAGCCAGGGAGTTTATTAGTAGTCAGTCGGTGGAAATCAGCGCAGGGCGGGAGACGACGTCCAACGGCCAGCCGGTCGGGGAGGTGCAAGGGACCTCAGCGGCGGGCGGAAGCAGACAAGGCAGAGAGGTGCGGGAGGGCCCGTCAGGAAGCTCCCAGGGGGGTACGGTTGGCGGGACAGGCGTTTGGAGGGGAATCAGCGAAGAGCGGCGCAGCGTTAGCGCCAGGCACAGTAGAGGCAGGTGCATGGACAAGGGTCAGAGGAGTGGTGGTAGGAGCCCGTCGCGGGACAGGCGCAGCGACTCCAGGTCCAGTTGCGGAGTCAGGCAGCGGAGGTCAGTTTCCAAGAACTGGAGGAGGAGTAATCGGCGTAGTGCATCAGGTTCATCTGAGAGGAGTCGCCAGGAACGGCGGCGGAGGTCTGACAGCAGAGATAGTCGGGCTGCGAGGAGGTGCCGGGATTGGGAAAGCAGAGAAGAGCGTAGGGAGGATGGGTGGGCAGGGGACCGATCAAACAGACTGCCTAGGTTGTCTTCTCCTTACAGGTCGCGGAGTCATACCCCTGTGGTTCCTCGGAGGGACCAGGCGATCAGGAGTCGGCGGTTAATGGACGCTCCAGGGCCTGACATGGCTGGAGGAAGGACGGCATCCCCAGGGCCTGAAGCGGCCGGGGGCAGCAACGGTGAGTCAAACTCTGCATTACATCCAGGAACACTCATAGGCTGTTTAAAATCCTTGTTGGACACTTGGGACGAAGGTGGGGAGTCGCTGAAGTTTGGTAGAGTATGGGCCGCGGAAGGGGACCGAGGTAAGGTAGCTACTGGTATGGGCTAGATCGCGGGGGGCGTTGGTGGTGGAGACGCGAGAGATGCGCCTCCGCCTGTAGACTCAACCGAAGGGGTGTCAGAGCAGGCAGTAGGGTGTGGTGACATTTCTGAGGCGGCACGGCAAAACGTGCATGTGTCCTTCGCGGGGCCCCTGGGTTGTCATTTGAAGATGGAGGTGAAAGAGAAGATATGGAAAGGTGAGTTTGTGGAAATATTTTCCCTTCTCCCCCTGGAGGAGTTCTTGGACCTCAAAGAGGAAGACAAAAAAGATGCCAAGAAAGAGGAAGAGGAAAAGAGGCGTAAGTATCGCAAAATCCCGAAAACTTTTGGGAATTGGCTGAGGGCATTTTGTATCCTGGCGAGCGTTATAGGCGAAAAGCGACCAGATTGCTGCTCTCAGCTATTTTGCTATCTCGACGGGATAGGAGATGCGTACCGGACTTACGGGGGGCTGGCGTGGTGGAAGTACGACGAGCAATTTCGACAACGTCTGGCAGCGAATGCATCCATGCGGTGGGACCAAATGGACTTGCCGCTATGGATGCGGCTGATGATGGCGCAGAAATCTGCTCCCTTTCCAGGGACAGCCGGCGCGGCCTCTGGGAGCGCAGTGTCGGCGGGTCCAAAAAAGGGGTTTTGCTGGGCGTACAACGAAGGCCAGTGTAAATGGGGGGCTTCGTGTAGGTTTAGGCATGAATGTTCGGGTTGTGGCGGGAGCCACGGGGTCAATAGATGCTTCAAGAAAGGGAAGACTAGTACAGGTGGAGGAACGACAGGGGCAGCTGCCACAGCGACTCCCGCTGGGGCGGTCCCCGGTGAAGGTCGGCGCGATGTTGCCATGGCTAAGGCAATACGATAGCCAGCTCGACGCGGAGTTTTTGTGGAAGGGTTTCACGGAGGGCTTCAGGATCCCCTTTAAAGCTAAAGGTCCGAGTGGGGTAAGCGTGAATCTTAAATCAGTGCTGGAACACCCGGGGGTGGTGGGGGAGAAGTTGTTTAAGGAAGTTTCCTTGGGGAGGATGGCGGGACCGTTTTCGGCCCCGCCGTTGGCGGATCTACGGATATCCCCTTTGAGAGTGGTTCCCAAGAAAGAGCCGGGTAAATTCCGGATGATTCATCATTTATCGCACCCGAAAGGGGCTACGGTAAATGATGACATTGACGCGGACTTGTGCTCGGTCTCCTATACATCATTCGACAAAGCCGTCGAGCTGGTTCAGAGAGCCGGGCGTGGGGCGTTAATGGCGAAGGTGGATGTGGAAGCAGCGTTTCGGCTGCTCCCCATACACCTGGACTGTCATCACCTCTTAGGTTGTTATTTTGAGGGTGGGTTTTTTGTGGATTTGTGCTTGCCTATGGGCTGCTCTGTGTCCTGTGCCTATTTCGAAAAGTTCAGCTCGTTTTTGGAATGGGTGGTGCGCAAAGAGTCGGCGGGAGGCTCGGTGGTGCACTATCTGGACGATTTTTTGTGCGTTGGCCCTCGAGATTCGGGAAGGTGCGGTCAATTGTTGGGGATTTTGCAGTGGGTGGCGCATTCATTTGGGGTGCCTTTAGCGGCGGATAAGACGGTGGGCCCCACCACGTGCATTTGTTTTTTAGGTCTAGAAATTGACTCGTGTGCCGGGGAATGCAGGCTGCCGGTGGATAAGCTACAGAATTTGCGACAATTGGTAGTCACGGTCAAAGGGGCAAGGAAGGTTACGTTGCGGGGCCTGCAATCACTTTTAGAGAGTCTTAACTTTGCGTGCCGGGTCATTCCCATGGGTAGGGTATTCTGCAGGCGGTTGGCTCAGGCAACTAGTGGTGTTTTGCGGCCGTCTTACTATATTAGGGTGTCAGCCGACATGAAAGAGGACCTGGGGGTGTGGGACCAATTTTTAAACAACTTTAATGGGACGGTGTTTTTTAGGGAGCTGGCGGTGTCGTCCGATGCTATCGGGTTGTTTACAGATGCGTCGGGTAGCATTGGTTTTGGTGCTTATTTGGCGGGGGACTGGTGCGCTGAAAGGTGGCCAGAGGCGTGGATGGTGTCCCCGCTTATCAGAAACCTGGCGTTTCTGGAATTGTTTCCCGTGGTGGTCGCGGTGTCGCTCTGGGGCGGGGAACTTGCCAACAAAAGTGT
Organism: Pelobates fuscus; assembly: GCF_036172605.1. Taxonomy (NCBI): domain Eukaryota; kingdom Metazoa; phylum Chordata; class Amphibia; order Anura; family Pelobatidae; genus Pelobates; species Pelobates fuscus. Next base: position 325,170,258 of record NC_086321.1, on the reverse strand, counting down.
CACATTTCATTCGGACAACATGTCGGTGGTGCAGGCTATTAATAGCCTGTCCGCTAGCTCACCACCGGTGGTGCACTTGTTACGGCGGTTGGTTCTGCTTTGTATGTCATCTAACATTGTGTTCAAAGCTAGGCACATTCCGGGGTGTAAGAATGTGGTGGCTGACGCTCTATCTCGTTTGCAGTGGGAAAGTTTTTGGGAAGCGGCTCCTGGTGCAGCGAAGATAGGGCGGGCGTGCCCAGTCGAAATGTGGCAACTCGGGATGGCCTGCTTGGGGAGTGCATAAGGAAGTCGCTGGCACCAAGCACCTGGTCGGCATATGTTAAGGTCTGGAAAGTGTGGGATGACACGGTGAAACAGGTAGGGGGAGAGCTTTCCGGGGATCGGAGGCTGGATGTTTTGTTATGGATCCTTTGCCAGTTGTTTGTTAAGCAGGCCTCACCGGCCATGGTCGACAGACACATGTCTGCCTTGGCTTTTCTATTCAAGTTTAATGGGTGGGAAGATGTTACTAAACATTTTTTGGTTCGGCAGGCAATCAAGGGCTTCCGGAGGGGGAAGAGAACAGTCGATACGAGACGACCAGTGTCTTTTGGGATACTTCAGGGATTGGTGAAGTTGCTTCCCTCGTTATGCCGCTCGCCTTATGAGGTTGCGTTGTTCGCAGGAGCATTTGTTTGGGCCTTTTTTGGGGCTTTTCGCGTGGGCGAGCTGGTAAGCGGGAACAAGGCAGGGGTTGGGGGCTGCAACAAGAGGATGTGGTGATCAATGCTGACAGGGTGAGTATCAGGCTGTGCCGGTCAAAAACGGATGTTTTTGGTAAAGGCTGCACGGTAGTCTTGTATGGGCTGCCAGGGTCCGAGGTTTGCCCCGTGCTGCGAGGAGCGGGTTACCTTGCGCTCCGACCAGAGGGTAAGGGCTGTTTTTTCGTGCACGCTGATGGGACAGCGTTGTCACGTTTCCAGTTTACCAGGGTCTTTCGGATGGGACTGTTGAGAATGGGCCTGGAGCCTATGCAGTTTGGTACTCATTCGTTCCGTATCGGGGCCGCAACGGAGGCGGCGAGGTTGGGTTTGGGAGACGAAAGGATCAAACGGATAGGTAGATGGGAATCCTTGCGTTTCCGATCGTATGTGAGGCCCGACAGGTTGGTGTGTTAATAAAAAAAAAAAAAAAAAAGGGTTTGGGAGTTGATAATGGGACTGTGCGTTGGAGGACACAGTACTAACATTTGTTTCGTTGCAGGTTGGAAGGTGTAGGTGATCCGCCTATTCGTTTGTGTATCGGGCACACAAGAGAGCTGCAGCTAGAAGAAGCGGAACACAGCTGGGCTTTCCTCGGGAGCGGGTGGCGATCTCATGGTTTGGTTTTAGGGGGTTTGGTTGGCAAGGTTTGAGCAGTGTATTGTTCAGGAAATTGTACGGGGGGGCGAAGCCAGATGTGGTAGTGTAACATGGAGGGGGAACGATTTAGGGCTTGTCCCTCAGAGGGAACTAGTGAGACGAATGAAGAGGGACATGGATCGGCTATTGGAGCTGGTCCCTGGCGTGGTGGTGGTGTGGTCTGAGATGGTTCCCCATTTTGCTTGGAGGCACGCTAGGGACCCGGCTGCAGTGGCACGCTGCAGGGGCAAGGTTAATAGGGCCATGTCAGTGTTTATTAGGCGTCTGGGAGGCGTAGTGGTTCGGCACAGGGAGTTGGAGGGCATGTTGCCTGGTTACTTCAGGAGGGACGGTGTCCATTTGTCAGATGTGGGGAGTGATTTACTTAACCTAGGCTTTCAAGAGGGTATTGATAGGGCCCTGTTTTTGTGTGGTGGGGGTCGCGCATGTCCTTAAGGGGTCAAGGCATGTGCTATGGCGGAACAGGGCATGGTAAAGTCGGAAGTTGGCTGGAATTGGAAGTGGATAGGCCAAGGCCTAGGCCGGAGTAGGCCAGATGGATAAGAGTGTTGGTAGGTTCAAGCTCTTCGGTGGCTATGAACCTAAGGGGTAGGGGTGTCTGGGTACACCCCTACAGTAACGTTTGGTTGGGGCCTCTTTGGTAGGCCGTGTGTTATAAGTTAAATGTTATTGAAATGTTATTTATTGTTTAAGTGCTAGGGTCATTGTCAGGGGTATTGTACGGGGGGATAGTAACGAAATGTCAGAAATGACAATGACCCTAAATATGTTAATTTGTTTAAGATTTAATAAAAGCTGTGGACGTTATACTCCAACAGAATAACTGGTGTCCGAGTCTTATTAAAGGTAATTTAAACTAACACCTGCCGAATAACGACGGTGCCTATGTCATGAAGCCCATGGAACAACGCAGAGGGGGAGTGGGCCTTGACAGGGCCAGAGAGTGGGCAGGGAAAAAAGATTTAGGGGTGGGCTTAGGGTAATGCAGCGTGGGGGTGGTCTAGGAGCAATTTAAATAGCGGCCATCTTAGAGAGGAGCCATTTTAACAGAATTTCACTCAGCTGTTCTTTGTCCCTCCCACCCTCCCTTTAGGTTTTGGTATGGTTCCCGTTTGGTCACAGCGGCGGGAACAGGGCATGGTAAAGTCGGAAGTTGGCTGGAATTGGAAGTGGATAGGCCAAGGCCTAGGCCGGAGTAGGCCAGATGGATAAGAGTGTTGGTAGGTTCAAGCTCTTCGGTGGCTACGAACCTAGGGGGTAGGGGTGTCTGGGTACACCCCTACAGTAACGTTTGGTTGGGGCCTCTTTGGTAGGCCGTGTGTTATAAGTTAAATGTTATTGAAATGTTATTTATTGTTTAAGTGCTAGGGTCATTGTCAGGGGTATTGTACGGGGGGATAGTAACGAAATGTCAGAAATGACAATGACCCTAAATATGTTAATTTGTTTAAGATTTAATAAAAGCTGTGGACGTTATACTCTAACAGAATAACTGGTGTCCGAGTCTTATTAAAGGTAATTTAAACTAACACCTGCCGAATAACGACGGTGCCTATGTCAAGAATCTCGGTATTCCCACGTGCACCCTGAACGCCAACCACAGCTCTCTCACACATGTAGTGTACTGGGATTGCCATTGTTTTTACAATACAGTCATCCTGCACTGACAGCAAAGATTTTTGATAATCTTGCTTTTATTTAATAACAGCCTAAAATCCATCTGTCCATGAGGGTACCGGAGCTATGTCTAGCCTCGATCCTTGCTTCTATTTTTTTAGTAAGTCCATTTCTTAGTGACAAAACTCTACATTGTTTAACTTTACAATATAGATCAACGCTTATCTATATAATCAAGAAAAATACATTTATTTTATATAGTTTGATTATGTATATATTTGACATCCAACATCAAACTGAACTGGAGTGTTGGTTTTGTTCAGTCCCCTTTATAATTACTAGACTTGTGCACAAATGAGTTTCAGCTGCTATGAACAAATCAAATGCCTTTAATCAATTAATTTAAAAAGATTCCACAGGTAAATCCAGGACGGATCGGTATGTTCAGGCACAGATAAAAAGACGTTTGATTTGTTTGTAGAAGCTGACACTCGTTTGTACACAAGTCTAATATTTATGGCAACAGTGAACTGAGACTGTTTAACAAATGCTCATAGCATGGGAAAAAAAATATAGCATTTGCATGCACCAAAACAACTCCAGTTTGGATTTTCAACAGTAATAATAATCATACAATCTGTGATCATTATTGATACTGATCCAAACAAATTATACTGAAACTTATGTAAGCGGTTTCCTGTGTCCTTTTTTATTTTATGTTTTTCTTAACAAATTGTGTGACTGCAACAGTTGAAGAGTGAGTACAGATTAAAGAGGACTTTTTTGTCATTTACATTTTTTAAAATGTAGTCTAAAAGCACTTTCAGGAAGTACTGTCTCAGTTCATTAACTTTTTTTCTGTGTAAGACATACTTCATATTTTCAGCTGTATGTTCCAGTGTCTAGACCAGGGGTAGGCAACCTACGGCACTAGTGCCATGCACGGCACTCGAGGTGTCTTTGCACGGCACTCAAGGCTGCTAGAGCCAAACACACTCTGGCCTATCAGCAGTCCTAGTAAAACTTCAGATATCTGCTAATACGAAGAGGTGGTGAAGGACAATCCTCAATTTATGCATTGCAGCACATAGAGGAAGTGATCTCAGATCACTTCCTCCCAGCACTTGTGAATGGGAATCCACACTGTAGTAGAGCAGCCATCGACAGCTATCCCAGCTCCTGTCCTTAACCTGTACCTGGCCAGCCTGGTCCCCACTGGAACCCAGGGAACCCACCCACACTGCTAGATATACACAGAAATGCAGAATAACTCTCCCCTCATACAAATAATATGAACAGCCCACACACACACACACACAACACACAATGCCCACAAACGCAACACCACTAACAATCCACATACATGCACACAACCCCACATGCAGCCTCTCACATACAATACCCCAAACAGCCCCCACACACACAATGTGACATATCCATCCACACACAATTCCACAAGCAGCCCTCATACACAGCCCACATTCAGAGGTATCATACACGATACCATAAACTACTAACGAACATATACAATATAATAGCTCATATACGCACAAATACAACGATACAAAGCAATTTACAGTCAAAATAACACAAGCAGAATATGGCAATATAGACACCTCAATTTAAAAAAAATAGGATCTGCACTCTACAGGACATCACAATCCTATATCGGCACAGTGCTGCTAAAAGGTTGCCTACCCCTGGTCTAGACTATGGTATAATGTATCTGGTGTTGAAGGAATAATATTTTTTTCTCTTAGATAAGCTAGTTAGGGCTAATTTTCAGTGTTGTTTATAAATATCAGCCGTAAACTGTGGTTATTATTTGCGTAAAGAAGTACGGAAGGTTTTCAACCTCCAGTATATATTGTTTTCATTCTACTGCTACTAATGTCCAAACCTACAGATACTGTCTACGATTTAGTGTTATCCTAGTGACACAAACATAAATAAGTAAACTCATCACCTTCCTTTGCCAGGGCAAACCTAAGTAGATGGTATAAAAAGGTGTACATGGGTATTTTAATTGTGATCTGCCTAGCGGAACTAATGCAGGAAAAAGAGGTGCTTGTTGAAATTGGACAGAGATTAATGTTTATTGAGTAGTTTAAAGTGATTTAGATTTATAGTTTAAAATCCACTGTTACTTACACATACATTAACAAATACTCTAGTTAGGGAACACACATGCAAGAACAAACATGCACGCAAATTCAAAGGTCATACAAAACCCACATACAATAGCTGACATAGTGTGGAAAAACATTTATATTAGTGTGTGGTGAGGTAGGTAGGGACATTATTTTTATGGCGGTAGCTTGGGAATTGTAGAGGGCTGGGACATACCATTATTTGGATGGGTGGATAATACAAGTCCCCCCTTGTTTAATTAATTATATCCCACCAACCGCTACCCATGGGTGGGGGATGAGGAGGGAATATAGGTCGTCCTGCACTCTGAGCATTAATATTAGGACTGGCACCAATGGGTGCGGGCCAGGGGTGGGACTTTAGATTTATTTTATTTAATACCCCCCAGCCAGTGCACACATTTTTTATTTTGCCCATGGTGATGTGACCTTCATAGTGACTGAGCGGCAATGACTGCCCATTTGTTAGTTTTAAACGTTTTGTAGATTTTAGAGAACCCTTCTATATTATTATTATTATTATTTTATTATTTATATAGCGTCAGCAAATTCCGTAGCGCTGTACAATATATAGTATTAAGGAGTTCTTATTGACCCCCATAGGCTTTAAAAAACAACCTTTTTAATGTGGTGACTGGCTATCAACAAGCACTGGCCAGCCACTATGAAATTAACCCTTGCATTGTTGAAGGTTACTTAAATATTAGCCTGAAGGCTGCTAGCTCTGCCAGTGGGCAAATAGTACCTAAAATTATTGTTCACTTGCACTAAAGTAAGTGAACTATAAGTTCGAATGTGCTACCTGCTGAAATCTTATTAAAACTGTGCTTTGTGAATCTTTAAATAGGATGTAGAGGCCCAGATTTTAAACTGGACAACAAATGCATCTAGGCGATGGCTGCAGATTTGCTTATTCCAACCAAATTTCAAAAGTATTTAGCTTTACTAAAAATGAGATTTGCCATTATGATTGGAATTCAGTCCAACAAAATCTGTTTTTTGGTGAATAACCCCGTCCCATTACCATCTTTTTTCCATGAATCAACAGAGAGCTCTGACAACCAAGTCTTGAGAGATATGAAACTTGGCTGTCAGAGAGCTGTCAGAGAGCTCTGACTGGCTGGCTTACTAGCTTGAGCTACCACTCAATGTGATAGTTGACACAGCATGCCTTTATAAGACATAAGGAATGCCTTTAACCCCTTAAGGACCAAACTTCTGGAATAAAAGGGAATCATGACATGTCACACATGTCATGTGTCCTTAAGGGGTTAAAAGACACGCTATGTCTGCAGTGAGCCCTCAGGGGGCAAAGATGGATTAATGTTATTGTGTTGCATTTTGTTTTGTTGGTAATTATGAATTTCTATTTGGTCTTTTTTGGGGATGTAGAACAAAAACAAGGATTATATATATACAGTATCTCACAAAAGTGAGTACACCCCTCATATTTTTGTAAATATTTTATTATATCTTTTCATGTGACAACACTGAAGAAATTACACTCTGCTACAATGTAAAGTAGTAAGTGTACAGCCTGTATAACAGTGTAAACTTGCTGTCCACTCAAAATAACCCAACACATTGCCATTAATGTCTAAACCATTTTCAACAAAAGTGAGTACACCCCTAAGTTGAAATGTCCAAATTGGGCCCAAGTGTCAATATTTTGTATGGTCACCATTATTTTCCAGCACTGCCTTAACCATTATGGGCATTGAGTTCACCAGAGCTTTACAGGTTGAAACTGGAGTCCTCTTCCACTCCTCCATGATGACATCACGGAGCTGGTGGATGTTAGAGACCTTGCGCTCCCCCACCTTCCCTTTGAGGATGCCTCACAGATGCTCAATAGGGTTTAGGTCTGGAGACATGCTTGGCCAGTTCATCACCTTTACCTTCAGCTTCTTTAGCAAGGCAGTGGTCGTCTTGAAGGTGTGTTTGGGAATGTTATCATGTTGGAATACTTCTTTGTGGCCCAGTCTCTGATGGGGGGGATCATGCTCCGCTTCAGTATGTCACAGTACATGTTGACATTCATGGTTCCCTCAATGAACTGTAGCTCCCCAATGCTGGCAGCACTCATGCAGACCCAGACCATGACAATCCCACCACCATGCTTGACTGTAGGCAAGACACACCTGTTTTTGTACTCCTCACCTGGTTGCCACCCCACATGCTTGACACCATCTGAACTATATAAGTTTATCTTGGTCTCATCGGACCACAGGACATGGTTCCAGTAATCCATATCCTGAGTCTGCTTGTCTTCAGCAAACCGTTTGCCGGCTTTCTTGTGCATCATCTTTAGCAGAGGCTTCCTTCTGCCATGCATACCAATTTGATGCAGTGTGCGGCATATGGTCTGAGCACTGACAGACTGACTCCCTACCCCTTCAACCTCTGCAGGAATGCTGACAGCACTTATACGTCTATTTCCCAAAGACAACCTCTGAATATGACGCTGAGCATGTGCACTCAACCTGTCCTGTGAAGGTGCACTACAGCAAGCACCGAAACGCGCGTCGGGCTCTGTTTCCCTCTTTATTTTCCTTTCACTAGGGCTCTCTATCAGTATGCACAGGCAACCAGCATTCTAAGCATGGTTCTGTACATACATTCATTCTAAACTTTCCACTTCATTTTTTTGCTTTTATTAGTTTTATTGGCCCACTATTTTTAGGGTGAGTGAGTAGGTAGGGACATTTATATTTTATGGGGGTGGGGGTGAGTAAGGGAATTGGGACCATTAACTAACTGAGGGGTGGAAATAAAGGGGAATCTGCCATTAAGAATTAAATCCCCCCACCCACCCACCACCAATTAATGTGGGCTGGGACAACATTAGGTTCTTTCATTTGAATACAAATATTAGGGCCCCATTTTCTTTCAATTGGTGGGGCCAGAAAGAGGACATTAGAATTTACCCCATGATTGTTGTAATTAGGGCCCCCATCCACCGCCAATGGGTGGAAGCCTGGGTGGGGGAAATGTTCCCAATGCCCATGGTTGGTGAAACAGGGAGGGGACTATATTTCTCCAACCATTTTATGGGATGGGCAATTTCTAGCGACTGGGCATCAATAGCTGCCCAGTCACTAATTTTAAATGTTTAGTAGATATGCCCCTACCTATATATGTAGATATGCCCGACCTGCTGCATGACCTCCTCCTCCTACCTCTCCCAGCGCTCTTTCAGTGTTTCTTTCTCTGGCTCTGCTTCTTCTCCCCAACTCCTCTCTGTTGGTGTCCCCCAAGGTTCAGTCCTTGGTCCCCTACTGATCTCCATCTATACTGCCTCCCTTGGTAAACTCATTGGCTCCTTTGGCTTTGAATATAATTTCTATGCAGATGACACGCAAATCTACCTGTCCTCTCCTGTCCTCTCCTGATCTCTCCCCGTCCCTCTTGACTAGTATCTCTGACTGCCTCTCTGCTATTTCTAACTTAATGGCTGCTTACTTCCTTAAACTAAACTTGACCAAAACTGAAATTCTGGTCTTTCCTCCCTCAAGTGTTGTTACTCCTGTGTCTGTCTCCCTCCATGTCAACGGTGCTCCCTCCCCCAATTTGATGGCGCTATATAAATATCATAATAATAATAATGACAGATGAGGGCATAGTGAGGTTTTAGACCTCCCTTTAGTAATATGGGGATCTTATTGACCCTCCCCCCGAAAGGCTATTTATGTTTTACTTTTTTCAATGTGCATCCTTCTGGATGCATTTGGTCACAAATATTATTAAAACCGGTGCTTTGTGAATCTTTAGAATCCTATAATTTGTCTAGGACTCAGAGGCAAAAGCACACATTTTTATCTGGACACTGAATTTATACTGTTGATTGCTGCAGATTTGCATGGGCCACCAAATTTGTACCTTATTAGGCCTTAGTAAATATGAGAATTGCCATTGTGGTCAGAATGCAATAAAAAAAATACAGTGTGTGGAAAATAACCTCATTAGAGGATTTTCCCTAACCATCACTCATCTTTTTTCCATCAATCAGAACTTCAAATCACAGAAACAAAATATATTATGTATATATATATTTTCCAGATCATGATCACATGTCCCTGCGGACTGTCCTATGTTGACAAAACCAATCTAACACTGAGAGATCGAATACGTGGATATCGATCCACCATCACCACTGTGTTTCGGGATCAGCAAAGTGACAAACCAGTTGCAAAACATTTTCTCAGCATGGAACATAGACTACCCACTCTACGTTTCACAGCCATAGACCATATCCCCCTTCTACCTAGAGGAGGTGATAGATCCAAAATGCTACTACAGTGTGAAGCACAGTGGATACATTGTCTGGATGCGGTAACACCTATAGTAATGAATGAAAATATAGTATTCTCTGTGTTCCTCTAAACATACCATAGGATATGTGATTCTGGTTCAGGCCATATATATACTTTGGTTGGTTAAGTAATTATTCTTGGGAATTATATTATTTATTGCCTGGTTCCATAATTAATATTATAGTTATTTTTTTGATAGTAACTTTGATCTTTTTGCCCTTTAGTCATATCCAGTATCAAAACTTCATGTAGGACAAATTTTAGTCTATGTAGACTTTCATTTCCTACTTATATGTCAGCATACTCTGTTTGTAGCAGCTGACACTCATTTGTACACAAGTCTAATATTTATGGAATGAGTGAAATGAGACTGATTATTTAAAAGCAGCTCATAGCAATTGGGGAAAAAAATATTGAATTATATGCACCGAAAAAACTTGTTGATTCAAAGAGAGATCTGAACTCCATTATCAACCTAGATTACTAGGTAACAAAGGCATTGATTACATTTATTTGGATTAACATCAGAAATGATCATACAATCTGTAATAATTTCTGATGCTAAGTAAAACAAATGAAAATGAACACTATGTAAGCGGTTTCCTGTGTACTTTTTTATTATATGGTTTTCTTAACAAACAGAGTGTGACCACCAGTGCATCAGTTGAATGATGTTTACAGAATTAATAGGACCTTTTTTTTTTTTTTTACTATGCAGACATTCTTTTATATATATATTTTAAAACTCTTTCAAGTGCATGATGTACTTTACCAAAAGTATACTACCTCTGTGTCAATTCAATAACCTATTTCATGTTTTTTTCTGTGTGTTTGTAGCCGAGTGAGATTGTGAACTGCAATATCTCCGCTGGTAGACGTGATCAGCATGCAAATAAAGTGTAGCGTAGTAATTCCAATCCCATTCCCCAACAACTGGACGAAACACAGCTTTGATAGTCAACTGATTTTTATTGAGCCACAGCTGGCTTTTATGCAATTCCCCATGCAATGGGTTTCTTTAATGACATTCCAGGGGTTTCCCCCTGGGGGATTTTGTGGAGGACTGGGAACAAAGCCATATTTCCCATGATCCTTTTCTGTACTTGGAAGATAATTGCGTAAGAACAATTCTTTAATTAGATTATCTCCCAAGTACAGAACATTAAACAATATTTCAAAATATCATAATTCTTATAATATTAATCATAACTCCACAAAAGACACTTCACTGAATAGCAGGGATCTGAGTGCCCAATCTGTCGAAATACCGCTCAGATCCATTTGGTAGAACAGGAAAGCCATTCGAGTGAAATTTTGGACCGGTCAGCCACAAGCAGAATCCCCAAAACAGTTCCATGCGATTGACTGTTTTGACCGGTCTTTCTGTCAGGAGTTCTCACAAACAAACTAACGAATGTAAACGTTCATAAACTGGGTAGTCGTATGTCTAATGGTAGTTCGAATGCCGCTCTGTTTTGATGAAAGGAAATGCACGTACGAACAGGGTGGAAGTCCAGCGGTGTTCGCGAGGTTGAGTGGCCGATTTTAGTTACACGCACTCGACGACCAAACACCGCTGGGCGTTCATGCGCAAAGATGCCCGCAGCCACGTGTTCGTTCATACGAATGGCGGCCACCCATCCGACCATTTGGAACTTTGCGGTTTTCAAGTGTTGCTATCTTTAATTGGAGACACACGACTCCACTGGGTGGTCTCCCCGATCGGTAGTTGGTTCGACTCACGAACAATATGTCTGTGTTCTGTTCGTGAAGTAGAAATAGCCGAACCAACTCAGTCTTTTACACAAGGAAGGGGCTAGGTTTGCCACAATGCTCCCCCAGAACCACAAGCCGGCATACACAGTCTGATCCCAACGGATCAGCTTGGGGATGTCCGGAGGAGTACTCACAGATCACTTTTCAAGTTCAGTTTGTCTGGATAACCTTTCAGCGTTGCCATTCAGTTTTCCAGGGCGGTAGTGGATGGTAAAATCGAAGGCCTGTAGCGCTAAACTCCAGCACAGCAGCCTGGCGTTGTCTCCCGGTACCCTGTTTAGCCACACTAACGGGTTGTGATCTGTGAGTAAAGAAAAAGGTTGCCCATACAAATACGGCTGTAGCCATCGGTGTCCACAGGAATTTTTACGGGGGGGTGAGGGGGAGGAGGGCATAATTGTAATGACATCCATGCTTGGTCCCTTTTTGACAGTGTCATGAAAGGGAAGGGGCATAGTCATTATCACATAAAGCCAGTGTGAATAGTGTTTTCACAACTATGGTATCAGGAATACATGTTTGTATTCCTGACACTATAGTGTTCCTTTAAGCAAATTCTGGTCACCATAACAACTTCATCTAAATGAAAATGCTATGATGCCAGGAGGACCCTGGGTGCTCTCTTTCTTTTATGCGGTTAAACCTCTCTCAAATGGTTTAACCCCAAAGGCTTCTTCCAGCTCCAGATCTCCAGTTCTCTCAGTGGTATTCGGCTTCTGAAACGGAGTGCAGATTGACATTAGGCATAGGTGCTGTAAATTGGCTAGAGTGGTAAGTTGACGCTCTAAGCCAATCGCTAGTTCCCGGTTCATAAAAATGTTTTACTTTTTTTATGAATGGGGAGCTACTGATTGGCTTAGAGTGCCAGCTGACCGCTCTAGCCAATCAGTGAAACCCCTACCCAGTGGCACTCTGTGCTTCCTGACACTGATATTTTCTTTTACCTGGGGAGATGAGAAGGTCCAAAGTTTCCCTGCCAGGCCCAGGTACCAAAGCCTTATGACGTGGTGTCCAGAATAAAGTGGAGGGTCCACTTCACTTGTCCTTCCTGCTTCAATCTCCTTTTCTTCTTCTTCATTTGACACATTCTTCTTTTTCTTCTGACACTGTCTTCTCTCCTCCTTGGCTCCTTCTGCTCCTTTACCTTTCTGCTACTTTCTGCTTATTTTGCGCCCTTCTTCTCCTTTTTTCTGAGTGTTAAGGAAACTTATGTAAAAGAGCCCCCAATTTTGAAATAGGAATTAGATTTTAACCCCTTAAGGACACATGACGTGTGTGACACGTCATGATTCCCTTTTATTCCAGAAGTTTGGTCCTTAAGGGGTTAAAAAGACGTTTGAGTCTCATACTTGGAAATACTGTATTAAACAGGTCAAAAAGGGTACTCATTGTGTAAACCTGATCGAGCTGTACTTTAAAGTACTATATAGATGGTACATGGTTCCAACAAAACTGAACAAGATGTATAATGATCACTCCGACCAATGCTGGAGCTGCAGTCTTGATAAGGGATCCCATCTCCATATTTGGTGGGAGTGTTCGGGGTTGGACACTTTGAAAAGTAATCTAAAAAGACTCCTTTTTGAAATATTAGGTACAGAGACATTATTGTCTCCGCAGTTATTTTCTTTTTCACTTAGACCTTCCTCAAATGGACAAACCTCTATCGATCTTAATGATCCATATTTGCATCGCCAGGACTTGTTAAAAGCAAGGGCAACAAAATTGGTATGAAATAACATCCCAAATAAATTACCAGTGCTCAATGGAGAAAGGTTATTACTTGATGAATAACCAAATGGGTCTTTACAAAAGTATATGGTAAAGGTGGTTTATATCTTCCTTTTCTAATACGATTTAGAAACGTTAAACAATACCTATTAACTTTGATTAGTTTGTTTAACTGTTTTTAAGGATAACCCTGGTCCTTAAAGGACCACTCTAGGCACCCAGACGACTTCAGCTTAATGAAGTGGTCTGGGTGCCAGGTCCCTCTAGGATTAACCCTTTTTTTTTATAAACATAGCAGTTTCAGAGAAACTGCTATGTTTATAATGAGGGTTAATCCAGCCTCCAAATCCTGTAGTGGCTGTCTCATTGACAGCCGCTAGAGGCGCTTGCGTGCTTCTCACTGTGAAAATCACAGTGAGAGCACGCAAGCGTCCATAGGAAAGCATTGTAAATGCTTTCCTATGCGACCGGCTGAATGCGAGCGCGGCTCCTGCCGCGCATGCGCATTCAGCCGATGACGTCGCGATCAAGATGGAGAGGAGGAGGAAAGCTCCCCGCCTGGCGCTGGAAAAAGAGGTAAGTTTAACCCCTTCCTCTCTCCAGAGCCCGGCGGGAGGGGGTCCCTGAGGGTGGGGGCACCCTCAGGGTACTCTAGTGCCAGGAAAACGAGTATGTTTTCCTGGCACTAGAGTGGTCCTTTAACCTTTCCACCCGCGCAAGAATGAATGATGTATGTGGTATGAATGATGAGGGTGCTTTTGGGGATTAAATTGGAAAATAATTCTGATGCATTAGGATTGCTGTTAAACAATGTATTTATACCAATGTCAACTGTTTTTATTGTATTCTATATGCATCAGACTTCAATAAAGAATATATAAAATAAAGACATTAAACATGCTAGCTAAAACCCTGCCAGCGACTGAGGTTTGTAAGACATGAGTAGGAATAGCTGATAGGAATATGACCACTGGGACCACTCTCATAGGGAAGCAGAGAAAAAATAATAGAAAATAAACATAAACATAAGACAATTGCGAAGAAGAAGTTGCTAAGCTGAATTCACTAGGTCTGACAGCTTGCTATGATGCCGAGGTTCAGCCTATACTGACATCATCATAAACATCCAGCAACAATTACTAACATCATAAAAAACCCTCCAGAATGTATTACTGACATCATAATAAACATCTAGCAATTATTCCTGACATCATATTTAACCTCTAGCAACCATTACTGACATCATAATAATCCTCCAACAACCAATATTGACATCATAATAAAACCTCCATCAAGTAGAACTGACATCCTAATCAAACTTCTGCATTTATTACTGACATCATAATAATCCTCCATCAACCATTACTGACATTATAAGAATCCTCCGACAACCATTATTGAAATCATAATAAAACCTCCATCAAGGAAAACTGACATCCTAATCAACCTCCTGCATTTATTACTGACATCATAAAAAACCTCCTGAATTTATCACTGACATCATAATAATCCTCCATAAACCATTGCTGACATAATAATCAATCTCCAGCAACCATTACTGACATCATAATAAACATCCAGCACCTATGACTTACATCAGAAAAACCTCCATAATCTATTACTGACATCATAATAAACCTCCAGCAACCATTACTCACATAAGAAAAAACACTCCAGAATGTATTATTGACATCATAATAAACCTCCTGCAACTATTACTGACATCATAATAAACCTCCAGCACCCATTACTTACATCAGAAAAAACCTCCAGAATGTATTACTGATATCATAATAAACCTCCAGCAACCATTGAACAGTAAGTTGAATTTTACTTTACAGGGTAGTAATTTTATTCCCCCTCATTATTTTTTAGGGTGAGGGGGGAAGGTAGGGGTTAATTATTTGGGTGTGTGACTAAGGGCTCGGGGACCCATAGTCACCTTTGATGGGGGAGGGGAGGATTTTCATTTAGGGCCCCACACACTGCACACACTATACACACACTGCACACACACTGCATACACTATGCACACTCTACACACACTGCATACACACTGCACATACTGCATACACTATACACACACTGCACTAACTATACACACACTGCACACATTATACACACACTGCATACACCCTATACACACACTGCATACACACTATACACACACTGCATACACACTATACACACACTGCACACACTATACACACACTACACACACTATACACACACTATACACACAATATACAAACACACTGTACACACTATACACACACTGTACACACTATGCACACACTGCATACATTATGCACACACTATACACACACACTACACACACTGCACACAATATACACACACTACACACACTGCATACACACTGCACACACTATACACACTGCACACACTATACACACACTGCACACAGTACATGCACTACACACACTGCATACACACTATACACACACACTATACACACACTGCATACACGATGCACACACTGCACACTCTATACACACACTGCACACACTATACACACACTGCACACACTCTACACACACTGCATACACTAAACACACTATACACACACTGCATACACACTGCACACACTGCATACACTATACACACACTGCACTAACTATACACACACTGCACACACTATACACACACACTGCATATACACTATACACACATTGCACACACTATACACATACTGCACACACTATACACAAACTGTACACACTATACACACACTGTACACACTATGCACACACTGCATACACTATGCACACACTATACACACACACTACACACACTGCACACAATACACACACACTACACACACTGCATACACCCTGCACACACTATACACACTGCACACACTAAACACACTGTACACACAATACACACACTGTACACACTATGCACACACTGCATACACTATGCACACACTATACACACACACTACACACACTGCACACAATATACACACACTACACACACTGCATACACCCTGCACACACTATACACACTGCACACACTATACACACACTACATGCACTACACACACTGCATACACACTATACACACACACTATACACACACTGCATACACTATGCACACACTGCACACTCTATACACACACTGCACACACTATACACACACTGCACACACTGCACACACTCTACACACACTGCATACACTGCATACACTATACACACACTGCATACACTGCATACACTATACACACTGCATACACCTGCACACACTGCACACACTGCACACACTATACACAAACTGTACACACTATACACACACTGTACACACTATGCACACACTGCATACACTATGCACACACTATACACACACACTACACACACTGCACACACTATACACACACTACACACACTGCATACACCCTGCACACACTATACACACTGCACACACTATACACACACTGTACACACTATACACACACTGTACACACTATGCACACACTGCATACACTATGCACACACTATACACACACACTACACACATTGCACACAATATACACACACTACACACACTGCATACACCCTGCACACACTATACACACTGCACACACTATACACACACTGCACACACTACATGCACTACACACACTGCATACACACTATACACACACACTATACACACACTGCATACACTATGCACACACTGCACACTCTACACACACACTGCACACACTATACACACACTGCACACACTGCACACACTCTACACACACTGCACACACTGCATACACTATACACACACTGCATACACACTGCACACACTGCATACACTATACACACACTGCATACACACTGCACACACTGCATACACTATACACACACTGCACTAACTATACACACACTGCACACACTATACACACACTGCACACACACTATACACACACTGCACACACTATACACACACTGTACACACTATGCACACACTGCATACACTATGCACACACTATACACACACACTATACACACACTGCATACACTATGCACACACTGCACACTCTATACACACACTGCACACACTATACACACACTGCACACACTGCACACACTCTACACACACTACATACACTATACACACTCTATACACACACTGCATACGCACTGCACACACTGCATACACTGCATACACTATACACACACTATACACACACTGCACTAACTATACACACACTGCACACACTATACACACACTGCACACACACTATACACACACTGCACACACTATACACACACTGCACACACTATACATACACTGTACACACTATGCACACACTGCATACACTATGCACACACTATACACACACACACTATACACACACTGCATACACTATGCACACACTGCACACTCTATACACACACTGCACACACTATACACACACTGCACACACTGCACACACTCTACACACACTGCATACACTATACACACTCTATACACACTGCATATGCACTGCACACACTGCATACACTATACACACACTGCACTAACTATACACACACTGCACACACTATACACACACTGCATACACACTATACACACACTGCATACACACTATATACACACTATACACACTGCACACACTATACACACACTGCATACACACTATACACACACTGCACACACTATACACACACTGCACACACTATACACACACTGTACACACTATACACAAACTGCACACACTACATGCACTACACACACTGCATACACACTATACACACACTGCATACACTATGCACACACTATACACACACTATACACACACTGCATACACTATGCACACACTGCACACTCTATACACACACTGCACACACTATACACACACTGCATACACTTCATACACTATACACACACTGCATACACATACATTTAAAAAAAATTGCAGTTGTTTTTTACATTTCAAAGTTGGGGAGGGGGGTGCCAAATAAAGGATCCGCCCCGGGTGCCAAATGCTCCAGGTACGCCCCTGTATAGAGGGGAGCCATGTTACTCTGTATATAGAGAGGAGCCATGTTTACACTGTATATAGAGGGAGCCATGTTACTCTGTATATAGAGAGGAGCCATGTTTACACTGTATATAGAGGGGAGCCATGTTATTCTGTATATAGAGGGAGCCATGTTATTCTGTATATAGAGGGAGCCATGTTTACACGGTATATAGAAGGAAGCCATGTTACTCTGTATATAGAGGGAGCCATGTTACTCTGTATATAGAGGGGAGCCATGTTTATACGGTATATAGAGGGAAGCCATGTTACTCTGTATATAGAGAGGAGCCATGTTTACACTGCATATAGAGGGAGCCATGTTACTCTGTATATAGAGAGGAGCCATGTTTACACTGTGTATAGAGGGGAGCCATGTTACTCTGTATATAGAGGGAACCATGTTATTCTGTATATAGAGGGAGCCATGTTTACATGGTATATAGAGGGAAGCCATGTTACTCTGTATATAGAGGGAGCCATGTTATTCTGTATATAGAGGGAGCCATGTTTACACGGTATATAGAGGGAAGCCATGTTACTCTGTATATAGAGAGGAGCCATGTTTACACTGTATATAGAGGGAGCCATGTTTACATGGTATATAGAGGGAAGCCATGTTACTCTGTATATAGAGGGAGCCATGTTACTCTGTATATATAGGGAGCCATGTTATTCTGTATATAGAGGGAGCCATGTTTACATGGTATATAGAGGGAAGCCATGTTACTCTCTATATAGAGAGGAGCCATGTTTACACTGTATATAGAGGGAGCCATGTTACTCTGTATATAGAGAGGAGCCATGTTTACACTGTATATAGAGGGGAGCCATGTTACTCTGTATATAGAGGGAACCATGTTATTCTGTATATAGAGGGAGCCATGTTTACACGGTATATAGAGGGAGCCATGTTACTCTGTATATAGAGAGGAGCCATGTTTACACTGCATATAGAGGGAGCCATGTTACTCTGTATATAGAGAGGAGCCATGTTTACACTGTATATAGAGGGGAGCCATGTTACTCTGTATATAGAGGGAACCATGTTATTCTGTATATAGAGGGAGCCATGTTTACATGGTATATAGAGGGAAGCCATGTTACTCTGTATATAGAGGGAGCCATGTTATTCTGTATTTAGAGGGAGCCATGTTTACACGGTATATAGAGGGAAGCCATGTTACTCTGTATATAGAGAGGAGCCATGTTTACACTGTATATAGAGGGAGCCATGTTTACATGGTATATAGAGGGAGCCATGTTACTCTGTATATAGAGAGGAGCCATGTTTACACTGTATATAGAGGGAGCCATGTTTACATGGTATATAGAGGGAAGCCATGTTACTCTGTATATAGAGGGAGCCATGTTACTCTGTATATATAGGGAGCCATGTTATTCTGTATATAGAGGGAGCCATGTTTACACGGTATATAGAGGGAAGCCATGTTACTCTCTATATAGAGAGGAGCCATGTTTACACTGTATATAGAGGGAGCCATGTTACTCTGTATATAGAGAGGAGCCATGTTTACACTGTATATGGAGGGGAGCCATGTTACTCTGTATATAGAGGGAACCATGTTATTCTGTATATAGAGGGAGCCATGTTTACACGGTATATAGAGGGAGCCATGTTACTCTGTATATAGAGAGGAGCCATGTTTACACTGTATATAGAGGGGAGCCATATTACTCTGTATATAGAGGGAACCATGTTATTCTGTATATAGAGGGAGCCATGTTTACACGGTATATAGAGGGAAGCCATGTTACTCTGTATATAGAGAGGAGCCATGTTATTCTGTATATAGAGGGAGCCATGTTACTCTGTATATAGAGGGAGCCATGTTATTCTGTATATGGAGCAGGGGAGGGCTGGCAGCCTTAGGCCTGGGGGGCAAAACCAGTCAAGTGGCCTATTGCGCCATCAAATCAGTTCACCATCCATGCCCACCTTTTCCTGGTTTTATAACGGATATTGATGTTATGCTAATGAGTAGCTCTTTGCCATACCCACTCCTTCACGGCTCTGACTTTAAATGTTGTCAGAGCACAGGCTGAGAATCTCTGAGCCTGTGCTCTGACTCACTAACTGAGCGCTGGAACCACGAGGGAGAGGATATGATCTGACTGCACCTACTGCTGGTGCGCACCAGTGGACCACCAGCGAATCGTTTAAATTAAATATTCTGGTGTACCCAACTTGTGAGCTGTGTTGGCCGCCGGGTGCCTCTGTTGTCATGGCACCCTGCGTGACCGCACAGCTTGCCCACCCCAACGGCTGGCCCTGCTGACACACACTGACGTTACTACTTAGACATCCCTCAATATTAATACAGACATCAGAGTAAACACCAATAAACTGTGGAAACAGAGATGATCCCCCCAAATTTATAAAGGTTTGCTTAGAGGATTTATTGTAAGATTAAATCATGCCTCCTCCTCTCTCTCCCCCATGCGCTGCTCTGTAGGCTGGGAGGAAGTGAAGAGTAATCACAGTCTCCCTGCACAACGCCACCTGTGGCTGCATGGGGAACAGCTGTTTAATGTAATGCTTGCAGGACGGCCAGCTGCCGCAGAACCTCTTTGTTTCCGTCTCTGCAAAGGGCTCCGGGCACTGCTTGTTGTGTGTGTGAGCCACTGTAAATTAGGGGCAGAGGGCAGAGGGCACTTGCACTGCGGTCAAGACGGGTCTGGGCAGGAGGAGAGTGCAGTGCAATCAGTGAACTCCCCTCCTGTGGGTCACCAGTAGACTGGTGCACCTGCCCAGGATCAGAGCCGGTGCAAGGATTTTTGCCGCCCTAGACAAAATATAAATTTGCCGCCCCCCCATGTGACATCACAATGCCCCACCCATATGAACTAACGCCAGTGCTGCACACAGTGTGTGTTTACATTAAAAAGCCTGCAGGGGCCAGCTATAGACACCACAACCACTTCATTAAGCTATAGTGTCCCTTTAATGTGAGGTGAATTATAGATTAGTGTCACTAATAATATACTAGATTGCCTACTTACAATTAGATCAGGATGACGATGAACTGCAGTTTGGCTCCACTGGTCTGGTGTAGAACAGGATCTCTGGAGGCTGTTTGCAACTGTGGTCACAAAATTCAATGTTCTGGGAGAATTAGAAGCAGCTCCATTTTTTGGGGGCCTCTTACACAGCTCAAGGTCTGGGCCCCAGGGCCTGACGGTGAGTATGCCCATAAGGCCCACTCATAAGTCCACTTATATGTTCCACCCACCCATGAGTTCGCTCACAGGGAGTGGAGTGTGTAGGGGATGTGTTATGAGTTATTGTAGAGGATCTAATATGTGTGCTTATGGTATGTAGTTTATAGGGACACCAGTTTGTGCAGGTGATGCAGTGTGTTTGTGTGTAGTGGAAGCAGTGTGTATTTGTGTATAAGGGATGTATTATGTGTTTCTGGTTGTGTGTAAGGGATGCATTGTGTGAATCTGTGTTTGTATGCATAAGGGATGCAAGGTGTGTGTCTGTATGTGTGTGCATTGAGTGTAAGAGATGCATTGTGTTTCTGTGTGTATGTAAGAAAAGCAGTGTGTGTGTGTGTTTGCATTGTCTGTTTCTGTGTATGTGTGCAAAGGATGCATTGTCTTTGTGTGGGGGTTGCATTGTGTGTGTGTGTAATGGATGCATTGTGTGTTTCTCTGTGTGTAAGGGAAGCATGTTGTGTTTCTGTGTATGTATAGGGATGTATTGTGTGTTTCTGTGTATGTATAGGGATGCATTGTGTGTGTGTGTGTGTGCGCATAGTGTGAAAGAGCTCCCTGTCTTGCCCCCTGTCCTATAGAGCTGTCCCTTCTGTCCCTTAGAGCTTCTTAACCCTCCTACTTCTTCTTACTCCCCCTTCTTCTTCTTACCCCCTCTTCTTCTTCTTCTTCTTCTTACACCCCCCCTTCTTCTTACCCCCTTCTTCTTCTTACTCCCTTCTTCTTCTTACTCCCCCTTCTTCTTCTTACTACTCCCCCTTCTTACTCCCCCTTCTTCTTCTTCTTCTTATCTCCCCTCCTTCTTATTCCCCCTCTTCTTACTCCCCCTCCCCTTCTTATCTCCCCTCCTTCTTATTCCCCCCTCTTCTTACTCCCCTTCCCCCTCTTCTTCTTACTCCCCCTTCTTCTTCTTATCTCCCCTCCTTCTTATTCCCCCTCTCCCTCTTCTTACTCCCCATCCCCTTCCCCCCTCTTTTTCTTATCTCCCCTCCTTCTTATTCCCCCCTCTTCTTACTCCCCTTCCCCCTCTCCCTACTCCCCCTCCCTCTCTTCTTACTCCCCCTCCCTCTCTTCTTCTTACTCCCCCTCCCTCTCTTCTTACTCCCCTCCCCTCTTACTCCCCCCTCCCCTCTTACTCCCCCCTCCCCTCTTACTCCCACCTCCCCTCTAACTCTTCTCCCCCTCTTCTTATCCCCCCCTCTTCTTATTCCCCCCTCTTCTTATTCCCCCCTCTCCCCTCTTCTTATTCCCCCCTTCTCCCCTCTTCCTCTTCCCCCCCTCTTCCCTCTTCTTATCCCCCCTCCCGTCTTCTTATTCCCCCCTCCCCTCTTCTTATCCCCCCTCCCCTCTTCTTATCCCCCTCTCCCGTCTTCTTATCCCCCCCCTTCTAATTCACCCCCTCTCCTTATTCCCCCCTCTCCCCTCTTCTTATTCCCCCCTCCCCTCTTCTTATCCCCCCTCCCCTCTTCTTATCTCCCTCTCCCCTCTTCTTATCCCCCCTCTCCCCTCTTCTTATCCCCCCTCTCCCCTCTTCTTATTCCCCCCTCTCCCCATCCCCCTCCCCTCTTCTTATCCCCCCTCTCCCTATCCCCCCTCTTCCCTCTTCTTATTCCCCCCTCTCCCCTCTTCTTATTCCCCCCCCTCTTCTTATCCCCCCTCTCCCCTCTTCTTATCCCCCCCTCCCCTCTTCTTATCCCCCCCACCCTCTCCCCTCTTCTTATTCCCCCCACCCTCTCCACTCTTCTTATTCCCCCCCTCCCTTCTTCTTACCCCCTCCCCTGTAGCGTGGCCGAGCTGCTTTCCTGTCCGCGGTCCCGGCCGGAGTGATGGAAAAGTGCACGCTCAGTGTGCACTTCCTGTCAGTCCGGCCGGTTACAGGAAACAGAAACTCCGCGCGGAACAGGAGTTTCTGTTTCCTGTAACCGGCCGGACTGACAGGAAGTGCACACTCAGTGTGCACTTTCCTATCACTCCGGCCGGGACCGCGGACCAGAGACCAGCTCGGCCACGCTACAGGGGAGGGGAGGGAGGGAAAAGCTGCTGCAGCCGCCTGAGCACCCTTTACAGAGCGCTCGGCGGCTGCAGCATTTAAAGGGCCGGCCCACCGCGGCCGGTCCTAAAAGAATTTCGGGTGGCCTGGGGGGCAATTGCCTCCCCGGCCCAGCCCGCCCCTGATATAGAGGGAGCCATGTTTACACGGTATATAGAGGGAAGCCATGTTACTCTGTATATAGAGAGGAGCCATGTTTACACTGTATATAGAGGGAGCCATGTTACTCTGTATATAGAGAGGAGCCATGTTTACACTGTATATAGAGGGAGCCATGTTTACATGGTATATAGAGGGAAGCCATGTTACTCTGTATATAGAGGGAGCCATGTTACTCTGTATATAGAGGGAGCCATGTTTACACGGTATATAGAGGGAAGCCATGTTACTCTGTATATAGAGAGGAGCCATGTTTACACTGTATATAGAGGGAGCCATGTTACTCTGTATATAGAGGGGAGCCATGTTACTCTGTATATAGAGGGAACCATGTTATTCTGTATATAGAGGGAGCCATGTTTCCACGGTATATAGAGGGAAGCCATGTTACTCTGTATATAGAGGGAGCCATGTTATTCTGTATATAGAGGGAGCCATGTTTACACGGTATATAGAGGGAAGCCATGTTACTCTGTATATAGAGGGAGCCATGTTACTCTGTATATAGAGAGGAGCCATGTTTACACTGTATATAGAGGGGAGCCATGTTACTCTGTATATAGAGGGGAGCCATGTTACACTGTATATAGAGGGAGCCATGTTACTCTGTATATAGAGGGAGCCATGTTTACTCTGTATATAGAGGGGCGCCATGTTACTATCTGAGGTGGTTAACTATGATTGGCCCTGGCATGTTTGTTAGTCTGGCCTGCATGGTTGTCTGGCATGAATAAAAGTAGCATGTTCCAACTATATTAGTAGTTAGACTAGTTTGCACTAAAACATGTGCAAATGGGGAGTTTGCGGTTGTGCAAATGGACTGTTTGCGGTTGTTTGCGGTGCGTTAAACGGGGAGTTTGGTCTGTCACTGTGAAGCGGCGTAACCCTTACACTACCTGATCGATACAACATCATACCTGATGTTTTAAAGCACGTTATTCCAAACAATTTAGGAATGTTAGGTGATTTCTGCCCTTTATGGATTAAAACCAGACTCTGCATCAACTGTCTAATTTTCCATGGGAGTTTTGCCATGGATCCCCCTCCGGCATGCCACAGTCCAGGTGTTAGTCCCCTTGAAACAACTTTTCCATCACGTTTGTGGCCAGAAAGAGTCCCTGTGGGTTTCAAAATTCGCCTGCCCATTGAAGTCAATGGCGGTTCGCCCGGTTCGACGGTTCGCGAACATTTGCGGAAGTTCCTGTTCGCCGTTCGCGAACCGAAAATTTTGTGTTCGCGACATCACTAGTGGTAGCACACACAAGGTTTGCAAAATATACTGTGCAAACTCAATTTGTGTGTTAAAAAGGCAGAAAAAAACGCTTATTACCACTACACCTGGTACAAGCTAGCGGAATAATTATCCCACGCTAAGGTTCAAAATATGCCTTTTGAAATATCCTGGCATGTCTTCTTTAAGAAATGGTATGGCTTTATGGGGTATTTGGATTATATAGCCTGGTAAAATACTCTAAAATGGGATATGGGCACAGCGTAAAAATGTAAAGTTTGCAAAAAAATTGAATGGCTGTGTCCCAAATGTGCCCCTCCGATGTCCACATATACCTGGCAAAGGTACATACGGGGGTATTTTTGTACTCAGCAGACATAGCTGAGCAACATATGAAGTATTATACAGTGGTAGTACACATAAGGTTTGCAAAATATACTGTGCAAACTCACTTTGTGTGTCAAAAAGGCAGAAAAAATGCTTATTACCACTACACCTGGTACAAGCTAGCGGAAAAATGATCCCATGCTAAGGTTCAAAATATGCCTTTTGAAATACCCTGGGATGTCTTCTTTAAGAAATGGTATGGCTTTATGGGGTATTTGGATTATATAGCCTGGTAAAATACTCTAAAATGGGACATGGGCACAGCGTAAAAATTTAGTTTGAAAACAAATGGAATGGCTGTGTCCCAAATGTGCCCCTCCGATGTCCACATATACCTGGCAAAGGTACATACGGGGGTATTTTTGTACTCAGCAGACATAGCTGAGCAACATATGAAGTATTATACAGTGGCAAAATATACTGTGCAAACTCACTTTGTGTGTCAAAAAGGCAGAAAAAACGCTTATTACCACTACACTTGGTACAAGCTAGCGGAAAAATGATCCCACGCTAAGGTTCAAAATATGCCTTTTGAAATACCCTGGGGTGTCTACTTTAAGAAATGGTAGGCCTTAGTGGGGTAGTTTGAATTTAAAACCTGTGAAGATGCTTGGAAATTGCACATAGGCCCAGCGTCAAAATTCAAAGTTCGGTAAAAACTGATATGGCTTGGTCTCCTATATGGCATTGTAGCTTCACAAAATAGTGCCAAAGACACTCATTGAGGATGTCCTTTTACTCAGAAGACTTAGCTGAGCATAATTTGGGGGTTTTGAACACATACGAAATATACAAAATGCCCAGCAAAAATGCAATCCGTATGTAAAAAAGGCCCAAAATTATTTTTTGCCACATATTTTGGCATATATTTGTGAAAAAAATTGGGGCATGTTAAGGCACGATATGCACCATATGAGATACCCTGGAGTGTCTACTTTTACAAATGGTAGGCCTTTGTGGTTTTTTTTTGAACAGTCAAACTGTTATAATACCCCAAATGGAAGAATAGGCTCATTAAATCCGTCTCTCAAAATTCTACTGTGAATACTGAAAAGGACAGGTCTCCTGTATGGCACTGTAGCTTCACGAAATAGTGCCAAAGACATACAATGGGGATGTCCTTTTACTCAGAAGACTTAGCTGAGCATAATTTGGGGGGTTTGAACTTAGTGGCACATATGAAATATACAAAATGCCCAGCAAAAATGCAATCCGTATGTAAAAAATGCACAAAATAATTTTTTACCACATACTTTGGCATATATTGGTGAAAAATGGGGGCATGTTAAGGCACAATATGCACCTTATGAGATGCCCTGGAGTGTCTACTTTTACAAATGGTAGGCCATTGTGGTTTTTTTTTGAACAGTCAAACTACTATAATACCCCAAATGGAAGCATAGGCTCATTAAATCCGTCTCTCAAAATTCGACTGTGAATACTGAAAAGGACAGGTCTCCTATATGGCACTGTAGCTTCACAAAATAGTGCCAAAGACATACAATGGGGGTGTCATTTTACTCAGCAGATGTAACTGAACACGAAATAAAACGTTGTACAGCAATAGTACACACCAACTTTACAAAATACACATCAGAAGTTCTTTGTTATAAGTTTGTGTGCCAAACCCCCCAAAAAACTGAATTTTACTCCAATATTTAGCAGAGGTTGGTGGTGAAATGGCTACGTAGAAAGTGTCAAAACAACCTTAGGTAAATAGCCTGTGGTGTCTACTATATATAAATATATACTTTTGTGTTGCAATTTTGTTTTCTGTTATGGCTATTAAGCTAACAAGACAAACATACCAAATTCTAAAATCGCTCAACATTTAAAGTTTATTTTACTCCTTGTGCTTTGTGACCTGTAACTACCAAAAAAAAACTTAAAATCCCAGACACATTATATATTCTGTAAATCAGAACAACTAAATGAATTTATTTTTAATTACTTTCCTTAACCTGCACTAATTGTGCACACATTATTATTGCAAAAACTGTAAAAAAACTCATTTTTTTATTTTTCTGTATTTTTTTTATAATAAATAAGCATTTATGTAGATATATGTTACATCAAATTAAATCCCTTTCTGTCCTTTAAAAAACGGTATATAATATGCGTCGGTGCAATAAATTAGTAAAATGTAAATTGCAGTTTAATGCAAACAGCAAAAAATGCAAAAAATGCCGTTGTCATTAAGTGAAAGACAAGCTTCTGAAGCTCTGTCCTTAACCCCTTAAGGACCAAACTTCTGGAATAAAAGGGAATCATGACATGTCACACATGTCATGTGTCCTTAAGGGGTTAAGGGGTTAATCAACCTCCAGCAACCCGTAATGACATCATAGTAATCCTCCAACAACAAATAGTAGAGGGCCGAGAATGGGACCTTGGGGAACACCACACGGGACTGGGAGAGGTAGGGAGTCACTGTCAGAAATGGACACATATTGAGAGCGATCCGATACATACGATCGAAACCAGGTTAGCGGACGATCACCAATACCTGAGTTTTTGAGTTTGTGCAGTAGAATGTCGTGGTCTACTGTGTCAAAGGCCTTTGCAAAATCAAGGAAAATAGCTCCAGTTAGGTCTCCTTGTTCCATGCCAGTTTGGATGTCATTGCAAACTTTTAAGAGGGCAGTTGTAGTGGAGTGATTCAGGCAAAAACCTGATTGATCAGGGGTCAGATAGTTAGATTGTTGGTAATACTCACATAGTTGCGTATGGACGCATTTTTCTAAGATTTTTGACAATACTGAGAGCAATGATATTGGGCGATAGTTAGAAACGTAAGTAGTGTCACCACTTTTATGGATAGGCACTACTCTCGCAGTCTTCCAAAGTTTGGGTACATATCCAGACATTAAGGATTCATTAATTAGGGTTGTGACAGGTTTAGCAATTGCCGGCGCACTGACCTTCAACAACATTGCTGGGATTTGATCAGGTACAGGATTGTTTTTCATTTTTAAATTATTAAGGTGTTTTTTAATTACACTAATAGGTACAGGTCTAAAATTGAACTTGCCTATATTTGGTCTTTGCAAATTCAGTGGGGCCTGATCCACATTTGTAGTTTCAGGGTGCGTGTCATTTATTGGCTTGGCAATCAGGGTGGTGGAGCATCCGACAAAATGCATTTGCTACATCTAAGGGAAGTTGTAGGGTTTGGTTGTAAACTTTGACAGTGGAGGGTTGGGGTCGGATTGGGGGAGTAAGTTATTTACTAGTTTCCAAACGTTTCTAGGGTTTGAAATGTTATTGTTCAGATTTTCACAGAATATTAGGCCTTGGCCAATTTTGTTTGCTTTGTGCATATATTTTGCCATTGTCTATATGCACAGTGATCGTAATAATCCTCAATCAACCATTACTGACATTATAATATACCTCCAGTAACTATAATAACATCATAATAATTCTTCAGCAATAATTACTGACATCATAATTAACCTCCAGAAGCTATTACTGATGTCATAATAATCCTCCATCAACCATTACTGACATCATAATTATACATCTTCAGCAACTATAGTTGACATCATAATCAACCTCCAGCAACCCTTACTGACATTATAATAATCCTCTAACAACCATTATTGACATCACAAGAAAACCTCCAGCAAGTAAAACTGACATCCTAAACAAACTTCTGCATTTATTACTGACATCATAATAATCCTCCATCAACCATTACTTACATTATAATAAACCTCCAGCAACCATTAATGAGATCATAATAAATCTATAGCAATCATTACTGACATCATAATAATCACCCAACAACCAATATTGACATCATAATAAAACCCTCCATCAAGTAAAACTGACATCCTAATCAAACTTCTGCATTTATAACTGGCATCATAATAAACCTCCTGAATTCATCACTGACATCATAATAATCCTCCAGCAACCATTACTGACATCATAATAAACATCCAGCACCTATGACTTACATCAGAAAAAAACCTCCATAATCTATTACTGACATCATAATAAACCTCCAGCAACCATTACTGACACAAGAAAAAAACCTCTATAATGTATTATTGACATCATAATCAACCTCCAGCAACCCTTATAATAATCCTCTAACAACCATTATTGACATCATAATAAAACCTCCAGCAAGTAAAACTGACATCCTAATCAAACTTCTGCATTTATTACTGACATCATAATAAACCTCCATCAACCATTACTGACATTATAAGAATCCTCCGACAACCATTATTGACATCATAATAAAACTTCCATCAAATAAAACTGACATCCTAACCAACCTCCTGTGTTTGTTACTGACATCATAATAATCCTCCATAAACCATTACTGACTGTGACAAAACGTAGTATTTTCTTGTCCTCGTTAATTTCCCTGCATCCGGTAGATGGATCTACCACCCCCCTGGCTCATTGAACTTCAAAGAAAACCACAAACTTAAGTGCTCTCTCTGTGTGGCTGCCGTTCATATAAGCGAACAACACATGCGCTGGAAAACAGCGTCCATCTTGTCTCCGGAAAGCACGCAGCGGTACCTGGTCATCGAATGTCTGGAACGCTAAAGCGGACACTCAACCCCGTGAACACCGGCGTTTTGGTACGAACACCTGCGTCTTTCCATGACAAGCCAGGAGAATGTTGTTCGGTAGGATTGTTTGCATAAACAAGGCAAACAATTGCTACCTATGAGCCAGGGAACCTTTCTACTTTTGGTTCGTTTTGGACCTCCTGAAGGTGACTGACCGCTACCCCTGATTCTCTGGAACTGATTTGGGCAGACGTCATGTGTGGATTCGGCTGTGTTTGTGGGATCTAAGCACTATTTGGATATGTTGTACGCTCAGATTCAGGCTATCCCGGGATATAATGTTTGTGGGGGCACTATGTATGTTATATGTGTTTTGGGGTCTTTTATGTTTTATATTTTGTACCCCTAGTGCCTGGGAGATAATTAGTTTAAGCAAAGTACACTAAATTATCTCCCAGACACAGAGAGTCCAGGGCGTGTTTTACTATTTCTTTGCTTGAGAGCCCATGCTGGGGGTCTGTGTATATAGGTGGGCCATTTGGCCAGAATAAAACATTCCTGTTGTACCCTTCATCAAGTCTCGACTGATGTTTGGGTATGCGAATGATGAAGCAATTGATTTGTTCTCATGACTTGCTTGGCTTTCGGGAGAGTACGAACTAGCATACTATGCATACTAGCATATTGGGAGTGTGCGAACGAACGTACTTCACGAAGTACAGGGGGTTTGTTACACTGATATCATAATACACCTGATTCACAGATCAAGCGAGAAAAAGTAGAGGAAAGAAGAAACAAAAAACATATCTGTATTCCTTTATTTAATATAGAACTATATTTCTGCATTATATATTTATTATTTTTGTTATGTATATATTGTGCAGTAGGCTAAAAGGTGCATTTTTAAAGCCGATTTGATTCGTCCAAATTGTTTTCCTAAAATGATTGAATGAACGAAATTTGCTTTACAAATAAAGTCAGAGGAACCATTTTTTTCCCGCTGTGCACAAGTATGAAAAAGATTAGAGAGATCATTTAGGTTTATAATTTTATGGGTGATGTTTATTTATTTTTCCGATTAAAGATATTATACAGGGTTATAGGTAAGGATTTTTTTCCCAACTGTAGCAATACTGGACATGATGATATGATATGTTGAAACAGCTAATGGTTTGTTTCCAATGCTGCCCCTAGGTGTTAATGACCAGCCTGTCATTGCTAAAATGGTTGTCAGTAGCTGCTTCTCAAGCCAAAAGTGTCTTCATTACTGATGGTGAATTACCAGTTAATGTTATTGTAAACGATTCCCATAGAGTATAATGAAAGGCATTAACTGCTACTTACCCCAAGGTTTCCAATTTAGGCCTCGATTTAATATTTTGGATAAGCTTTTCAATTTTTTTTATATTTGTGGATAACATTTTTAAATAATACATTGGGTGTTGTGAGACACCATAACATGAACATTCTAAAATATAACTTTTATTGAATATCAATTGAAATTATCCACCACAGGGATATAGATGAGATAGCCTCCTAACCAGCTGGATGTTTTAAATAGTACAGCAAGAAGTAACAGTAAAATATCTTGTCCTGCAAAAATAGATATATGCAAACTAGAACTAAGGTCGGTTCTAGCATGTTTCTCCAAAAGGGGGTGGGGGGATTTAAGATATAGTAAAAATCAGGTAATGCAAAATATACCCAGGTGGATGGAGAGATCTAATGTTCAAATGAAGATTATGTCCAGAAATGTATCCAGAGGTTTAAGCAGTGGATTATAAAGTGTCAAGTTTGCCACTGAATATCATTTGGATTACCTTTGCAACATAATATCACACAACCCTGCAAGGGATAAGTAGCATGCCATATTAGCTGCACTCCTGATGATCCTGGCGACAGCTGCTGGGTGAAAAGCGCGTTGAGTGCAGAACTAGGTGTTTCTCGTGCTGGAGGCTTTGCACTCATTACTCAAATTAAGCTTAACCTTACTCCTCCACTCAAGACCCTAGATTGATTTATTTATTTTTGCTTCTCCTTAATCATCCTTAGTCCTTCGATTATTGGCGCAGCATCATCTTACTTTTTGCAAATTTATATCTCGGGCTGCTGACATGGAGGGAACATGTGCTGGAGGGAAAAGAGGGGAAAATATATGGTGCAGCATGTCAAATTTCCAAATTAAAAATGGAAGAAAATACACTTACAGTGTAGGGAGCTTAGCTCTAGATGTAGCACCTGGGAAGTACAATCTCACTACATGTCAATTGGAATTTGAGGACCCCTCCAAGGCACTTCTACCATTTTTGCATCTCCTCTACTCTATATGCACATGTATGTTTCATTCACATGAAAGAGATACAGAATTCACCTAAAATTTTCGGCGCCAACTGTTCACCTAATGCATATGCAAATGAGCAGATCAGCATCAACCAATCGTGCTGAATCTGCTTTGACGTAATATGTTGGCTTCAATTAACCCTACTAGTGTTAAGTAGGTTTGATTCAAAGTGTGCTCAAAAAACCCGTGTAGCAATGTGGTGTATCCGAATTGATAGACATATCGGATACATCAGTAATTAATTTGTCGGCTTCTCGCTGATCGTCTCGTGGCACTAAGAACATATTGTCGTTTTAGTGGAGTGGAATTAAAAGACTGAAGGGCTTCAGGGGGATATGCAGGGACATATGAGACCGTTACGAGGATCAAGTACTTCTTCTAGTTGAAGTAACCCTTTCAGTGCCGTGCTAATTATCCATGGTTGCACAAATCAACCATGTAGCAGTGTGGTATAACTGCATTGATGCTAACTATCGGATACATATTATAGTGATAGATTCGTCGGGTTCTTGCTGATGGTCTCGTTACATCAAGAACAAATAGTCGTTCTAAAGGAGTGGGAATAAAGGACTGATGGGCTTAGGAGGGATATATGCAGGGACATATGAAACCGTTAGGAGGATCAAAGCCTCTTACGATACAGTGACCCTTTCCGTGCCACGCTTGTACTCACCCTAGTATAATGCTTATCATACACTAGGAGAACTTAGTCTCCCTGCGTGTGTTTCGACTGGCGCTAGAGTTACAATGCTTGTGGATGGGGATCATGAAGGGGTTGAACTCGGGCATGATACATAGTATTGGATATGGTTTTTAGTCAGTTTTTTGTGTGTTAAGAGGTAGCACTAAACTCAAGGGCATACTGATTCTTTCAGTGCGTGCTGAAGCTTTGCACTTCAATGGTGCCCAATTTGTGCAGGATGAAAAGGGTCTCGTAATATGTGTCATTTCTAATAATATGATTTGGTTGCAATAAATGTAGTGCTTAGAGTCACATCAAGTATTTTAAACGAGTACTGTCACAAACCGAGTCAGTGTGATGTAACCCTTCCATGGACAAATCCTGCTAGGGACATTAAAGTAAAACGGTATGCTGAGTGTATATTGTGGGAAAGTTGAAACGGCTCAATGAGTCTGGTGCCGCACAGCTTATCCCTCATTACTCTATCCTGATCCTAGGTATGCCACAGTCATTCCATTCCGTGGCTCTCTTAGAGGTGTTCAGAAGGGTGAGGGAGTCCAGGTGGCATATTAGTGTATATTGCGTATACTTTCTTATCCCATAGTCCTAAGGTCTCCATTCGGCTGTAGTATCCACTCTGAGCTCATCTGGTGCCCTAAAGTACGGGCTTGACTCAAAAGACTAAATTGTATTAGGGTTAGTTAGGCCACGTGATATAGCAATATTAGGACTTGTTAGAAGTTGATTATAAAGCCAGAATTACAATTGTCTGATGTATCCCCGAATGGACAAATTAATTGTCAGTCTTTACCTCCTCTATTTTCAGCATGCTATATATAAGTAACGCACCTTGTATATACTGTATAATTTGTAAATTTTGTAAATAAGTTTTAGGTTTTAGTAGGGTGGGTTCACGTTCTTTGGGTAACACACACAACAGTAACTAAGGTTGTCCTTTTCCTGTCCAGGCTAACTCAACAATTACTTAACACATTAGGTGTAATTTTGGCTTTATAATCAACTTCTAACAAGTCCTAATATTGCTATATCACGTGGCCTAACTAACCCTAATACAATTTAGTCTTTTGAGTCAAGCCCGTACTTTAGGGCACCAGATGAGCTCAGAGTGGATACTACAGCCGAATGGAGACCTTAGGACTATGGGATAAGAAAGTATACGCTATATACACTAATATGCCACCTGGACTCCCTCACCCTTCTGAACACCTCTAAGAGAGCCACGGAATGGAATGACTGTGGCATACCTAGGATCAGGATAGAGTAATGAGGCTTAAGCTGTGCGGCACCAGACTCATTGAGCCGTTTCAACTTTTCCACAATATACACTCAGCATACCGTTTTACTTTAATGTCCCTAGCAGGATTTGTCCATGGAAGGGTTACATCACACTGACTCGGTTTGTGACAGTACTCGTTTAAAATACTTGATGTGACTCTAAGCACTACATTTATTGCAACCAAATCATATTATTAGAAATGACACATATTACGAGACCCTTTTCATCCTGCACAAATTGGGCACCATTGAAGTGCAAAGCTTCAGCACGCACTGAAAGAAT
This sequence comes from Pelobates fuscus, assembly GCF_036172605.1. NCBI lineage: Eukaryota > Metazoa > Chordata > Amphibia > Anura > Pelobatidae > Pelobates > Pelobates fuscus. The sequence goes on along the minus strand of NC_086321.1, from coordinate 325,136,029 downwards.
CAGTATGCCCTTGAGTTTAGTGCTACCTCTTAACACACAAAAAACTGACTAAAAACCATATCCAATACTATGTATCATGCCCGAGTTCAACCCCTTCATGATCCCCATCCACAAGCATTGTAACTCTAGCGCCAGTCGAAACACACGCAGGGAGACTAAGTTCTCCTAGTGTATGATAAGCATTGTACTAGGGTGAGTACAAGCGTGGCACGGAAAGGGTCACTGTATCGTAAGAGGCTTTGATTCTCCTAACGGTTTCATATGTCCCTGCATATATCCCTCCTAAGCCCATCAGTCCTTTATTCCCACTCCATTAGAACGACTATTTGTTCTTGATGTAACGAGACCATCAGCAAGAACCCGACGAATCTATCACTATAATATGTATCCGATAGTTAGCATCAATGCAGTTATACCACACTGCTACATGGTTGATTTGTGCAACCATGGATTATTAGCACGGCACTGAAAGGGTTACTTCAACTAGAAGAAGTACTTGATCCTCGTAACGGTCTCATATGTCCCTGCATATCCCCCTGAAGCCCTTCAGTCTTTTAATTCCACTCCACTAAAACGACAATATGTTCTTAGTGCCACGAGACGATCAGCGAGAAGCCGACTAATTAGGTTTAATACTTTTTTATTAGGATAACTTCCTTTTTTTTTTTAAATTACAATACAATGACATAAAAAAAATCATTCATAAATATACATATATCACTACATACATATACATACACCTACGTATATTAATGATACGATGTAGGTAGCTCACTGTTGAGTGACCCACCCAGATGGTATCATCACATATCCTAACAAACATTTAACAATACTTGGATAGAGCAGGGAATAATAAGTATGGGTCAATCAACTAAGGTGAGCTTTTATGTTAGTTACCATGTTATTAGAATCATAAATCTATTATCTATCGTTGTTAAAGTATCCGGCAACTTTGTATAAGTACATTGCTTTATAAGTACATTGTTTTTTCACAGCTGATATCAGTATAGTTAGTATTAAACAATATTTAAATAGAAAGAGAGAGAGGGTCAAATCAACTAAAACAATCTCTAATTTTTAGTATCAAATTATCTAGATGATGGATATACTTTCTGTTGTTGTTAGAGTATGCAACTCCTCTTTCCATTTCTAGTTGGTGCAATAATTGTACTATAAACTGTCTACTATCAGGTATGTGGGTTTGTTTCCAAGTTCTTGCAATTAATATCTTTGTGGCAATAAAAGAGTGAATAATTAATATTAACTGAACTCTTGGGAGTCTATCACATTTGAGGTGTAATAAGCCTACTTGTGGGCATTTTTTGACTTTGATATCAAAAAAACTCAAAAAAACTGTATGTTTGGTCCCAAAGGTTATAAATTAATGGGCAGCTCCACCATATGTGTAGCATATCACCTTCATGCTTGTGGCATCTCCAACATAGAGAAGAATTAGATATAGATATTTTAGCTAATCTTGTTGGTACTAAATACCACCTATGATAGACTTTAAAAAAAGTTTCTATTAGGTTTAGACAATGTATGTGTTTTCTCAATATTTTCATAGGAGTGCACCAATCGTAGTCAGTCAATACTATATTGAGATCTTTCTCCCACTGTTTTTTAGCAGTAGGAAGAATATCCGAATAAGTTTGTCTGATCAGATCTATAGCCATGGAGCAAATCGATTTTGTTGTTTGTTTCTCAAAAATCTTATATACCAAATTATTTAAGACACTATCTCTTCTTAATAGAGATTCATTTATAAATCCTCTAACTCTTAGGTAAGTAAAAATCTCTGTATCAGAAAGATTTAGGATGGATTTAAGATCCTTAAACGGCAATAAGCTTCTATTTTGGAGAAGGTCTCTGACACATATCTCCCGTTTTCCTCTCCAATTGGAGAGACTTATGTCAGGGATAATCCTTTCGATGACCCTTGTATTTACTCCCTCGATTATCTTTGTGGATATCTTGAGTAATTTTTTAATTCGCTGCCATTCTCCGATCAAGTTAGAAACGACCATAGAATTGGTCTGCATTAAATGTATATTATAATTAGTTTTATCATCCCAAATCATAAGTGATAGATCTTTCTCTTTTATCCTTGTTGATTCTATCTGATACCAGGGTTGTCTCCTTGAGTCAGAGCAGTAGAACTTATGTATATGTGAAATTATGTTAGCGCTGTATATATCTTTAATTAGTGGGAGGGCCATTCCTCCTTGATTAATTTTTTTTGTTAAAACTTGCGATTTTATTCTTGGTGATTTTCCTTTCCAAATAAAATTAGAAAAAGAATGTTGGAGCATATCCAACCATGGTTTTGGAACTTTCAATGGAATCATATTAAACAAATAGGTCCATTTGGGGATAACATAAGCTTTTATTGTGTTGACTCTTCCCCACCATGAAATTTCCAGAGGACGCCATTCCCTTAAAATCTTGTTGGTGTTTTTAAGTAGTTTTAAAAAATTACATTCTTGTATATTCTGAGGATTCGCCGTTACCATAATTCCCAAATATTGGAACTCTTTTTTTGTTCAGTGAAAATTATATTTTTCCTGGAGATATGCTAAGGTACAAAAGTCTATATTAATTGTTAAAGCTATGGTTTTATGGAGATTTATCTTATAATTAGATACATCCTCGTAGTTCTTAATCTCTTTCATTAAATTACCAAGAGATATCTTCGGATCTGTTATTGAAATTAATACATCATCTGCGTATAGGCATATCTTTGCTTCTACTTCTTCAATTATCACACCTCTTATTCCCTTATTTTCTCTGATAGCTGTAGCTAACGGTTCAATTGAGAGAACGTATAACAGGGGAGACAATGGGCACCCCTGTCTCGTTCCATTGTTTATATCAAACCATTCAGAGCATATATCATATCCTATTATTCTCGCAGATGGACCTTTGTATAGAGCCTTAATCGCACGTGCAATCCAGCCCTCAAAACCGAATGCACTTAGAACTCCGTTCATATATCCCCATCCGACCCTGTCGAAAGCCTTCTCTGCATCGATCGACAGGGTCAGAAGGGGCGTCTCCGTCAAGCGAGCGTATTCAAACAAGTCGATGATTCTCCGAGAATTATCGCTCGCATGGCGACCTCTGACAAACCCTATTTGATCTATATGTATCAAATCGGGGAGTATTGAATTAATTCTATTAGCCAGTATGGCAGCATATAATTTGATATCTATATTTATTAGAGAGATAGGCCTATAGTTTGTTATTTCTGTTGGTGGTTTATTTGGCTTCAAAATAGGTTTTATGTTGGCTCTCAATAGTTCTTGAGTTATTTTACCAGATGAGGCAGCCTCATTAAACATTGCCGTCATATTAGGACTTATAGTTTTTTTAAATAATTTGAAGAATAAATTTGAAAATCCGTCTGGACCCGGAGCTTTTGATAATTGTAGATTATTTATAGCTTCTTCTACTTCCATCTGAGATATTTTTTGATTTAATTTTTCTTTTTGGGCTAATGTAATTTTTGGAATTTTTATTTTATTTAAATATTTTTCTATTGCTTGTTCTGTAGGTGTATATTGAAGATTATATAATTTTTCATAATATTTCCTAAATGAGTCGCCTATATCTTCCGGAGACAGCAGAACTTTTCCGCCATCAACAATTTTATAAATCTTATTGTCCATTTTGTTTTTCTTAAGACGGTCTGTCAGTAATTTATCTATTTTATTACTTCTATAATAAAATTTAATTTTAAGTCTTTTCAAATTGAATTCTATTCTTTCAAGAATCTTTTGATTTATCATATTTTTATATTTTTTTATCTGAGTTATTGTATCTTGAGAAAATTTTTTATTATTTTGAGCTTGTAATTTGTATAATTGTAGATAAAGTTCAGATATTGGGGCCCCTCTGGTTTTTTTTTCATAGCTCGCAAGCTTTATAAAATAACCTCTGGTGACTGCTTTATATGTACACCATACATTTTGATTAGATGTTGTTTCAGGAGGATTTTCCTTGAAAAACATTTCAGAAAGATTTTTTATATGTTCTATATTTTGTTTTTTTACTAATAGAGAATCGTTAAGTTTCCATGGTGAAAATTCTTTTTTCCCATTTTCTTTGATTTCTACTATAAGGAGATCGTGATCTGACCATGTATTAACCCCTTAAGGACAGACGACGGATATATTCCGTCATGATTCCATTTTATTCCAGAAGTTGTGTCATTAAGGGGTTAATTTCAATTTTGATAGTTTTTATTCTTTTTAAAAGATCCAGGTCTCCCCAGCACATATCTATCCTTGCTGAGGTTTTATGGGCCGTAGAAGTATGGGTGTAATTACGCTCACTGGGATGGAATATTCTCCATAAATCAAAGATATCATTTTTTTTTGCTAATTTACTTAGGGAGGCTGCTTGGTTTACCAGGTTTCCGTCTATGTGTTGACCAGGTTTTATTTGTTTATCTAATTTAGGGTCGGCCACACAGTTGAAATCGCCCGCTATCAGGAGTATTCCTTTGCGGATTGTTTCTACTCTTCTCATTATTTTCAATAGATGTTTAACTGGGGCTTTGTTTGGTAGGTATATGTTAAGTAAGGTGTATTGAATCTCATTAATCTTTCCTATCCAAATAATTGATCTCCCTTCGATATCAGTTTCAGAATAGTCGCATGAATAATTAATCGAATTAGAAAACAATATTGCAACCCCCTTTTTTTTTTAAATTGATCTGAAGCTTCAGCAATAATATTAAACTTTTTATAGTTCCAGTAATGATTATCTTATTTTTTCCAGTGTGTTTCTTGGATAAAGGAGATTTGGGCTTTTTCTTTTAATAAAGTATTATATAGATAAGCTCTTTTATTTGGGGAGTTGAGTCCCTGCACATTAATTGATATTAATTTTAACATCTTTAGTAGTTGGTTTCCATAACGATCACCTTTAGTTTAGCGATTCCCATTAACCATTCCCTTTTCAACCAAGTATATATACAACAACATTTAAAAACAAACAACAAATCATTCAAGATGCTAAAAAGCATCCAAGCTGTATAGGTGCTGGCAATTTTGCAGCACCTCCGTATTGGAATACAACTAGATTCCAACATCAAAGTATCATATAGATACCCACAGGGAGGGGGCCTTTGTTGGAGACAAGAGGGGATAGTATATCACAAAAAATAAAAATTGACAGATAGTTAAATTGTTCCCTGGTGTTACCACCTTGCCTTTTCTCTACTTCAAAACAATTGCGATTTTAGACTTATAGTGCGTACTTCCTGTGCTATATGTCAGGATCGGGACAGGGATCCAACACGCAGAGTACAAAGAGTGGAAAGGTACGTATACCGGGCCTTAGAATGGCCGGACTAACGTACCGAGAGTAAAGAATAGTCAGAGGCAAGCCGAGGTCGAGGGAACGAGAAGACAGATAAGCGAGAGACAAGCCGGGTCAAGGGATAACAGAGAAACAGGGTAGTACAACGAGCCGAGTCAAAACCAATAGAGCAAACTAGAATACCAGAGCACTGAGTGACTAGACAAGCTAGAACCACGACAGGGCAATGAGCTGAAGTAAGGAGTAAGCTTAAATACCCTGGCTCTGGATGGAAATCACGCCTCTGACAAGTACCGATTGGATATCGGACACTTGAGTGACAGATTGCTCGTGCTAGCGTCATGACGTCACGTATTGAGCGTCCTGCTAGAAAAGGACGTGGATTCCTCGCGGCCGGTGTTTAAGTGACTGGATGAACCGCGAGGAACGGAGGAAACAGCTCGCCTGGACGGATACACCACCAAGTCTCTACCTCCCTTAGAGGTAGAGGCCTCAGGTACCCTGACAGTACCCCCCCTCTCAGATACGCCCACCGGGCGGAATGAACCGGGGCGAGATGGGAAGCGAAGGTGAAATGCTCTGCGAAGGCGAGAAGCATGGACGTCCTCCTGAGGTACCCAACTCCTCTCCTCAGGACCATATCCCCTCCAGTTGACCAGATATTGCAATTTTCCCCTTGAAATTCTGGAGTCAATGATGGAGCTGACCTCGTACTCCTCCCGACCCTCCACCTGAACAGGACGAGGCGAGGGGACCTTAGAGGAGAATTTGTTGCAAATGAGGGGTTTCAACAAGGAGACATGAAAAGAGTTAGGAATGCGTAAGGCAGGTGGCAGAGCAAGGCGATACGCAACCGGATTGATACGAGTGAGAACCCTGTAAGGGCCTATGTAGCGAGGAGCAAATTTCATGGACGGAACTTTTAGGCGAATATTCTTAGTACTCAACCATACCCTATCCCCAGGAACAAAAACAGGAGCCGCTCTTCTATGTTTGTCAGCGTGTTTCTTGAACAGCGAGGAACTATGTAATAGAATTTGTCGAGTCTGATCCCATAATTTCTTCAGGTTGGCGACATGATCATCAACCGACGGTATCCCCTGAGAAGAGGAAACCGAAGGAAAAATCGAAGGATGAAAGCCATAGTTCATGAAGAAAGGGCTAGAGCGAGTTGAATCGCAAACAAGGTTATTGTGTGCGAACTCCGCCCAAGGAATCAGACCGACCCAATCGTCCTGGTGTTCGGAAACAAAGCAACGCAGATACTGTTCGATCTTTTGATTAGTACGTTCAGCAGCTCCGTTAGACTGAGGGTGATAGGCAGAGGAAAAGTTCAATTTGATGCCCATTTGAGAACAAAAGGATCTCCAGAAACGTGAGACGAATTGAGAACCTCTATCAGAAACAATCTCTGAAGGAATCCCATGTAGGCGAAAAACTTCTCTCGCAAAAATCTCCGCCAATTCAGGAGAAGTCGGAAGTTTAGGTAATGGCACGAAATGGGCCATCTTAGTAAATCTATCCACCACCGTGAGAATAACAGTCTGTCTTTTGGAAGCAGGCAAATCAACGATAAAGTCTATGGACAAACAGGACCAAGGTTTCTCAGGAATGTCCAAGGGGTGTAACAGGCCACATGGGGATGCATGAGGTAGTTTAGTCTTGGCACAAGTCTCACAAGCTGCGACGAACTCCTCAATATCCTTTCGAAGTGAAGACCACCAGAAATCCTTGGATATCAGAGAGTATGTCTTGCGAATACCAGGATGACCAGCTATTTTACTTTCATGAAAACATTGTAAGAGCTCCAGTTGAAGTTCAGGAGGAACAAAGTTTCTTCCCTCAGGAGTGTCTCCGGGAGCTAGATGTTGTGACTTCAAGATCTGGTCAAGTAGCGGAGAATGAATTTTGAGACTGGTATTAGCAATAATATTGCATTTGGGTACAATGGAAGACAAAAGTGGTTCAACTGAAGCAGAGGGTTCATATTGGCGAGATAGCGCATCGGCTTTAGAATTCTTTGACCCAGGTCTGTAAGTCAGAACGTAATTGAAATGGGTAAGAAACAACGACCAACGAGCCTGCCTGGAGGACAGACGCTTGGCCTCTCCGATATAGGACAAGTTTTTGTGGTCTGTCAGGATGGTAACAGGATGTAATGTACCTTCCAATAAATGTCTCCATTCTTTCAAAGCCTTGATAACCGCTAGTAATTCTCTGTCACCAATGTCATACCTGCTTTCAGTACCGGTCAATTTTTTAGAGAAAAATCCACATGGATGTAATGGTTTATCAACACCCAACCTTTGAGATAGAACAGCACCTAAACCAGTCTCTGATGCGTCTACCTCGAGCAAAAAAGGCAGAGAAGTGTCAGGGTGAACTAAAATTGGAGCGGAAGCGAAAAGCTCCTTGAGAGTCTTGAACGCAAGGAGAGCTTCAGTAGTCCAATTCTTAGTGTCAGCCCCCTGTTTGGTCATGTTAGTGATAGGTGCAATAATGGAAGAATAGCCCTTAATAAAGCGCCTATAATAATTGGAAAAACCAATAAATCTCTGTATGGCTTTAAGACCTGTGGGTAAAGGCCACTCTAGAATGGATTGGAGCTTATCCGGATCCATCTTAAATCCCTCCCCAGAGATCACATAGCCGAGAAAGGTTACCTGGGTTTGATCAAAGCTACATTTCTCCAACTTGCAGTACAAGCCATGCTGGAGAAGCTTGTGCAAAACCCTCCTGACTTGCTTGTGATGAATCTCAATGTCACTAGAATGAATGAGTATATCATCTAGGTATACAATGACGCACTCTTGCTGAAATTCCCTAAGAACCTCATTAATCAGATCTTGGAATACTGCTGGCGCATTGCATAACCCAAAAGGCATGACAGTATATTCATAGTGACCATATCGAGTATTGAATGCCGTCATCCACTCATGTCCCTGCTGGATTCTCACCAAGTTATATGCCCCTCTGAGGTCTAACTTGGTGAAAATTGTAGAGCCCTTCAAACGATCGAAGAGTTCGGTGATCAAGGGAATCGGGTAGGCATTTTTAATGGTTATCTTATTCAAGCCTCGATAATCAATACAAGGTCTCAAAGAACCATCTTTCTTTTTAACAAAAAAAAATCCAGCCCCGGCAGGGGAGGAGGACCTCCTGATGAATCCCTTGTCTAAATTCTCGTGAATATATTCCTCTAGGACTGAGTTCTCCTTTATAGATAATGGGTATACATGACCTCTGGGAGGCATGGTACCAGGGAGTAGGTTAATTTTGCAATCAAAGGACCTGTGTGGGGGTAAGGTATCGGCTTTCTTTTTGTCAAATACTGCCTTTAAATCTAGATACTGAGACGGAATTTGTGTCTCTGTAGGATTGTCAGAGGTATTCGATGTATTAGTTAATCCAAGAGGTAAGACCTTCCGCAAGCATTTTTCTTGACAATTCTCTCCCCACGAAACTATCTCCCCTGATTCCCAATTAATAATAGGGTTGTGTCTCCTCAGCCAGGAGTACCCCAGAACTATGGGAATAGACGGAGAAGAAATGAGCATCAAGGATATATCCTCTTTATGCAGGATGCCAACAGTCAAGTTAATCGGTATGGTCTCATGGAAAATAACAGGCTCAAGTAACGGTCTACCATCGATGGCCTCGACAGCCAGAGGTGTCTCTTTTAACTGGGATGGAATAGCATGCTTGGCAGCAAAACCCTGATCTATAAAGCTCTCAGCAGCTCCAGAATCGATTAGTGCCATAGTCTTAACTACTCCCTTCTCCCACTTTAAAGAAACGGGTAACACAAGCCTGAGCTCCTTGTAGTTGTGAATAGAGGACAAAGTAGAAACACCCAAGGCCTGTCCTCTAGAGGGACTTAGGTGCGAGCGTTTCCCGAACGATTGGGACAATTTAGGCGTAAATGACCCCTGACTCCACAATACATACATAAACCCTCCCTTCTCCTGTACTGTCTCTCCCTTTCAGTGAGATGAGTACTGCCTATCTGCATAGGTTCAGGAATACGTAAGTCTTCGAACTCAGAGATTTGAAAGGTAGGCGCTAGTTTAAAGGAGGGTCTACGGGTCCTATCTCGAGTGTTCTGCCTCTCTCTTAAGCGTTCATCAATACGAGATATAAAAGAAATTAAATCCTCCAAATTTTCAGGGAGTTCTCTAGTAGCGACCTCGTCAAGAATTACATCTGATAACCCATTCAGAAACACATCTATATAAGCCTGTTCGTTCCACTTAACTTCTGCCGCCAAGGATCTGAACTCTAGTGCATAATCCACAAGTGTTCGATTGTCCTGTTTAAGGCGCAACATTAATCTAGCTGCATTGACCTTTCTGCCAGGAGGGTCAAAAGTTCTTCTAAACGCAGCTACAAAGGCATTATAATTATAGACGAGTGGATTATCATTCTCCCATAAAGGATTGGCCCATCTCAAAGCTTTTTCAATGAGCAGAGTAATAATAAATCCAACCTTTGCTCTATCTGTAGGATAAGAGCGGGGTTGTAATTCGAAATGGATGCTAATCTGGTTTAGAAAGCCACGACACCTCTCCGGTGACCCGCCATAACGTACTGGTGGGGTAATACGGGAAGAAGCACCTACAGTGGCTACCTCTAGACCTGAGACTGCAGGAGAGATAGAAGGAGTACGTGTCTCCTCAGGTGGATTACTAGCACGAGACAAAAGTGCCTGTAGTGCCAAAGCCATCTGATCCATCCTATGTTCCATGGCGTCAAACCTGGGATCCGAAGAACCAAGCTGACTGTTTGTACCTGCAGGATCCATTGGCCCTGTCGTAATGTCAGGATCGGGACAGGGATCCAACACGCAGAGTACAAAGAGTGGAAAGGTACGTATACCGGGCCTTAGAATGGCCGGACTAACGTACCGAGAGTAAAGAATAGTCAGAGGCAAGCCGAGGTCGAGGGAACGAGAAGACAGATAAGCGAGAGACAAGCCGGGTCAAGGGATAACAGAGAAACAGGGTAGTACAACGAGCCGAGTCAAAACCAATAGAGCAAACTAGAATACCAGAGCACTGAGTGACTAGACAAGCTAGAACCACGACAGGGCAATGAGCTGAAGTAAGGAGTAAGCTTAAATACCCTGGCTCTGGATGGAAATCACGCCTCTGACAAGTACCGATTGGATATCGGACACTTGAGTGACAGATTGCTCGTGCTAGCGTCATGACGTCACGTATTGAGCGTCCTGCTAGAAAAGGACGTGGATTCCTCGCGGCCGGTGTTTAAGTGACTGGATGAACCGCGAGGAACGGAGGAAACAGCTCGCCTGGACGGATACACCACCAAGTCTCTACCTCCCTTAGAGGTAGAGGCCTCAGGTACCCTGACACTATATTACTTTAGCGTAACCTCATTTCTAATACTATATTTCTTTAACTTACAGTGTATGGTTTGTCTTGTTATATCACCTTAGGTTAGAGTGCGTGATTTCGTATGTTATGTTTCATTAGCTTACTATACATATTTTCCAGTGTTTTATAGCGTTAATTTACAGTGCCTAATTTCTAATAATATATTGCTATAATTAACATTTGTGATCTCTTACATTAATTTATTAACCTTAATTAACAGTGTTTAATTTATCGTGATATGTTGCTTTAAATTCCATTGTGTAGATAACCATACTACTTTCCCTTACTTAAAAGTGCATAATTTCTCGTGGTATTTTGCGCTAGCTTACATTACTTAATTCACAGTGCATATTTTTCTTGTGTTATATTATATTGAATCAAATCTTATACTATAATAGTCCGTTATGGTATATATTTTCTATTTGAAATTCTACCAAAATATTTTCAAACAAATTGTGATTCGAGTGTTTAGTGTTTGGTGGAGAATTGCGGTAAGTCTAATCTTCTAGTCCTGTAAATAGCCTGTGATATATGGATACTTTAGGTAGTTTTCAGCTTCTTATTTTCCATTTTTCTCTGTCTTCCTTTAGTCTTCTTGGTTTTTTTTTCTTCCTTTCTTTAATATCCTTCCAGGACTATGATGTTAATGTGCTATGAATATGATTTAGCGTTTGATACTCGTGATGGAGTAGTAGGCAGTTTATAGTGAATGCCTGATGTTTTGATTTTCCAGTCCTTTTTTTTTTTTCCCTCTTGCTGTTTTCTTTTATCCTTCCTCTCTCTCTTTTCTCTCACATCCTCTTTCCTTCCTTTTCTTTATCTTCTTCATTTCTTTTTTCCCTTCTTCCTATCATTCCAATCTTTCGTTTTTAGTTTTCTATTAGTTGTAACAGCCACTCATTGGCTTTCTCATATGTTGTAAATGAGAACCATTCATTATGGTGATATATTTGGAGAGAAGAAGGATGTCGCCACCTAAACCTCAAGTTGTGTTTTGTTAACGTTTGAAATATTGGTGAGAATTTTCGTCTTTTGGCTCTTGTGTAATAAGAGATATCTGGAGTAGCAAATATCTCTTTAAATTTTCCTTCTGTTGATCTATTATTTTTTAAGGCCGACAAAATTTGGTTTCTAGTATCATATGAATGAAACGCCACTATTACATCTCTTGGAAAGTCGTTTTTGATATTTGTAGGTTTAAAAATTCTGTGGCATCGATCCATTATTAATTCATGGGGGTCTGTTGATATCTTGAGAGAAATGAACAATTCTTTTAGGAAGTCCTTTAATTTTTCATTTGTTATACTTTCTGGAATATTTCTAAATTTTAGATTTGTTCTTCGAGTCCGGTCTTCCAAGTCTGCTAATTTGACTTCCAGTTGTTCCACTTTGCGCTCCATTTCTTTATGAGAATCTTTAAAGGATTGGATCTGAAATTCTGTATGATCCTGTTTTTCTTCTATTGTTTGTATTCTAGTTAGTACTTTAGAGATATCATTTTTAAGGTCGATAGAATTATCCTGGATCTCTTTTTTTTATCTCTTTTGAGGTGTTATCCAACAGTGATTTTATGATTTCTATAGAGATAATCGGTGGTTCTATAGCTGGCAGGATCATCTCATTGAAGAAATCTGGAGAAGGTTCTTCGTTGGTATCTTGAATTTTTTGAGGAGAAAAAAATGTGGAAAGTCTCTTTTCTTGTTTTAAAAATTTATTTTCAGTTTTTGATGAAACTTTAGGTTCCTGCGATCGTTTAGAAGCCATTTTAAGAGGAGACTAAGGTGGGTATAGCTTTAAATTCAGACTTAATATCCGAGGTTTTTTTTTTTTTTTGGAATAGAGTTTACCGTTCTGGACTCGTCTTTGTATAGAATTCTCCTTTATTTTCTTTATTTTTCTTTATTTTCTTGCTTTTATATTGTTTCTCCGATTATTTTTAACAGTTTTTAACAATTTTTAACAATTTAGGCGATATGTCCATTAACTGTTTTCTCGTCTTGCTCTCTTGCTCTCTTTTTTTTATCTTGCTATCTTTTTTTATCAAAACAGTTGTTTTAAAGCTATCGAAATTATATGGGAAGAAGCCCTTTGTTTAAATATTGGGGTATGTTGGGGTGTGGGGTATGGGGTATATATGGAGTATATATATTTCAATTAATTTCCCCCCCCTGTTCTTACCCCTTTGCATTATCCGACTAATTAATTACTGATGTATCCGATATGTCTATCAATTCGGATACACCACATTGCTACACGGGTTTTTTGAGCACACTTTGAATCAAACCTACTTTACACTAGTAGGGTTAATTGAAGCCAACATATTACGTCAAAGCAGATTCAGCACGATTGGTTGATGCTGATCTGCTCATTTGCATATGCATTAGGTGAACAGTTGGCGCCGAAATTGTCCATAATGCCGGCTCCTGATTGGACCAACCTTAATTAGTAGTTACTGGTATTCATTTATAAGGAGACTATCAGTCAGTCTCCTGTTAGCCCCTGACGAAGGTGCACTACCGCAAGCACCGAAACGCGCGTCGGGCTCCGTTTCCCTCTCTATCTTTCTATCACCAGGGCTTTCTATCAGTATGTACAGGCAGCCAGCATTCTAAGCATGGCTATGTACATACATTCACATTAAACTTTCCACTTTGTTCATTTTTTCACCTCTGATATGGTCACCTTATGCCTATTAACAGGTTCTAGTCTGAGACTGTTCAGATAGGGGTAATCTAGCCCTGCCACCACTCTAACCCAGTGGTGCACCCATCGGCACTGGAATTAAAGGGACAGCGCCAATCCCTACCAAGTGCCTATTTTGGCTAACTACCCAAGCAGAACAGACATATTTATTGGACTTTACATGCAAAGCTACCTCCCTTGGCTGTATGATGTGTTAGAGAGTTATCTAGAGTTATAAACGCAGCTACTCACAGGTTACCTCTAGCCACACGATACCCACACAACCATAGGGGTTAGGCATTGTGACCATCATTTTTCCTATTGTCTCTGGGAATGCTATATATCTATCCTATTATCTTTTGAGCCATCAGACTTGACAAATTATATGGAATATTAAAGTCTCTAGTCAGTCGCTCTTTTTGACGTTTTAGCCGTTAGCACTCCAGAACTAGGACATGTAAGAGGTGAGCCACTAAGGCTTGATCATATCTTGTATATAAACTCTACCCTTTACTAATGCTTTAACATTATTTATGTAATTAACTTCATTTACGTACGATTATTTCATCTCATACTCCAGCCTATACTCCATAAGCCTGTTTTTTTTTTCCTAACTTTTGGAGTATTTTCTTTCTCTTTCACTATTGTAATTAGGGGTTATGCCCCAGGACACTGCTGGAGTGTCCAACTAGGTGTCCGTCCACCTCTAAGACGGATCCTAAACTTAGGACCCTTCTACACAGGTGGATTGTTCTATATCACTAATAAACAATTTATACAAAATTTAATATAGCACAGGTAAGAAACATATAATCAACCATGACAGGTGCATTCTGTTTTGAGATATGTAGAGATAGATTTCTTAAAGGATTTTAGGTTTGGGGAAGATTTTATAGTGTGCAGGAGGTGGTATACACCAGGCATAGAACATAAATCACATTTCTGTGCACACTATATGGTAAACATGTCCTGTACATCTCCAGGTTTTAAAAATCTATGTATTCCTATTGTTTCAAAAAGCAGTATGCAACCTGCATTTTTGTGTACATTATAGCATTGTAACATATCCCCTATACTCTGGCTGAGTATGTCTGCTGTAGTTCTCCCAAATCCCCAGTGAAGCAGTGATTATAGTTCCCAATTCCCCAAACATCAGCCTCGACTTGATGAGGGGTAGAAACTAATCTGTTTAATCCAGACTTAATGGCCTGCTTTTATACAATACAGAGACATAGCAAATACGCCCATGACACTCTCATAAACACACCCACAAAATGTCCCCAAAATGCAACGTCACTGTGACTCAGCAATAAATAACAAAATATGAAAAACACACAAAAATACATATTTCACATAGAGGAACCCCCATAATTTATACATCCCCGGATAGCCTGGATCTGAGTGCCAAAGTTGTCCAAATAGCGCTCAGATGCCACAAAGGCAGTCGAATCGCCACTGGGGGTTAAGTTCTGACCGACCACACATGAAGCGCCTGCCCAAAACAGTTCCAAGGATTCAGTGGTAGCGGCTGGTCAACTTCAAGAGTTCCATACGAAAGAAATGTCGAACGCACACTCTTCCTTTGTGGTAGCATTTGTTCGTATGAACCATACTGTGGCGGAACCGCTGTCGGTCTGTGAATTGCCTGTCTGGTATTATGTGTGTTTTCCCATCTTTTCATGTCTTCTGCCCACTGCCTTTTCGGGAGTGCTTCCACGAAGGGAATTAATATACGTCTGGAACGGGGAACACCCCTGATACCCCATTTAGAATGTTGGCTTAGAATCTTCACACCTCACAACATAGTGTCGAACAGCAAACCACAAGGGAAACAATTAATGAGCACTCCTACAGCTTGCAGGTGTTCAAGCAGGGAGAGCATTCGTGTATTGTTTCCAGACTTGTTTGTTTCCCAAAGGAAGACCTCCTCAGTGCTCCATTAGAGTGTTCACGCCAATTGATCAGAACGTTCGCACTTGCAACATAAGTGTGAAACCACAAAGGAAGTAATTAATGAATGGTCCCCTGGCTGGCTGCCATTTGTATAGATGAATGCCGCCCAGGGGGAGCATTGGCATCCCGAAAGGAGACGCTTCCCTTGCCGGGTTTCACACAGAGACCCTGCGAGCGGAGTCTGGTTGAGGAAGGTACTGCTGCCAGAGTCCCTGAAATTGGTGCGAGCACTTCTGGGGCACTGGCAAGTTTGGCGGGCTTTGTGGTGCCCGCTGGGACAAAGAGACCATCTCTTTTCGCCAGTGGGAGCTCTGTGCCTGGGAGACAAAGGGACAAAGTCAAAATCCCTTTTTCCCACGCTTGATCTCCCATGTACAGAGGCTCATTGGTTGAAGACCCCCTATCCCCGGATGGGGGAAATCCTGTGTTTGGGCAAAGCCCTTTCCCACGTTAGGGTCCCGGGGCGGCGGGGGGAGGACCCTGGGAAGTGACATGGTATGTTGTGTGTTACACCCCTTGCATGGGGTTATGCTTAAAAGCCATGTGTGGCCAATAAAGTGTTGTTGCACCTCCAGCTCTGTGTGTCGTTCTGGGGGGAAAATGGGTCTATTTGACCTTTACATGGTTTCTAACCGGCTGAAAGAAGGGAATTAGTAAATGTAACCGGTCAGGTTACTCGTGGTCCGCTACACATACGAACAAACCTACTGAATGGCGCGCTCCTGACATGTGTGGGGAAGAAGCAGGCGTTCGTCAAAGTTCAGCGGTGTGCAGGAATTTCAGTGTCCGATTTTAGTTCCACGCAATCAATGCCCAAACACCGCTGCCTGCATTCTCCTGAACAAGATGGCCACCAACACAGTTCCCAATGTTCATGCATACACAGCAGCAGCACAATTAGAACACACAATGATTAAAATGTCAGGAGAGGTTAACAGGGGTTAACCACATAGGTGGTCCGCAGTTCGTGAGTTTGTTCGGTTCCCGAACAGTACAACTAAATCCCGCGAACCAAGTCTTTTTACCAGAGGTTTCCAGGGTCCATAGTCAGTGGGCAGTAGGCTAGCCTCCACACTCCTCAAGCAGGCGTTGGTCACAAGCATCCATTATAGCATATAGTTAAAGACACACGCTAAGCACTTAAACAACTTTAGGATACAGATAAGCAGCGCTTTCTGGGTGTCCTTTAATTAGTATAAATAAAACGGTAAAAGTGGTGAGAGCACCCCCAAAATACAATAAGAATTATAGTTACCCCTATGTTCAGTTAAAATCCTGCAGAGATAAAATCAGGAAAAAAACAGACATAGGGTGATAACGTACAAACAATTTTAAATTGTGCAAATAAATGTGTAAACTCACATATTTCTGAGCCACTTCAATTAAAGCTGGCTCAGACTAAGAACGTGAAATAGATGATGTGGTGATAGCTGGAATCAAATGCTGACTGCTGACTGCTCACTCGTCCTCTTTTTTTTTTTTAGCAAAAAAACAGGATGCAAGGTCTTTGTAAAAGATTTATTCCATAAATTTAGACAACAGCAGCAAAAATTAAAATTCAGCTTTCCTATTCTCCACACCCCACACTGACGCGTTTCAGCCGAAGCTTTTTTCAAAGTGTAAATCTATTTCAGTCCGTTCTCAGTTTAAATAGGCGATTTTTCGCGCCGTTTCTTCCATCTGGTGGTAGGCTCCTCCCCCCTTCTGACGTAGCGAAGATCAAGCATCCTAGCGTCCTTAGTAACCTTCGGTTTACTTCCGTGTTCGTCATAAATGACACAGGGGGGGTCCCTTCACTTATCAGTCTTTCGTATTTGTAATAAAGAGTTTCCTGCCGCCACATCCTTTATACATATTAACGCAAATATAATTAAAACACAAATAGATAGTAATCTAACTATTTGAATACATGTTAAATCTGAACTTCCCTTTTCCTAAAAGATACTTTAAAAATGAAATTAGGTAAAAACTAAGAAAGAGAGGAAAATCAGTGTTGTTCCATTTAAAGATACAGGTTCCTGTATATACAAAATACAAATGTCTTAAAATGCACATTGCTATCAGTATTATTTATTTTAAAAGTGCAAGTTACTGTATATACAAAATACAAATGTCCTAAAAATGTACATTACTATCAAATTAGGTTAAACATATATTAAAAAAATATATATTAAAAAATATAATTACAAAATATATATTCTGGACATGTGCCTCTAATAAGATTATATTTCTTCCTCAAAAGTTTTAACTGACATCTTTCTTAATATAATAAATAAGTTTAAGTGTTAAGTCTATTTCATTTATATTGTATTTATTTTGTCTCTATTTCATTTATATTGCCTTTAATTAGTATGGTGGTGAGTCAGTATCGAAAATATGAAGACAGAATACAGTGTAATATATTCTATAGGTGGTGAGGTAAAATAAAAGAAATGCCACCTACAATTTTTTTCCAATTTTTTTCCAATTTTTTTCCATGTATTTTACTTTAAAGTCTATCAATTTTTTTTTTATTTTTTTTTATTCTTTATTTTTGTTGAGGCATGTGATTATAGGGGTACAGAAAAAAGAGAGGGAGACGTTCAAGAGTTGTACAGGATAGGGTCGTCATAACATATTGTCAAAGTCTCCTATGATTATCAACCTCATTTTATATATAGTAACATGCTATGGCTAAATACTGTTATCTCTCGCTTTAATACTGTAATCTCTCGCATTAATACTGTTTTCTCTCGCTTTAATATTGTTTTCTCTCGCTTTAATATTGTTATCTCTCGCTTTAATACTGTTATCTCTCGCTTTAATACTGTTATCTTTCGCTTCAATACTGTTGTCTCTCGCTTTAATACTGTTATCTCTCGCTTTAATACTGTTATCACTCGCTTTAATACAGTTATAGCTAAATCTAAAAATACCAGTGCAATATGTCAAACTAGCTATGGTTTTAACTAGTTAACATTTCTGCTTCATTTAAAGGTTGCTTTGTAATATTAAGACTTAGGTATTGTTGCTTGTATGGCCCTAAACATCTCACCAAGGCGTTCACACAGATATTATAATACCACCTAAGGTTGTTATCGCATTAGAAAACTCAAATATAACTTTAAATATAACTTTATCACAAGATGGCCGCAACAGAAGCTACAGCAAGACCTGTTCCAGGTAACTGTAGTGCTGGTGTATTATCCCCTCACACTTTCTTTGAAGATGTATGCCAGACAGTCAATGCATGTTTCGTTGTTGACTATATGGATACCGTACTGCTTGTGCTTAAAATGTAGTGTCCTAGTGCGTGTGCAGGACATTGCGTGTGTCCATGAGTGGTAAGGGATGGTTGAGTTAATGGCACGTTTGAGTTAGCTGTCATGCTAGGTGCTTGATATATTGTTAGGCGCTTAGTTAAAAAGAAAAAATGCTGATACAAAACAACAGCTTGTGTCTGATCATGGGTCTAAAACTTCCACAGCGCCTGCATAGCTGGTAGCTGTGATATCTAGGAGTCAGCCTGATACTATACTGGTAAACCGGTGAGCTAGAAAATCACAGTATGCGAGGCAGATATGTGTCAGGCCTAGGAAGCATATAAAATTATAATAACATAAAAAATAACAAACCAAAGTCAACCGAAAAGTCATACATCCTGGTACATTAGGAAGCGGTAGGTCTTGGCTTAATGAGCAGTGAGTAACCTGTCCCGGTGCTCAGCCCATATCCTTTGGGGGTAAGATGCAAGCATGCTTACAAACGACCGGTTGTGACACATGTCCCATGCACGAGAGTCTCAGTCCCGGTATCATATATAAGTGAGGTCATGCTGTAGGCTTCATCCCGTCCTGAGCCCGGTATATTGCGTGCTTCAGGCGCTTTGCTTGCTTGGTAAGGCGGCAGGCTCCGTTTTCCCTGACCTGTTGCTTGGTCGCTGACTTGCGTCTGTAAACGCTGGTATTCCAGGAACTAGGCTGCCCACTCCGGTCACTGTCAGGAATCCGTGCTGGGTCTCCATGGAGCTTGCCCTCAGGGGCAGTGTTTGATGGTGTGTTTGTGATCCACTGTCGGCTCTGCTGCGTGGGTGTCTTCTGGGTGCTCGGAGTGTTTGCGCGATTGTGTCCCCTTCTGAGGCGCCATGTGCGGGAGAGCCGGACCTATAGGAACTTCCCGCCTCGCCGCCATTTTGGGGCCTTCATCTTCTCATGAGTTGCAGGCGTCTTTCGCTTGTTTAGGGATGGCAATGGAGGTGAGTGATCATTAGGCTGCTGTTGTACAGTGACATGCATTCTCCCGTCCAGGTTGCGCCAGGACTTGGCAAAGGCTCTGTGTCCGGACGTGGGCTGATCAGGGCATCCATTCCCGGCCAGCTGTCGTGCTGTGGGTGTTCTGGACCTCTCACTAGCCTGTGGTGGCTGGAGTTTGCACTCTAGTCGGGCCCAGAACTGCTCCCACATGGCTTCAAACCTTGCGTTGGAGGCCACAACCCAGTCGTCTGGGGGCTGTTGCTGTGCTTGGGCAGTATTGCCGTCGGCCATTTTAATCAGGCCTCTTGGATCACACTTGAGGTTTCGTGCCTTGATGCATGGTTGGATGTTTTCCGGTCGGTTTTGTGGACCGGGATAACCCCCACCGGTCCTGGGAGGGGGGGGAGGACTTCTTCCGGGGGTTCCAGTCCCTGCTTTTGTGCCCGGGGAGCGGCCGTCTCCCCGTGGCTCAGTCGTAGGTAGGCCGCAGGCCTCGATGTGTCCAGTTGGCCCCGCTGGTACTCGTGTGGAGTACAGTTCGGTGCAGCAGCCTCTCCCGGTTGTGACCTTCTGCGGCTTGTGAGTCGTGGTAGCTGGGTGTAATGCCCCGATTTCTGTTCCCAGACGTGGGAGCTCTCGGCCAGCACGTCTGGGCTGCTCAGTTGCTTGGCTCCGCCCCCCAAAGTCTATCAATTTTTTTAACCTGCACACCTACAATGCCATTATCTCCTTCACTGCTCTATAATACCTTGATGGGTGAATCTAATGCACATGCACGACAAGCATTAGACCTTCCGCATGGAAAAGCATTGAAACAATCCTTTCCTATGGAGATTTTGAAGATGCTGGATGACCTCATGCAAAAAAATCATAGGTTCCTCCACCTGAATTATATAGGTTTTAACTTAAGGTAATGCCACTAATGTGAACGGCTAAAAAGATCATAATGGTCTGACGTGTGTTTTTTTCTGTCACAAGAACAGCTTTGTCAATGACAATTCTACAAAAGGTCCCTGACAAAGCTGTCCATGAGATAGGGCAGTGAGGCAGCTGTTCAGTCACAGCACAGAATGAACCCAAAAGCTGCTTGCGAGGTCTGCTGAACCGAATCTGCAGAGCTGGGGCTTTGCATGCAGCAACTGCTGGTGATAGGCAGGTGTCTGCTCTGTGCTATCCACCGCCACCTGTCACCAGGGGTGGAACACTCCTCCCTGCCTCCACCTTCACGTGAGTACATCCCTGGAGTATAACTCTTTTTCCTCCTTATTTTCTCAGTTTCTGAGAAATCATTTCATACCATAGGTAGCATTTTTAGTTTACATTCCACTAGTTACTTGCTTTTTTGGTCCTTTACATGCTCCACTTTAGAGTCAGTCATCCCTTTTAGTCCTTGCATCATATCAGGGTAAATTCAGGGCTTGAGTCCTGAAGGAACGCATGGGAACGACATTCCTGCACTTTTTTTACAGCAGGAACACAGTTCCCATTGCTCCTGCAGGCACTAAGGGAGCGGCATGCCTCCCGTGTTTCCCCTGTCATGGGGGGGGGGGGGGGGGGGCAAGAGGTGGCCTAATGGCCACCTGATGGACCCCCCAGCAGGCGCCTGTCTCCCGGCTCCCAGCATCAGTAGACAGCCCGCACGGCGAGAGGGAGCAGAGAGAACACAGCTCCCTTGCCGTGTCTGATATGGAGACAGCCGCCCACCCACTGGACCCCAGGGACAGGTTCACACCAGCTCTTCAGGTAGGGAGGCTGGGTGGACAATTTTAAATGTAAAAATTATAATACATGTGTATGTATGTGTGTGTGTGTGTGTGTATCTGAGTGTCTGTGAGTGTGTGTGTCTGAGTATGTGTGTGTCTGAGTATGTGTGTGTCTGTGAGTGTATGTGTGTGTGTCTGTGAGTGTATGTGTGTGTGTGTCTGGGAGTGTATGTTTCTGTGTGTGTCTGTGAGTGTGTATGTGTGTCTGTGAGTGTATGTGTGTACGTGTGTGTGTGTGAGTGTGTCTGTGAGTGTGTCTGTGTGTCTGTGAGTGTTTGAGTGTCTGTGAGTGTATGCAGGGCCAGATTAAGAGCCCATTGGGCCTGGTGCTGACAATTATGATGGGCCTAATTACAGAATCTTATTGACCAAAAACACTAAAACCGTCATACCTCCCAAGCGTCATGTATCTGATGGAGATGGTGTTGGAGGGAAACTCAAAGGATGCAGCTACAAGAAAACACATACTCTATGCTAATCTCTCTCTAATTTATGCTTTCATCTTTCAAGTAAATCCATATCCCCTACAGCAGTGTCCAGTGAAGCAGGAAGTCAATGGGCGGGGTAGTGGGCCACTGACGCAAATCACGTGACCAAAACTGCGAAAAGGGGCAAACATTCCCAATAAAGGGGGCATGTGTGTCCAAAGAGTTGGAAGGCAAGCCTGGCATCAGTGTCCCTATGTTTCACAGTGTCAGTGTCCCCATGTCGCCCAGTCCCCTAGTCTCTCAGTGTCCCTATGTCGCCCAGTCCCCTAGTCTCCCAGTGTCTCAGTGTCCTCATTTCTCACTGTGTCCCCATGTCTCAGTGTGTCCCGTGTCACTAGGATACTAGGGAACACAGTGAGACATGGGGACACAGTGAGAAATGGGGACACAGTGAGACCCAGGGACACTGAGACACATGGGGGCACTGTGACACATGGGGGCACTGGGAAACATACATTTGGGGACACTGGGAGACATGGGGACACAGACACTGGGATACATGGGGACACTGATACATTTGGGGACACTAAGACACTAGGGACACTGAGAAATATGGGAACACAGACACTGGGAGACCAGGGGACACTGGGAGACATGGGGACACTGGGAGACTAGGAACACTGACTTGGAGGCATGGGGATACAGACACTTGGGGACACTGGGAGACATGGGGGCACTTGTGGACATAGACATGGGGACACTGGGAGACATGGGGACACTAGAAACACTGAGAGACATGGGGACACTGAGAGACTAAGGACACTGGCTGGGAGACATATGAAAACTGGGAGATATGGGGACACAGACATTTGGGGACACTGGGAGCCATGGGGACATTGATACACTAGGGACACTGAGAGACATGGGGACACAGTGAGACATGGGGACACAGTGAGACATGGGGACACAGTGAGACATGGGGACACAGGGAGACATGGAGACACTGTGTCCCTAGTGTCTCCATGTCCCAATGTGTCCCCCAATGTCCCTATGTGTCTCAGTGTCCCCATGTCTCCCTGCTGCCTTTCCCATCATCCCTTACTTCACTGAGCTGAAGTCTGTCTCTGCAGGCTGGGAGCTGCTGTCTGTACTGTCTGTGCTGTGTAGCTGCTCCCCTGTCAGTGAGTAGAGAGAGGCAGGGAGGGATATGCTGTAACTTCCTATCCCTGCCTCTCTCCACACACAGTGACCCCTACTGGCTGGTGCTGGTATTGCAGTGTAATCTCAGTGTATACTGAGAAAAGTATCTGCATTTGTATTGCTGGTATTACTGCAATACCGGCACGTCTAGGCAGCCTCAAATACCGGCTATGCCGGTAAAATACCAGTCAGGTGGCAAACCTAACAGTAGTGTGTTAAAAATGGGCCTATTCCATGGGTCTGGGCCTGGAGCTGCAGCTCCATCAGCCCCTATGTTAATCCGGCCCTGAGTGTATGTGTGTGTGTGTCTGTAAATGTATATATTTGTGTGTGTCTGTGAGTGTGTGTGTGTCTGTGAGTATATGTGTGTGTGTTTGTAAATGTGTGTGTGTGTATCTGTGTGTGTGTGCCTGAGTATGTGCATACTGTGTGTGCACGCGTATATATATAAATATACGAGTGTATATTATTTTGAATTCCCACACTTTATATCCCAGAACTTGACCCCTGGGTAAATCAATCCTCAAGGCAGCACCTCTCACAGAGCAACTGAGCCCTCCACCACTACCAGCCCTGGCATTTAATACCTCCTGGCCCATCTATTGCTTTACCTCCCTGCTGCAGTTATGGTACTGATGGTTGGTGCTCTGGATATTACTGCATACAGTGCACTAGGGCACACACCCTAGCACTAAGATTAGGGATTTTTAAACTGAGATGACCTCTCTGGTTATGCCTCTACCAGGAACACCTACTTCAAACACATCATGCCAGGAGCAGACTAGGGGAGACTGACCTGTTAGGTCAGGAGGGAACTCGGTGGCTTGCCCTGTATGGCATCGGGTACGAGGCCCCTCCACTCAGTTAGGTAAGAGCCTCCGGTCTACAGAACGTTGCTGCGGGTTACTCAAACACGTAGTGTGCAGCTCACACACGGCGGAGCTGCCAACAGGATAGCGGTCCCACTGGAACACCAGGGGAAATGTAAGTCTATTTGGGAGGCTTGTCACAGCTATTTGTCAGTGTATGTATCTGACTGTGTGTGTATTTGTGAGTCAATATGTGTGTATGTGTCACTGTGTGCATCTAAGTGTGTGTATCTAAGTGTCAAGGTGTGTGTGTGTCTGTATGTCAGTGTGTGTATCTGTGTGCCACTATGTGCCAGTTTGTGTGTATCTGTGTGTCAGATACATACACACACACACACACACACATATACACACTGACACACAGATACAAACAATGGCACATACAAACACAGATACATACACTTGAACACACAGATATATACACCTTGACACACCTACACCTACACACACACACACACAAATACACACTGTGTGTCAAGGTGTGTGTCAGTGTGTGTATATGTGTGTCACTATGTGCCAGTTTGTGTGCATCTGTGTGTGTACACAGATACATATTGACACACAGATACACACACTGGCACATACAAACACAGATAAACACACCTTGACACACAAACACACACCGACACATACAAAAAATGGCCTGGGGGGGTGGGGGGTTGGGGGTGGGGGTCCATGATGCTGATACACTATGTCAAAGGGTTCCATGAGAAAAATATATTGTGAACCCCTGCATTAGAGCATTATATCACACAGGTATTTACTGCTACTGTTTCCGAGTAATTCCTGTTTGCCACAAACAATCTTCTCTAAACTCATTTTAATAAATCATTATGCAACTACTCCTGTTGTCATACTGTGTATCACTGTGATATGCAGAAATATTGTCGAACTGCCTATTACAGTAATACAGAGCAGTGTCTGCTATCTTTGTTTTGCGAATGGGAAGGTAATATTCTGTTGCTACACTGTTCTCCTGCCTCTATATCTTGATAGAGATAAAATTGCTACAGTTGGAATTTTGGGGTAATTCATGTCTGCTACAAGCAATCTTCTCTAAACTAATTTGTATAAATTGTCATGCAACTACTATTTTTGTCATACTGTATATCACTGTGGGATGCTGAAATACTGTCAAACCACCTATAACAGTAATACAGAGCAGCGTCTGCGATCTCTGTTTTACGAATAGTAAAGTAATATTCTGTTGCTGCACTGTTATAGGATGATGTAAAATGTTCTGAAGATATTCCAGGTGCATATCTCGGAGCAGAGAATGAATGCTGATTGTATATTATAAGCTGGGGAGATTCTCCTGGTATCTGTTTCAGGAAATACACCCAATGGTGATCCTTAATTCCAATGTTACATGTAAAAGTTACACTTTGCCCAACATTGACTGTAGAGATTGAAGGTGTCTGTGTTACTGTTTGAGATTCAGCATCTAAAAGAGTAAACATATGTTAATAAATGATTTGTGTTACAGTAATAACTCACCAATACAGGAAGAATTGTTACATACATGAAATCAAGATTCCTGCACAACATATCAGCAGTATTGCCTTCATGTTAAATGTTGATCTCTGCAGTTCTGCTTTCTCAGACAGTGTGTGATACAGCTGTTTATATACTGTGAACTTAAATTAAACGTTACGTTACTGATGCAAATCTTTTACTGACTGACCAACAGGCATTTTTTTAGGTTTGTAAAAATATGGAAATGCAACATTACAGAACGCATCCCGCTGTATTTGCATACATTCATGTTCAAAATTGTATAAAAGTATTCATGCCACATTTGTCATATTATCAGATTACTAGCTCTTGAATGCATAAACAATGAATAATAATAATTATTATTATGGTAATAATTTAATTTAGAGTGTTAAGAATTCCCTTTCATGCATATTGGGGCAGTTGGATACTATGGTAAGAAACACATAAACTACACATTGTATTATAACATAGTTTACTGCATTTTCATCATCCACCATCAAACAGCCATGTAGTGAAATATGATTAATCCCTTCAGAGAGCACACACTGCACCTTTACAGCTGACGCCTGGCATTGAGCATGTTGATGTGGTCAAGGAAGGCTATTTCATACCTACACTTCATGTGCTAATGTTGCTTCCAGAGGCAGCTTAGAACTCTTTATAATACTATGCTATATATCATTTATGTTTAATCACTTCACAGATAAACATGCATTCACAAAGAGTTACAGTAATGAGCAAAATGTTACATAGTATATGTGACATCAGATGCACAGCAGTTTTCAGTGCTACGCGACAAAGTTATCAGAGATTTGTGGAAAGAAACACATGTACAGAGGCGCTTAAAAACCCATTTTCCATATACATGATGGGGCATATTCGGAGACAGGGATTGGAGCAAGATATGCCATGCATTATCAGTCAATACAAAGCACCAAAAGAAAGGAAATAATAATAACGTCAAGAAAATACTGCTTTGGCCGCATAGCAGCGAGAGAAAGAAAAATAGAGTGCTCCGTTTTACATGAGACTATGCTGAGGGATTTGAACGCTTGGTATTATTATCACAATGAAATTTGCCGTGTTCCTGCAATAGTCTAATAGCTGGGCCAAGTGTCAGTCTTGTTGCAATGTTAATCCAAGGTTATAATGCGAACAATGGGAAGGTGGTAGGGTGAAGAGAGGCAGGTAAAACTCATGTGGATCTTTAACAACCATGTGGATATTGTCTAATTACCTAGTGATTTCATCTAGTTTGTTATGTCTATTTTATCTGGGGTCTTTGGACCACTATGTCATCAAGGACGCCCATATTTAAGAGTATTTGTATCTGCGTCCACTGGCTAACCAGTGCCATTCTTCCATACATCTCATATTGTTAACCCTATTTATCCGTTGTTCCAGTGTAGCCGGGTATATAATTATTGTTTGTTTCAAGAGGGTGGGGATGAGAACATTGGCCTCCCCTAGTAAAAACCATAGACCTGTTTGATGATTCATATCTTGGAAAGAATTAGGCCAACCTAATAGTGCTTGTGAAGGGATTCCTGGGAAAACATTTTTTTTATGAAGTTGATAAAGACAGAAGGAGCGTATAGCATCACATTGCCACCAAATGTAAAAAAAAAAAAGGAGGAACAGTAAAACATATATATTTTATAAATACAATAAATATACATATATAATTTTTTTTACTGCTCTTTTTCCCCTCCATTGCTTACATTTTCTCACTTGATCTGTGAATATATTGGCTGGAAAATGGGCCATACTATTTACATCTATATATTTTGCAGCACACTTACCCATTTTCATGCATTTTTGGTTCATCTGATTAACTTTTTCCAATTTTTTTCATTAATGAAATTTGGATGAGACAAATCACCATATGGCTGAAAGTTGGCTGTACCAATTTTCTTTTAAGGTTTTGGATGACTTAGTTTGCCCAAAACCATTTTTTTTTTTCCAGTGCACAAGGAATATGAGTAGAATGCTTTAAGGAAAAAAATAGATATTTGTAAGAGTATAAAGTAAGAAAACAAAAAGTGTGGCTTTGAATATGTGTGATATGGGTGCAGATATATTAACAACTCTGTGTTCCCTAAGTAGTATGTCCATATGCATGCATGTACCTACTAGCTACGATTGTCCTACCAAACTCTCCTGATACTCCATGTACCAGTAACCAGTGGCAGCTGATGACGTTGCAAGATGGAATTGGACTCCACCATCTCTCTCTGAAGACCCTATCTCAAACCTTTTGATCTGACTCATATGAATATCAAAATGGCTGTCAAAATTAACAGAATTAATATTTATTTAATTTGTTTGACCCTTTGAGTGCCAGAGATGTCACCAGCACATTCCAAAGTAAAGCACCTAGCCTCTGGAAGTGAAAGGATTAAACAAATAAGTTACACTATTCCTCTTATAATATATTTACATTTAAACAGAAAAAAATGAGGATACTTGACAGGTCAATAATTGAAATGTAACTGGAAACCTGGCATAGAACCGCATCAAGCTTCAACAGCCACGCACAGTGCTGGGACTGCAGGATACATTTTCAGCAGACACACACATTCCTGGGATTGGGGTTGGGGGGGGGGGGGGGGCACATTTTCACCAGACAAGCAAATTGTTGCAACTGAATGAAATATTAGCAGCAAACACAATGCTGGTATTAAAATTGAGATTGTCCTTTATTCAGTTCCCTGTCCACTTAGGAAGCAACACTATGTGACAATCAATGTCACATGCTGTTGTGCAAATGGAATAGACAACAGGTGGAAATTATAGGCAATTAGCAAGACACCCCCAATAAAGGAGTGGTTCTGCAGGTGGTGACCACAGACCACTTCTCAGTTCCCATGCTTCCTGGCTGATGTTTTGGTCACTTTTGAATGCTGGTGGTGCTTTTACTCTAGTGGTAGCATGAGACGGAGTCTACAACCCACACAAGTGGCTCAGGTAGTGCAGCTCATCCAGGATGGCACATCAATGCGAGCTGTGGCAAGAAGGTTTGCTGTGTCTGTCAGCATAGTGTCCAGAGCATGGAGGCGCTACCAGGAGACAGGCCAGTACATTAGGAGACGTGGAGGAGGCCGTAGGAGGGCAACAACCCAGAAGCAGGACCGCTACCTCCGCCTTTGTGCAAGGAGGAACAGGAGGAGCACTGCCAGAGCCCTGCAAAATAACCTCCAGCAGGCCACAAATGTGCATGTGTCTGCTCAAACGGACTCCATGAGGGTGGTATGAGGGCCCGACATCCACAGGTGGGGGTTGTGCTTACAGTCCAACACCGTGCAGGTCATTTGGCATTTGCCAGAGAACATCAAGATTGGTAAATTCGCCAATGTGCCCTGTGCTCTTCACAAATGAAAGCAGGTTCACACTGAGCACATGTGACAGACGTGACAGAGTCTGGAGACGCAGTGGAGAACGTTCTGCTGCCTGCAACATCCTCCAGCATGACCGGTTTGGCAGTGGGTCAGTAATGGTGTGGGGTGAAATTTCTTTGGGGGGCGCACAGCCCTCCATGTGCTCGCCAGAGGTAGCCTGACTGCCATTAGGTACCGAGATGAGATCCTCAGACCCCTTGTGAGACCATATGCTGGTGCGGTTGGCCCTGGGTTCCTCCTAATGCAAGACAATGCTAGACCTCATGTGGCTGGAGTGTGTCAGCAGTTCCTGCAAGACAAAGGCATTGATGCTATGGACTGGCCCGCCCGTTCCCCAGACCTGAATCCAATTGAGCACATCTGGGACATCATGTCTCGCTCCATCCACCAAAGTCACGTTGCACCACAGACTGTCCAGGAGTTGGCAGATGCTTTAGTCCAGGTCTGGGAGGAGATCCCTCAGGAGACCATCCGTCACCTCATCAGGAGCATGCACAGGCGTTGTAGGGAGATCATACAGGCACGTGGAGGCCACACACACTACTGAGCCTCATTTTGACTTGTTTTAAGGACATTACATCAAAGTTGGACCAGCTTATAGTGTGTTTATCAGAAGAATATTTGATTCATTCAGATCTAGGATGTGTTATTTTTGTGTTCCCTTTTTTTTTTTGAGCAGTGTATATATATATATATATATATTTTTTTCATATTAAGGATAAATAGCCAAACTGGAAATATTTTCTTGTGAGATTTGCTTCCAGTTCTGCTATTTTGACCTTGAATGTGAAATTTACTTTAAAGGGACACTATAGACACCATTACCACTTCAGCTTAATGTAGTGGTTCTGGTGTCTATAGCATGGCCCTGCAGTCTTTTCAAAGAAAAGACTGGGTTTACATTGCTGGCTAGTAACACCGTTGGTGTCAGTCACTCAGAAGGCCACTAGAGGTGCTTTCTATCCCAGTGCTGCACAGTAAGAAGCATGGAGACCACTGGTGATCAGCGTGAAGAGCGCTTTGCCATCCATTTGCAATAGTCTCCCAATGCTTTCCTCTGGGGAAGCGTTGATTGGCTGGGATCATCAAGACTTATGATCTCAGCCACGAGGTGCAGCCAGACAGGGCCAGGTGCAGCAAAGGAGAAAAGGTGAGTAATATTACCTTTAATCTCCAGAGAGAGGGTGGTTGGGTCTACTCCAGGCACAGG
Organism: Pelobates fuscus; assembly: GCF_036172605.1. Lineage (NCBI taxonomy): Eukaryota > Metazoa > Chordata > Amphibia > Anura > Pelobatidae > Pelobates > Pelobates fuscus. Next base: position 325,106,079 of record NC_086321.1, on the reverse strand, counting down.
CAACCTTCGGCACTCCAGATGTTGTGGACTACATTCCTTATAATGCTCTTACACCCATAATGTTGGCAAAGCATCATGTGAGGTGAAGTCCAAAACATCTGGATTGCCTCCTACCCTGTCACAGCTAATTTAACCCCCCCCAACCCTGTCACAGCTCCTCCACCCTCCCCACTCTGTCACAGCCCCCTAGCCCCCTACCATGTCACAGCAGCCCTAGCCCCCCTGCCCTGTCACAGTACTTCCATCCTCCCCTACCCTCTATCCTCCCTACCATGACACAGCCCCTTCACCCTCTCAATACTCATTTATGAGATGGATTAGACAGGTGACTGGGTCAGTCAGTGTTATCAAGGTGTCATCTGCATATAAAGCAAGTTTTAATAGTTAATAGTTTAATAGTCTGTCTGACTACTCTCACTGTTGGGGTCTTATACAATGACATTATTGACATTATTGACATTAATGACAATGACATTATTGCCCTATGAATCTAACCATCCATCCTGAATTTAAGCAAAGGAGCACTTAAATAATCTCAGTCAAGCCTGTCAAAGCCCTGTCAAGCCTGTCACTGATGCATGGGAAGATCTCACCTATTGGCAAAATCCTAAATATTTAAGTTTAATTCTTGAGTTAGTGCTGTTCTATTTGTTATGAATCCCACCTGGTCACAATGTATCATTGACTCTACCACATTTTTAAGTCTGTCTGCCAGAATTGATGAAAAAAGTTTAACAATGGTATTCAAGAGTGTAATTTTAAATATTTGTAGAACATTTACCTTGTTACAATAAAGGAATTATATTAGCTCTTTAAAGTTCCTTTGGGAAAGCTCACTTGGTTACTACTTCATTATACATCACAACCAGATGGGAAGCAAAATGATAACCAAATTTTATTTAAAAAAAAAAAAAAAAACAGATTACTGAATCCATCAGGACCAAGAGTCATTTGTTTCTTCAACTTGTCTATTGCTCTTGAAGAATTATTCAATTGTAATATGCATATTTAAACCAGATTTATGGGATTTTGAGATCTTTGGTAGCTTAAAGGTACACTATAGTCACCCAGACAACTGCAACTCAATGAAGTGGTCTGGGTGCCGGGTCCCTCAGGTTTTAACCCTTTAGATGTAAACATAGCAGTTTCATAGAATCAGCTATGTTTACATTAGGGGTTAATCCAACCTCTAGTGGCTGTCTTTTGGATAGCCGCTAGAGGTGCATCTGCGACGCTGGATGCGAATTTCGCATCCATCGCGCAGAGCGTCCATAGGAAAGCATTGAAAAATGCTTTCCTATGGAATGTTTGAATGCACGTGCGGCACTTGCCACGCATGCGCATTCCGCTCCACTCGGGAGCTGACATCGGCGGCGGAGGAGAGGTCACCAGTGTTGTAGAATTATTAACCCCTTATAACCTATATCCATTATTAGGCCCCTTATAAACTATATAATCCTTACTGGGCCCCTTTTAATACTATATTCTCATATTCAGCTCTCATGCCTCGTAGTTTAAACTTTACAAGATTCCTTTGTTCGTAGAAACAGCATGTCAGCAGAAAATGCTAGAATCTTCTGATTCAAAGAACACACTGTAGCAGATAGTATTGATAGAGTGTACAATTGCCAAAGAGGCCTTGAGAATACTGAGGATACTAACCTTGAAAGACTAAAGGTACCAGCTACTCTTTATGGATAGCTGCCAAAATGCCCCCTCCCATCGAGAGAACTCCTCGTGCTAGCAAGATGGCGCTGAAATCTGGAGGAGAACTTTATGACGTCAGTTATGATGTAAGACGTAACACCCAACAGGGAGGGCATTTAACTAACCACTTCTTCTCTAAGCCAATTGACAATGTTTCCTTACTTTTTATCTTGATTTTACAATGATGTAATTTTGCCTTTAAAAGAGCTTGCAAAGCCTGCTTTTGTTCAGATGCTAATAAATTTCCTGAAGTGCTTTTAACCTGAACTCCGTGTGTCAGTGTGAATTTACTTCTGCGTATACGCAATTTAAACATCTCTAATTTGGACAGGAACAGATAGTCATTCAAACTTCTTTGTTTGCTTAAAAGATTCCCTTATCAGCTGGCGCATCCAACGTGGAGCTTTGGGTTATGCCCTGCTAGGGTAGCCGTCCGAGAAAGACGTGGAGCGGATGGATCCTAGGGGAAGGAAGGGAGATTGATCACCTCCGATTACACGGTTGAGTCTGCAGCACCCCGGTATGTTCCAGCCCCTGGGATTGACCTGCCCCAGTCTGTGATCGGCTCCCTAGAGGTCATCAAAGTCAGGTAATATCTTGCCCAGAGACCCCACACCTTACTTGTTGATATTTACTTTTACCTGCACATACTGACTATCTGTTACCTGGGAGTGCTCTTACTGATTTGTCCTTATTTTTAGTGCCCGGGTAGTTTTATTTGTTTATTTGCCTGTTTACCCCTTTTAGGTACCACGTGGCTGTGGTAGTAAGGAAAAAGGGGGGTGGATCTGTGGAAGTTTTCCTGGGGATCTTCTGTTTGCCTGTTTACTCCTTTTAGGATCCACGTGGCTGTGGTTGTAAGGAAAAAGGGGGGGGGGGGAATCTGTGGAGGGGTGTAGACTCACTGCCTCCTGGGGGTTTCCCATAAGTGTCACTTTGACTGCTAGCCTCATTGGACATCACTTTACTCTGCTTGTTGTGTGCAGAGAGGTGGAACACTGCAGCCTCGAGCGCTGACGCTGGGTGTTCCAGTTTAACTTTTGTGGCAGGTGGATTCAGGCTGGTATTGCTGTCTCCATTACCACGTGGTAGTGATACTTGCGGGAGGGTCTGCAGGTGTACTACGGGAATGAGTTAGGTGGCTTTTGCCACACGTGTAAGGAAAGGGATTTTTGTTAACCCTGTTTGAACTGTTGAACTTATTTGAACTGTGATGCATGCACTGTATTTTACTTGAAATGTCTTAAATTGTCTGTCACACAGATTCCTGTGTTTACTTTTGTCTTACTCTCTGTACTATTTACACTTTCCCCTCCTGTCTCTCTCTCTCTGTCTCTTTCTATATCTGGGACGCCTCATATAGAGGATCTGGGACAGAAATTAGGAAAGCCCAGTAAGGGGTGGCTTGCGTGTGATTTGGTAGAGGATAGAGAAGGGGAAGAGATGGTTAAGAAGGTTGATAAGATTGCTAAAGTATGTGGAATTGCCGTACCTGTGTGCGGAAGATTGCAGCCAGAAAGCTAGGCGTAAGTTATTGACAGAAAAGAAAGGGAAGCTTTTAGATCATGATTTAGTTCGTACAGCAGAAGCCTGGTTATATTATAATTGTCCTTCTGTCTTGTTACTATAACGTAACTGTCCTTCCAGCACTGACATGGTTAAAGAGATTCGTGCTTACAGTCTCTCTCTCTCTCTCCCCCGCCCCTCCCTCCTTGCCTTCTGTGAGACGCGAGGGGGGAGAGAGGGGGGGGGGAGGCATGATTTGTTTCTTCAGTGAGAGTTATTCAGAAACTACTGATAAGACTTAGCAATGGAATTTTTGCTAGAAAATATTCTAATTGTGTATTTTGTTATTTTAATAGAAGTTGTGCCATTTATATGACGCCAACAGATTCCGTAGCGCTTTATATATATATATATATATTTTGTGTTTTGTGATAAGGCAGTGAGGATCGTGTGGGAGACTGCTCACGAGAATACATTCCACCTTTCTGAGGCTGTATTTCCTTTCGCGGTGCAAAGTATTTTCTCCAAGACTGGTGTATAAGATAGGGAGTCGGGGATGTAGCTCAGTGTTGATTACGAAGGTTAGGAAAGTGAATCTGATGCAGGAATAGAGAATTATTTGGACGAGTTAAAAATGTAAAGGCAAGTGTGATTTGTTGCAATACTATGCAATGTGGATAGAGGGAATATGCAAAGTTGTTAAGTTAGATTGTGAAGAGGAAAAGTGATTAATGGCTGTAGGTAAATTGTTTGAATTCCGTGAGTCTATTTTTCATCAAGCTATCTTAAAGTACATGTTTCTAGAGAGTCCGTTCATAGTTTAGTATTTCATTTTTGCAGAACAGAATGTTGCTTCTCTGATTTATTTTATTAGCTATGATATAGTGTAAAGTTGAAACACCCTAAAAGAAAGTACGTCAGCCTAGCACAAAAGGAGGTTGGCACAGCCAGTCCCGTGACCTCCACCTAATTACCATAATCTACAGTCACGTACGCTCCCAAACTGACGTCACTTCTGCCCTATTCATCCATCTCCCCTGTGCCTCCCGTAGTCACGCAGCCAGCCCCTCTTACACCTGCCCACACTATGCCCACATCCAACATGGCCGCCATTTCCTCACTGAACCCAAAACAGTAAGCTTGCAGATTTAGCAGCAGGCCTTAACGACATTATTCAGGAGAAAGGTGAAACTGTAGAAAGATTTCATGCTAGACTTTTCCAAGTGTTCACTGACCTAGGGTTTGAGCTCAGTAATAAAATACACGCTCAGATGCTTTCCGGTGCCTTTGTCCAAGGCATCAAGGACTCTATACGTAAGGGTATTATTGCTGCCCGCCCAGAGTATAGAGTGGTTCCCCTTGATAAGCTGCTCCTAGTTGCCAGAGGCTTAGAAGCCGCACAGGTTCCAAGGAGACCCCATCCCACTCCCCTTATGGTTTCACGTCCACCCATCCCCAAAGGTACTAAGCCTGCAGATGGGATCTGCTTCAACTGTGGAGAAAAAGGCCATTTTAGGAGTGACTGTCCTGCACCCCTTAAGCCCCAAAGATCAAACAGGCCTAAATCTGTCATAAAGGCCCCAGCACCTCCTTCACCTGATTCAACCCAGGAAGACTAGGATATTGGCAAGCCTGTATCATTAACCCCTGTTATGGCAGTATCTGCAGGGGAACAAGGGGGGCCATTAGCCACTGTCACTTTACCCATTGAAGGCCACCCCACCACATTCCTTGTTGATACAGGTGCAGCCCGAAGTGTTCTGCGAGAACAAGACCTGCCTGATTCTTCCTTTTTGTCCAATATTGATGTCTCCTGTGTGGGAGTGGATGGTCTTCCAAGACAAAGCCCATTAACTACTCCTTTGCGGGTTGGCAGCTGCCCTAGTCTGCTTGCCCGTTTTGTGGTGTCATCCACATGTCCCATTAACCTGTTAGGTGCTGATGTACTTTCCCGCCTACAGGCATCAATCACTTTCACACCTGATGGCCAAGTGGAATTATCTTCAGCCCTCTCTGATTCAGATACCTCAGCCTTGTGTTCCTTACCTCTGATGCTTCACCTAGAGACACCACAGGGTTATGCAGAAGGCATGAGAGAAAATTTCCCTGCATCTCTAATGAACACTGTCCCTAAGACCTTGTGGTCCTCAGGCCCAGAAGATATAGGCCATCTGAAAGTCCCACCAGTGGTGGTCAAACTTATCCCAGGGGCAAAGCTACCAAGAAAGTCTCAATACCCATTGAAACCTGCCCAAGCAGCAGCCATTACCAAGCAAGTCCAAGAACTGCTGGAGAAAGGGGCTCTTGTTAAATGTGAATCTCCATGTAATACTCCTTTATTTCCTGTGAAAAAGAAGACACCCAAGGGTGAACCGGAGAAATACCGAATGGTCCAGGACCTCAGAGCAGTAAATGAGACAACAGTCCTGGACACCCCAAATCCGCACACACTCCTTTCTGGCGTTCCACCTTCTGCCAAATACTTCACAGTGATTGACCTAGCCAATGCATTCTTCAGTGTTCCGCTGGAACAAAGCTGTCAATACCTGTTTGCCTTCACACATCAAAAACAACAATATACATGGACTGTTATGCCCCAAGGGGCACAGAATTCCCCAAGCCAGTTTGCAAAAGCAATGAGTATCATCCTTGACCCCTGGCAGTCTGACCATCCAGAGGTTGTCCTACTCCAATATGTAGATGACTTGCTCCTTTGTGGAGATGATGTTCCCACAATAGAAAAATGCTCTCTGGATCTCCTCTGTTATCTTGCAGATCAAGGATGTAAAGCGTCTCTCATCAAACTTCAATTCTGCCAGCCTACTGTGATCTTCCTAGGCCACTGCCTGTCACATGGCACCAGACACCTCACACGTGACCGTGTCAGGGCAGTGTTGGCCATTCCACCTCCAAAGAGCACAAAATCCCTACATGCTTTTCTAGGCCTCATCTCATACTGCAGAGCCTGGATCCCTGAGGCCTCTCTGCTCATGCAACCCTTGTATGACGCTCTCAAATCAGACCCCTTCTGCCTGTCACCAGAGGCACTTGACAACTTCTACACTCTTCAGCGAGCAATTGCCTCTGCCCCTGCTCTTGGCCTACCAAATTATGACAAACCTTTCAAATTGTTTGTGTCTGAAAGACAAGGCCATGCTACAGGCGTCCTCACTCAACCACATGGTCCTGGCGGACGTCAGAGGCCTATTGGATTCTTCTCCTGCCAACTGGATATCGTAGCCAGAGGCACCCCTTCCTGCCTTCGTGCTGTCTTTGCAGCTCAAGAACTTATTGACTGTACTGGGGACCTAGTTCTTGGTCACCCTCTTACTGTCTTGGCACCTCATGACATTTCTGCAATAATCAACCAAGTCCAAATCAAACATGTCACAGCTGCCAGACACCTTCGACTCCAGTGTCGTCTTCTACTGCCTGACAACGTCACCCTCCAAAGATGCCAGGTTCTAAACCCGTCCACTCTTCTGCCACTCCCTGAGGGGGTACCTATTATGGATTCATCATGGACGAAGGATATGTCCTACTTCTTACACACACCCTGGCAAAACTGCTACCCAACTTGCCTCCCTGTGACGGGCCTGAATATGCTTTTTGCACCATGTGGTACAAGCCAACCATCAACCCTGAACCTCGCTATGAAGATGAACTTTTCCAGTTGGTTGAGATAACATTCACCTTACAGGACTTCTACTATGATACTGAAGGTAACAGCATGGCTTTAGTCCAACTGCCACATGAACTTGAACATCTGTACCATCATTGGGACACAGCCATTCCACATGTCCCTGTAACCAAGTCAAAGACTAAGTCATGGGGTGATCTTGGGCCCATGGCAAAATTATGGGCCACCATGAATGATTCACAACTTCAAGAAATAGGCGTTGCCAAGTATCCATCAACTGAACGTGAACATATAAGAGCATGGCCACGTTACTTTCTGGAGGAAGAATTTGAAGACCTGGTCATACAGCATGACTATGACCCAGAAACCCCCCATGACTGCTTTGAACAGATGAAAGTGGAAACCACACATCTACCAACTGTGCATGAGGATCCACTAACAGACCCTGACATCACCCTGTTTGTGGACGGCTCCAGATATGCTGATGAAGAAGGAAAATATCATACAGGATATGCCGTCACCACAACAGATGAAATTATTGAGTCGTCATCACTACCATCAACAAAGTCAGCACAAGAAGCTGAATTACAAGCTCTAACTTCAGCATGCAAGATTTCTGAAGGAAAGCGCGCCAATATCTACACAGACTCAAGATATGCACTGGGCGTGGCTCATGACTTCGGAGTGATTTGGAAAACAAGAGGATTTCTTACTACTGCCGGTACACCAGTCAAGCACAGTTTTGCGATCAAGGAGCTGATGGATGCCCTCCTACTTCCAGAAGAAGTGGCTGTTTTGAAGATAACAGCACATGGGAAGTTGGACTCAGATGAAGCAAAGGGCAACCATCTAGCTGATCAAGCTGCAAAGCAAGCTGCAAGAGGACCACAGGAAGTGGAAAGAAGAGTGTCCGGAAATGAAGAAATTCCAAGAAATGAAGAAATTCCAAGAAAAGAAGAAACTCCAAGAAATGAAGAAATTCCAAGAAAAGAAGAAACTCCAATATTCACTCTGCAAACTCTTCCAACCGACCTAAAGATCTTACGAGAACAACAGGCTGCAGTAGCCCCTGAGGAAATACAGAAATGGAAGAAGAAAGGAGCAGTCCTAAAAGATGGAGTATATTACAACAACCTCAGATTCTGTCTCCCTAAGAGTTTGTACCCAGCAGTTGTTCAATGGGCACATGGCCCTGCACACTTATCAAAAGATCTGATGAATGCTCTTGTACAAAAGTACTACGAAGCTCCTGGAATTACCACGCTAACCAATAACTACTGTAAAGCTTGTGTCATCTGTGCCAAATGTAATCCTGGGAAAACAGCTAAAGTCCCCTCGAAGCACCTGGCTAAGCCCATGTATCCATTCCAAAGAATCCAGATAGATCATATCCAGATGCCAAAGAGCGGCAATTACGAATATGCACTAGTGATAGTGGACATGTTCTCAGGCTGGCCAGAAGCCTACCCAGTGATTAACATTACCGCCAAAACAACAACACGACGTCTACTTACAGAAATTGTGTGTAGATTCGGATTGCCAGAAGTCATTGAAAGTGACCAAGGTCCGGCCTTCACAGCATCAGTTACCAAAGAAATTTGGACTGCCCTAGGAGTAACTCTTGCTTTTCACACCCCTTACCACCCACAGAGTAGTGATCCTGATTCTGACACAGGCAACCACGGTCTGCTACCCGGTGATTGGGTCCTAGTCAAGAAATGTGTGCGAAAACACACTCTGGAACCAAGATTTGAGGGACCATTCCAAGTTCTCCTGATCACCGCTACCTCTGTCAAGCTGGCTGGTAGGCCACATTGGATTCACGCCTCTCACTGCAAAAAGACACCTGCTCCAGAAGAAGCTGATTCCGCACAACCATGTACTTCTGGTACCTAATCCCCTTGATTGGCCTTCTTAAAGCCCAGCAGGTGGCCATAACTAAAGATGCTAGTGGGTACACCTTCTGGTATAATTCATCATGTACCCGTGTGGCCACCTTTACCTTTGATTACTGTGATATTGTAGATTGCCCATTCCCTAAATCACAGATTCAAGCCATTTATAAAGACATACCGCAAGCAAAAGACCCCTACATTTGTGTAGTTGATAACCAATGGGGGCATAATTGTGATCATTGGGGGGCGGCGGGATGGAATACCGGGCCTGCCTGGGGTTACAAACCAAAAAGTGCTTTATCAAAAGTAGATGATCATGGTAGATCCCTCCTCCAAAGAATGACTTTAAGAAAGCCTGGAGGAAGTACATAAATATTGAACATCCTGGCCCAGAGGATGCTGGCCAATATGAAATGGGAATGTACTGGAGAAGGGGTTCCTACAATAAACTAGGACATTTCTACCTCAATGATATGTGTCACTCTCCAGAGTGGCAAGGGGCTGTACATATGGTCCCAAATCCGCTGAAACCACACATCCAGTCCTTTAGAGACATGATGGCCATTGCTAACCCTACCTTTGAAGATACCATGGCCGCTGAAACTGGATTTAATGACATTAATTTGTGGTTAGAGTGGATGAGATATAATGCCAATAAACATAATTGAACCGCATGTTATGTATGTGGTGGTGCCCGACCTCACCTTGGCACCGTTCCCCTAATCCTCCTTTTAGAAATAGAAGAGTGTTTCTTGAGCTTTTTTTTGCCTACCGCTATGATTTTAACAGGTCCCTCTGCGAAGCATGGACAGCAGAGTACCCTATCCTAGTAGGAGGTGTTAAACCCCCAGATGGAATTACAATCTATAAAGGTAATTACACTTGCTACACCATGTATGATGGGATTGGTAAATTCATGGGTAACTTTTCCAAAGGTTATTGTGCCACTTACAGAACTGTTCCTGTGCACCTGTTACAACACCATACTAGATCACTAGGAGATATTTACTGGTTGTGTGGGGATTTACAATTAAGGTCTAGACTGGAGTCTGAGTGGTGGGGAGAGTGTACCTTAGTCAAAGTCATCATGCCCATCCACATTATTTCTGATAATCATCCTGACACTCATAGTCCGGCACACACATCAGCCAGAGCCAAACGGGAAACCCCAGTAAAAGGCAGTTTTGACCCACATGTTTACATAGATGCCATTGGGGTACCTAGGGGGGTACCTAATGAATTTAAAGCTAGAGATGAAGTTGCAGTGGGGTTTGAATCACTGTTCACTATAGTCACTGCCAATAAGAACCTTAACTGGATAAATTATATCTATTACAACCAACAGCGCTTTGTTAATTATACCAGGGATGCCCTCCAGGGTTTAGCCGAACAATTACAAGCCACATCCCAAATGACCTTCCAGAACAGACTGGCCTTAGACATGATTTTGGCTGAGAAGGGGGGTGTATGTAAAATACTACCCGACACCATGACTTGTTGCACTTACATTCCAGAAAACACAGGCCCTAATGGTAAGGTCACTTTGGCCATAGAAAAATTAAATAAACTCTCAGAAGAGTTAAAAAAGAATTCTGGGGTGACAGATCCCTGGGAAAAATGGTTTGGTTGGATGACTGGTTGGAAAAAAGCTTTAGTTCATATTGGTATGGCTCTACTAATTTTTCTTTTTGTTCTCGCTCTTCTCGTTTGTTGTGTCCTCCCATGCCTCAGAAAATTCCTACAGAAGACTGTAGACCAAACGACACCAACCTTTACTCATCTGGAAATTGGTGATCAAGATCTCACATCGCCCTGCATTCCGCTACAAACTCTTCCCTATGACGATGAAGTGCAGAAATTCTAGGGAGGGACCAGCTTAGGGACAGCATCCGTCTGTATAGGTTAAGCCTACCGTGTGGAGAAGTGGTGGGCTAGCCACCGTGGGCCACCCATGGGAGTGAAGCGTTCGAGTGCCATACTGACGGATGAGTTAGCCTACTAGGGTCAGATTAGGGACAGAATTGCACTTTGCACTAACACCAAAGTAGCGGACATGTTTTTTTTTTTTTTTGTCAATCTGTATTTTATTGAGGTAAATTAGATACGGTACAGAATAAAGAAAGGGAAACGTGCATTTATAACACAGTATTGGGTTCAATAACAATGATATCTAACATTTCCTTAGTATTTATACCTCTTTTTTTTTTATATATATTATAGTTTAACGTTGCGTTTGTAATCAGGATCAATCAGTATGTAGTTTAAGGCGCTTAACATTAGCCAGTAAAAAGGGATTAAGTGCGCAGGCTTTGTATCAAATAAACATGCATGTGACATCCCTAGGTACACCAAGATTCAGTAGCATATTTAGCAGGGTAACAATTAGTTATGAAGCTATGACAACAGCAGTACTATCGTATTAATAAAATTAAGTGGTCGCTATGTGACAATGCTTGATTGGATGTGTCATGCTAGGGAACAATAAAATAACCGGAACATTTTCGAGAACATAACTGTAGTGATGGTTAGGGCAGGTTAACAGTACACTTAACATGTCTATCACATTTAATCCGCATGCTGAATTGTACGGTCTCCATATCTGACTAGGGCATGGCCTGAGGTCTGATGCTAGGTGTGTAGTCAGTGACAATATGTGGAAAACAAACACATGTGTAGACATTTATAACAAGCAAATAGTTTAGCTAGGTCGTTAAGATTCGGAGAATAAAGTGAGTAACGTATATCATTATTACAGGTTAATGTTAATCGCTACTTAAGTATTGGCAAGCTAGGGTTTGACTGCACGTCCATAAGGGGACATGGGTACCTTGCTCGAGGGTATGTAGCACGGTCAGCCAATACCTCGGCTTGGCAGGCCCATGTCTACCCCGGAGTTTCTCCTGGTCGCCTGGGTGTTGGCACCGATTCTCTGGAAGGTCCACATAGGAGCAGCAGGGTGCGGACGGGTGTCGGTCGCCCTCCAGCCCCAGGTCGGTGGGAAGGCCTGCACTTGTATACCACTGACTCGGTTTCTCTGAGAGGCCGGGTCATCCCTTTGTCGGGCGCCGTGGGGAGCTCGGATGTCTTGCCGCCGCCCGCGACGGGCGCTCCTCCGGCGTTGTGGTCGGTGCTTAGGAGAGTTTCTCCACGTGGTCTTCGGCCTGGGAAGGTATTGTGAGCGGCCAACGATGTTCTCCTGAGTGAGGTGATAGAGGCTCTGGGTGGCCCGTCTTAGCTTACGGGTGCCGCACTTCTGCCGCAGTGGGAGATGCTTTGGGTCCGGAGGTAGGTCACTGGGCCTTGCCAGGGTCCCACTGACGGTGCCTGTGACAGTGGCTTGCGGGTGTGAGGCAGGCCGTGGGCGGGTACGCCTTGTGTCCTTCATTCTTGCTTGACTATGCAGGTGTGATTTGTTTTGCCGCCATATTGAAGCTTGTTGTTGTGCGGGCTCCGGGCGTATGTGTCTTAAGTCTGGCAGTCGCTTCCGCGGCAGTTTGGCAGCCGAGTAGGTCTGGGCTGGATGGAGCATCCTATCCTGTAGTTTCTGCCAAAAGTTTTGAAAGATGCTCTCTAGCCTGGCCGCATATCCCTGTTCGTCCTGGCTGCCGTGGTCGCCGCCATCTTTGGTGAGTCTCTCAGGCCATCAGCGGGTTTCTGTGAGATTGTGACTGGGAGGACTCCCAGTAGTGGACCGGGATCACCCCCACCGGTCCATAGGGGGGGGTTGCGGGGTACCCGCGCGTGACACTCAGCTCTCGGGTCACTCCGGGCTGGGAGCTCGGCCGCTGCTCTCCGCCATTGCGCACCCGGCCACATGCCTCCACGGGTATAGCCTGTTGCCTGTTGTCCGTGTACGGTCCGCATCACCGGTTCACCGTGTGGACTGAGTGTCAGGTCGTCGTTTATGGTCAGTCTATGCCGTTTTATGCTGTTTGGAAGTGCCTTTTTAGCTTGTTTTTCATAGCTTATTCAGGAGCTGCAGTTAAGCACGTCTTCCCTCCATGGCAGTCAGGCCCCGCCCCCGACATGGGGTTTTTATGTGTCTTTGGGCTAACAAATTCTCTGATACTCACAAATAAAGTTTATCCTTTTTAGCAATTAACACTCTACAGGGGGGACTGTTGTAGAATTATTAACCCCTTATAACCTATATCCATTATTAGGCCCCTTATAAACTATATAATCCTTACTGGGCCCCTTTTAATACTATATTCTCATATTCAGCTCTCATGCCTCGTAGTTTAAACTTTACAAGATTCCTTTGTTCGTAGAAACAGCATGTCAGCAGAAAATGCTAGAATCTTCTGATTCAAAGAACACACTGTAGCAGATAGTATTGATAGAGTGTACAATTGCCAAAGAGGCCGCGAGAATACTGAGGATACTAACCTTGAAAGACTAAAGGTACCAGCTACTCTTTATGGATAGCTGCCAAAATGCCCCCTCCCATCGAGAGAACTCCTCGTGCTAGCAAGATGGCGCTGAAATCTGGAGGAGAACTTTATGACGTCAGTTATGATGTAAGACGTAACACCCAACAGGGAGGGCATTTAACTAACCACTTCTTCTCTAAGCCAATTGACAATGTTTCCTTACTTTTTATCTTGATTTTACAATGATGTAATTTTGCCTTTAAAAGAGCTTGCAAAGCCTGCTTTTGTTCAGATGCTAATACATTTCCTGAAGTGCTTTTAACCTGAACTCCGTGTGTCAGTGTGAATTTACTTCTGCGTATACGCAATTTAAACATCTCTAATTTGGACAGGAACAGATAGTCATTCAAACTTCTTTGTTTGCTTAAAAGATTCCCTTATCACCAGCACCGAGGGAGCCCGGTGGTGGATTAAGGTAAGCTTTGTTTTCCTGACACTATAGTGATCCTTTAATATTTTGAAAATGACTTCCTATTTTAGACTTATTACTAATATTCTGTAGATTATATAAATCACTATAAACCATTCAAATTCTTGAGCGATCAAAGGTGTGTTGTAAATAGATCTATTACCCACTGATTTTTAAGTCTATTAGCCTTATGATTTTTCAGTCTATTAGTCATTGACCTATATCTCCATTGCCACTGTAATAATAATTACCTTTTAATTTGTACATATTATGCACAATTTTCCCCCTCAGCTTAGCATAAATTTGTTCTTGTACAGAAGTTATTTCCAATAATTTATAATGTGAGGGGTCATTTTTAAAAAATTCGTTATTTGTAGCAGTGCTTTTCCACGTCACATAGAAACAAGGACATGTCAAAAGATAGCATTACAGAGTGTCATAAGGATTAATGTTATACATGTCAAGATTACGGCACTTTTTTGCTTTTGTTTAAATGATAAGAAAGTGTGAAACCAAGCAGAAATAACAAGCAGTAGATGCCACTGGCTATATTAAGGTGGGATGCATCATATGTTATGCATGCAGAGAGTAATCGGGTAACTAATACTATGAAACATAACGATTGAAATCATATAACATAGAAATCCATGCTGTAGACCAGGGTTAGATGCCATATGCATCTAGCTTGGTCGACTGTCATGAACCACCCCATGAGGGGTAATTTTCAATTTCTATTGAAAGCAGATAAAACTGAATATATAATTCGACCCAAGATAAGCTTAGTTTTTTGCTTAAATTAGCCTTCATTTTAACAAAAATACACCTCATCACTGATTTAATGATGCACTAATTATTGGTCAATGATGTATAGTTTGGGTTATTATCTTCAAATGGTCTGACCGTGTATTGTCATTAGTATAGCAATTTAACAGTTTCTCTAAACTTAAGCTATCCTATCAAACCATGTCTATTCTGGAGTAAGAGAAATAAACACGGGATATGTGGGTGTATTCATAATCTGATGGACAAAATGTAATGTATTAGTGTTTAATCACTCTTGGGTCCAATGTTTTCTTTGCTAGAATTATTTTCCCCCTGAAGATAAGTCCAAGACGCAGTTGAAATTGCCACCAATGCCAACATTCCCAATTTGATCTCCTCTATCTTAGCAAGGATTAAGACAAACTGGGGAAATTTTAGGAAGCTATATATTATTTTTGTGGAAGAATTCAGCCCATGTGCATTGATCAATATGATTCCCTACAAACCCATCGCTGATCTGCCAAGACACCCTAGAGACATAACAATGAAAGACACATCTATAACAATAAAAGCTAACAAACTCCAAAATTTTGGGAGTAGGCATACCCCATTCCCCAAGGAAAAAAAAACATATCGCAAAACTAGGTTTCATCCAACAAAATGAAAACCCACTAATTTTGTTGATGCCGTAAAAAAAGACGTATGGTGGGGAGGAGAAGGAGCTTGTACTAATCAAAAATGGAGCTATGCTATCTAAAGAAAGAGAAGAAAAAGAGAAGATAGAAAAACAAAACAAAAAAACAACATTTTAACATTGAATATATACATACTCATATAACAATGTTCCTGCCTTCTTGTAGAAATACTCAAAGTGAGTATATTTTAGACCAATATATTCAATCATGCAATAAAAAAAATTAAAAAATTACAATATATTAAACCGTTGAAGTCGTTACTTCAATCAGTATAAAGAATTGAGTTTGCAACAATATAGAGACATACCCTGTTTAAAGCCTATGCCAAAACCTTTCAAAATAGTAATACCAATAAGTTGACACGCACAAAATTAGAGTAAAATGTGCTCTGTTAAACCTTAACGTAAAAAACATTTATGAATAAAATCAGCAGTGAGTTGGGTTATTAGCCATCAATCATCTTTTTGTCTCATCAGTGAATTCTTTTTGGTGTCAAAGGTAGAATTCCAAATCATATATCAACACAAACAAAACAAACATATATATTATAAATATACAATTAATTTATAATTATAGGTTTTTTTTACAGCTCTTTCTTTCCTCCATTGTTTACTTTTTCTTTTTCTTACTGAGTCTGTAAACCAATTGACTAGAAAATGGACCATATTATTTACATTATGTCTATATATTTTGCCAAACACTGTCCAATTTGTATGCACTATTGGTTCATTGGATTCAGTTTTCTGAATCTTTTTTTATTAACAATATTTGGATGACCCAAACCACCATATGGATGAAAGTTGGCTATCCCAGTTATTTATTTATTTTTGGACAATTAAATTTGTCTGAAACCAAAGTTTTTGCAGTCCAAAAAGTCTAATAGAAATATCAGAAGAATGCTGTATGAAAAAAAAAAACTATTGAAAAAATATTTGTAAGAGTATGAAGTGAGAGAAAAAAAAAACCTGTGGGTTTGAATATGTGTGATATTGTTTAATGTATTAACAACTCTGAGTTCCCTGTATGTGCATATGCATGTGTGTACCAACAACCTAAGATTGTCCTACCAAACTTTCCTACTACTCCAATTACTGCTACGCAGAGACAGCTGATGAGTTTTAAGATGGTGAGGTGGAATTAGACTCCACCCATGGAATTAGACTCCACCCTGTCTCTCTCTGAAAACCCTTCCTCCCCACCTTTTGATCTACTTAACTTACATGTATATCAAAATGGTGGTCAAAATTAAAAAAACAAAAAACAAAACAAAAAAACTTTATTTCATTTGAGCACCGGAGAAGTGACCAGCACATTCCAAAGTAATGCGCCTGACATACCTCTGGCAGTAAAAGAATTTGAAAAAAATCCATATAATTTTAATTTATTCAATGTGCAGGAAACTGCTCATTCTAATGGTTTACATTATTCCCGCTTTAATACTTTTACATTTAAAAAGGAAAACGAGGGGCGTGTCCGAGCAGCGCATGTGAGCGGACGTGCGGGACGAGAGCTTTCTCGAACAGCGGCTTTCACAGCCTGATTTAGCCGATAACCCGACCGGCAAACGAGCCGACCATCGAGGAGACATACCACACACCAGCATGGCGTCGAAATCAGCGAAAAAATTTAAGCAAAAGACGCTAAACTCGCACTTTGAAGTGCAACAAACGCTGGAGCAGGGAGACCAAGATGGCGCCGATAAGCCTAACTCTCCAGCTCAAAACTCCGACATAGGGGAACATGCAGCAGATCACGCTGAATTCTCCAACCCAGCAACAGACCTCTCGGTGAGGACAATAATGCAGGAGCTGAAAGCTTCATTCAAAGCAGACATCCAGCAAATGACTGCAGAAATAAAAGCTGACATAAATAATATAGGTGAAAGAACCGCCAAGCTTGAAGAACGCACTGATGAACTCATAGACGCTCACAATTCCATGGCTGAGGCCTACTCCTCGCTCAAACTAAAACTACAAACCCTGGAAGAGAGAGTGACAGACCATGAGGATAGGAGCAGGAGGAATAATGTCCGCATTAGAGGAATCCCTGAAGCAATCCAGAACTCTGATCTGCCTAGGTATGTGCAGGACTTGTTCAAATCACTGATACCCTCTTTAAACAACCTGGACCTAATGCTAGACAGAACACACAGACTTCCTAAACCTAAACACCTGCCTCCAGATGCAACTAGAGATGTAATCACCAGAATCCACTTTTACACAGTAAAAGATAGGATTATGCAAGCCTCCAGAAACCTGTCAAAATGGCCGGAATCCTACCAACACATTAAAATCTTTACAGACTTATCTTCCGCCACTATGCTTAAACGGCGCACCTTTGCGCCCATAACCACAGCACTGAGGAACGCTAACATCCCCTATAAGTGGGGCTTCCCCACCAAATTACTAGTGAAGAGGAACGGGGTGGATAGAGCTATCACCGACCTAAAGGAAGGTAAACGTCTCCTACAGGAATGGCAAGTACCGCTTCCCCCCACTGGTGTAGACCAACCAACCTCCACCTCCAACTCCACACTGAAATCTCTGGCCAGGGACTGGTCAAAGGCCCGTAAGACCCACCGGCATTCAACGAACTCTGGTGCTTCAATTACCTGATCCTGCTTAAGGTCGTGAAGGCGAGAATTAATGGAGACAGTCGTAACATCTAGACCTGTAGTAATGTAATGTATGGATTTATAGTGTACCAATGCATACCGATTAGATCTCATTATGACTGTTTTATACGAATACCCCATGCTCATCCCCCCTGTTTAATGGCTAATTCAATGTTTAATTTCTTAGCTGTTCCGGGCGAGATGTGACCCGCTCTTTGCTAACTTTACTTAGTTAACTGATTTGTTAGACTGTATAACCTTTATGCAAATGTCTCAAATATATCACCCCCAAGGCAAACTAACGGCCATGTTTATCCGTTGCTTTGAGCAGCTGAATGTCACTTTCAGTGACATACGGAATGTTGTAAATAGTTTTCCCCCAGTTTTCCCTATCCCCAAAACAGAGGGCGCGTTAGATGCAGACTATGGGTTGTCCACGAGTGATATGCTACCACTAGTGGGTGCACACAGGTCCGGTAGGATAACCTTCTGGTGGGAATCAAGAAAAGGGGTAGGAAAGGCAGAGAGCCCATACCCTCACAGTAGCACACTCTATACCCGCCCTAATGTCGATTAAAATATCTCTAAATGCCAAGGGGCTTAATTCTCCGAATAAAAGGAGACTAGCCTTAAATGAAGCCAAAAAGTGTCAAGCCCTCATAGCGTACTATCAGGAAACGCATTTCACCTGGAAGGGCAGACCGAAGTTTAACTCTAAAGACTACCCTCACGACTTCCACACTTGTTACAAAACTAAGAAACGAGCTGTTTCAACACTGATCAGCAAAGATGCCGCATTTTCACTTGTACGCAAGATCAGTGACAAAAAGGACGATACTTAATTTTACAATGTCTTATCAATAATAATCCCTACACCTTAATTAATGTGTACAGTCCTAATGATAATCAACATGACTTCCTGCTTACGATTTTGGCACTTGCAGATATGTACAAATATGGGGAAGTCATTTTAGGCGGTGACACTAATTTCCTTATTGACAGTAACATGGACTCCTCATCCACAGCTACTATTTCAGCGACCTCTCTCGCACAAAGAGCGGCACTAACGTCTAAGATATGCGACACCCTATCCTCCCATCAGCTGGTAGACCCCTGGCGCATCCAGCACCCCGCAGAGGTCGATTTCACCTGTCACACAGCTGCGCATAATAGCTACTCCCGCATTGATAGGTTTCTGGTCCCGGCCACTTACATGCCTAACATAGAAGAAACTACCATTGGACTGATTTCGTGGTCAGACCATGCGCCCACCACAATGAGCCTGAGAGCGCCATTTCCCAGTAAAGGTACTGGGTCCTGGAGGCTAAACGAGACGCTTCTAACAGACCCCACCGTTATTGCACAAATAACTGTAGACCTTACTAACTATTTTCACGAGAACACCACTAAAGAGACCTCCTTAGACCAAATTTGGTAAGCGCACAAAGCATGTATCCGAGGCAGCTTCATAAAACAGGCAAGCCGAGCAAAAAAGCTAAGAGCCGCAGAATATAACGCCCTCATATCTGACATTGCCCAATTAACGCATTCTAATAAACACAACCCCAATCCCAAGACGCACACACATCTTCTACAGTTACAATCCAAACTTAGAAATTTGGAGATGGCCAAAACGACCTATGCTCTCCGTAAAGTTAAGCACAACCTTTTTGCCAATGGGAATAGAGCAGGTACAAAACTGGCTGCACAGCTTAAGCGTAGAATGGCGGCCTCACGAATAGCCTATCTGGAAGATGGGAAAGGAGAACGCATAATAGACCTGCAGGAAATAGTATCTAAATTTGCGAGATACTACGGAGACCTATATAACTTAGCGAACGACCCAGCCGTCACTACCCCGAACCCACAAACCATACATGACTTCTTGGGAGACTTGGACCTACCCGGCCTGACTGATGAGGACAGAGAAACATTACAAAGCCCATTCACCCTAGAGGAATTGACTGATACCATAGCCCATCTCCCTGCTCACAAATCTCTGGGCCCAGACGGCCTCCCCAACGCATATTATCAAACCTTTGCCTCTCTTATTTCTCCACACCTCCTAGAGGTCCTGAATGAGAGTTCGCAAAGCGGTATCTTACCGAAGGAGATGCTTCTAGCCCATATCTCTACCCTCCCGAAACCAGGGAAACCCCCAACACAATGTAAAAACTTTAGACCTATATCCCTACTGAATAGTGATGCCAAACTCTACGCGAAACTCCTTAGCAATAGGTTAGGACCGCTATTACACAAACTTATACATAATGACCAGTCAGGTTTTGTGAAGGGGCGACAGGGCTCAGACAACACCAGAAAGATCCTCAACGTAATAGACGCCATACAGAGACAGGGATCAGAGGGCCTATTCTTGGCGCTGGACGCCGAGAAGGTCTTCGACTGCCTAAACTGGACGTACATGACCGAAGTCCTGAAAAAGTTGAATTTTCCTGAGAGCGTCATATCAAGCATTATGGCCCTGTACAGCACCCCAGCAGCCAGGGTGTCCCACAATGGCTTCTTATCCCAACCGTTCACAATCACGAACGGTACTCGGCAGGGGTGTCCACTATCTCCCCTTCTCTACATACTATCTCTAGAACCCCTGGCACGCAAAATCCGACATCCATCACCCTGACATCCATGGTATAGACATACACGGCAGAACGTACAGCCTGGCACTTTTTGCCGATGATATTTTCATAACCCTCTCTAAACCACAACAGTCTTTGCCTCCACTTATGGCTCTGTTAAAAAGATTTGGTGACATCTCCCATTACCGTTTGAACCAAGATAAAACCCAAGCGTTACCAGTAGGAATGCCGAAATTAACGATAGACTCCCTGCGTGAGGACTTCCACTTTGATTGGAGGTCGACATCCATTACGTATTTGGGGATGAAGATAGCGTCCACTCTACCCAAAACAATAACACTCAACTACAACTCCCTAGTCCTAGTGTGCAAGACTGAATTGAACAAATGGAAACATGTCATGCTCTCATGGCTGGGCAAAATCAATGCGTATAAAATGATGATCCTTCCCCGTATCCTATACTTCTTCAGAATGTTACCCCTGAAACTCCCCGCCCAATACTGTAAAGACCTACAGAAACTCTGTAATGCATTCATCTGGGCAGGCAAAAAACCTAGGGTGCCGATACGACTCCTTCAACTTGCACCCAGAATGGGAGGGGTAGGCCTACCAAACATAGGACAGTATTATAAAGCTGCAGCATTGACTGGTGGCTTCCTCCTCCATGCCCAGCCCAACCTCTTGCAGTGGACGGATATGGAGAAAGCGCAAAGTCCAAACCTACCCATCATTGACTATATGTGGACACATCGACGTCTTAGGACACGGAGGCCCACGCTCTTTCCGACTACTTCCCATACCATAAACACATGGGACAAATTCCTCTCGAGCCTAGGCCACCACGAAAAATTCCACCCGAGAGCACCCATTTTGATTGTTAAATCTGTGTCACAAGACATTCCACTATACCTCTGGTCCACTGCAGGGATTACTCACATATCTCAGCTGGTGAGGAAAAAAGAAATAATCCCCTTCCCAGAACTGCAAACCCGTTGGCAACTACCAAACAGAGCCATTTTTTCCTACCTACAATTGAAGAGTATCCTCTCCGCATACATGCCACATAGCCACACTACACCTGAACCCACCTGGGTTGCCCCTACCCTGCTCTTGGACAGGTGTTGGTCCGCACCGACAAAACCAAAAACCCTAGCGCTGTGCTATAGGGCATGGCAGGAGATCGCACCTACAGCACCCCTGTCCTACAAAGCCCAATGGGAGACAGATTGCAATGAAACCCTAACACATTGCGATTGGCTACAAGCCCTGAATGGGCTCTCTAAGTGGACCCGATGCTACTCTCACGTAGAAGCGCATAGGAAACTACTGTACCGATGGTACATGACCCCACAACGTCTCCATCGCATATTCCCCAACACCCCACCTACATGTTGGAGATGTAGCAATGCCCTGGGTACATTGGTGGTCCTGCGAGGCTATCCAACCCCTATGGACACAATCCCGTACCATACTAGACGAACTGAAAATCCCGAGCTTTCCCCTAACCCCCATGGTGTGCCTACATTTACTCCAGCCCTCGCAGTTAAGCCCAGGTGAAAAACAAATTACAGTACTAACTCTGATAGCAGCAAGGAGCCTCTTAGCACAGTGCTGGAAATCCCAGCAATGCCCATCCATGTCTCAATTACGAGATAAGTTAGATCAATTTTATACCTACGAAAGGTTATCCCTCACCACAGTAGGACACAAACAAAGATTTGACTCCACATGGCATATATGGGAGACTACATATCGCAACAATCACAAGACCCAACCACACACAAACACATCACCTCCTACAAGTCCACGATCCAGTAAAACCCTAACACACATATCACAACACATTCTTCAGCTCAAATAGCCCACTTTGGTACCTGTCCGTAGTCGCATCCATCAACCCCTGTTAGTTCATCTTATCAATGATGCCCTAATTTTCCAAGTTTTAATCCCCTATGGAAGATCACACATACCTCCCCTTCTTAGCGGGAACACACTTGCACTGTCCGAAAACTCACAAGATTACCCTCTCTTATGGAACACAATGGTACAATGGCAACATCGCCATTAAATAATTAAGAAAAGGGGAAATGTTTTGATGTTTTGCTGAAAACTGTTGATAGCATCAAGTAAGAATGCATTAAGATTGTTATAATGGAATCGCCAGCGATGGTGATATCTACCACACTTGTCAATGTACCTTGGTAATACCTTTGTGAAACATGTAATCATTGCTACCCCCTCCCTATTCTTCCTTTCTGTATCCCTGATATCCAAAAACGCAATGAAAACTAAATTTGAAAAAAAAGGAAAACGAGAGGAAATTTGTCAGGACAATAATGGAGATGTAACGGGAAACCTGGGATAGTTTGGCAGCAAGCATTAACAGCCACACACAGTTTTGGCACTGGGGGATACATTTTCAGCAGACACACACCTTGCTGGGATTGGGGGGATGACACACATTTTCAGCAGACATACTCAGTGTTGCAACTGAACAAGGTATTATCAGCGAACACAATGCTGATATTGAAATTGAGCTTCGTGCGACGTTCCCTTTTAGTCTAGAAGTTAAATGTTTTGCTTTTTGACATGGCAGAGGAGATTTATTCTTGTGTGGGCATAATATATTTTCTTTTTAATTGTGATTTTTTCTCCGTTGAAAACTAAAATTGTTTGATATTCCACATGCAGTGAATATATATCCTGGCCATTTATGGCAGCATCACTAATGGGTTAGCTCCGCCCCAAACAGGAACAGGACAGGAAACAATTAATCAATTAATCAACCAGACTATAGGTATAAAAGGTCCCTCCTCCTTCCAACCCACAGTCTAGTATAAAACTAAAAAAAAATAAAAAATTATTGGGAGGGTTGCTGATGCTGCCATGAATTATAGCCAGGAAAAGAAAATTACGGTAAGTATGGAGAAAATTTTCTATATTACATTTGACCACATCTATGTTCACACAACATAAACGCAGTAAGTGAAATGAATGAAATTTTCCCAAGTTTCAATAAAGGAATTCACAAAATTTTCATAGATTTCTGAGCAGTAATTTATTTTTCTGAATAGGTACATTTTGAAATTATTCTTTTTTTTTTCCCAAGGATAACTTCAAGGGATATTTAGTAAATTTCTAATTTGAGGCTAAAATAATCAAACTAGAATCTCTCTCTAGTCAGATATGCTTCCAGTTCTTCTATCTTTACTGAGTAACCATGCATAATATGTTTCCTAAGTTCTGTAATATCATTTCTGCAGGAAAATATTCTTGGAAGTTCCACTGACGTGTCACCTTTTGTCCTGCTGACTCTTTATCATACTTCACAATACAAGTGAGATACACAGATATTTCTTACTACTTCTCAAAATTCAGGGTAATCCCTGTCTGCCACAAACAATTTTTGTTAAACTCATCTTTATAAATTATTCTTCAACTTTTTGTCATACTGTATATCACTGTGGGATGCTGCAATACTGTCAAACCACCTATAACAGTAATACCGAGCAGTGTCTGCCATCTCTGTTTTTTTTTTTTATGGTAAGGTAATACTCTGTTGCTGCACTGTTATAGGATGATGTAAAACGATCGGAAGATATTCCAGCTCCATATCTCGGAGCAGAGAATGAATGCTGATTGTATATAATTGATATAGATTATTTTAAGCAAACAAAAATGTCTATCTGTTCCTGTCCAAATCTGAGATGATTAAATTGCGTATACGCAGAAGTAAATTCACACTGACACACGGAGTTCAGGTTAAAAGAACTTCGAGAAAATGTAATGGCATCTGGTTAAAAAGCGGGCTCGCAGACCCTTATAAGAGCAATATTACATCATCATAGAATATCAAGATAACAACAAATAAACATCATTAATTGGGTTAGGTGTTAAGTGGCTATGTCAATGTCTATGTCAGAGATCTTGCATGCTGAAGTCAGGGCTTGCAATTCGGCTTCTTGTGCAGACATTGTTGGTGGTAAAGATGATGACTTGATAACTTCATCTGTTGTGGTTACGGCATGTCCTGTGTGGTATTTTCCTTCTTCATCAGCATACCTTGAGCCGTCCACAAACAGGGTGAGAGCAGGATCTACTAGTGGATCCTCATGCACGGTTGGTAAATGTGTTGTCTCCATTTTCATCTGTTCGAAACAGTCATGAGGTGTCTCTGGGTCATAGTCATTCACTATGACCAGATCTTGAAATTCATTTTCCAGGAAGTGGCGTGGCCATGCTTCCAGATGGTCAATTGCTGGGTATTTGACAATGCCATTTTCCTGTAGCTGTGATTCATTCATGGTGGCCCATAATTTTGCCATGGGCGCAAGATCATTCCATGATCTTGTTTTTAACTTGGTGACAGGGACATGTGGAATAGTTATGGTAGGGTATGGAACTGCACTCTATCCCTTTAAGCAGTAT
Source organism: Pelobates fuscus (assembly GCF_036172605.1). Classification (NCBI taxonomy): domain Eukaryota; kingdom Metazoa; phylum Chordata; class Amphibia; order Anura; family Pelobatidae; genus Pelobates; species Pelobates fuscus. Next base: position 325,081,393 of record NC_086321.1, on the reverse strand, counting down.
GTAGCTGGGTGCAACTCAGACAGTCTCAGTACCAGAGACCAAAATGCTGAATAACAAAATAGTGCCTCGGCTTTCCTTCTATTTTGTTAGGGACATGTGGAATGGCAATGTCCCAATGACGATACAAGTATTTGAGTTCTGAAGGTAGATGAATCAAGACCATGCTGTTGCCTTCAGAGTCACAGTAGAAGTCTTGTGAAGTAAGTTTCACCTCCACCAGATGATAGAGCTCATCTTCATAGCAAGGTTCAGGAGTGATGTTTGGCTTGTACCACATGGTACAGAAGGCATATCCAGCTCCCTCACAGAGAGGTGTTTGTCCGTCATAGAAGGTTAACTTGGGATGCATCTTCTTGATGGTGCCAGCAAGAAGGAAAACATAGGTTTCATCCATGATAAACCCATAGTAGATACCCCCCTCAGGTAGTGGGAGAAGAGTGGACGGATTGAGAACCTGACATCTTTGTATGGTGATGTTGTCAGGTAAAAGGAGATGACATTGAAGACGGAGGTGTCTGGCAGGAGAGACATGCTTGAGTTGTACTTGGTTGATGATGGCAGAAATGTCATGAGGGGCCAAAGCAACTAGAGGGTGGCCAAGGACCAGGTCTGCAGTTCTTTCAATTAGTTATTTGGCTGCAAAAACGGCCCGAAGGCAAGAAGGGGTTCCTCTGGCCACAAGATCCAGTTGGCAGGAGAAAAATCCAATAGGCCTTTGTCGTCCTCTAGATTCATGTGTTTGGGTAAGGACTCCTGTAGCATGGCCTTGTCTTTCAGAGACAAATAATTTGAAGGGTTTGGTATAGTCTGGTAGGCCAAGGGCAGGAGCAGATGCAATGGCACGTTTTAAAGTGCAGAAGTTGTCATGAGCTTCTATGGTCAAGCGGAATGGGTCTGACTTGAGGGCATCATAGAGTGGTTGCATGAGTAGAGAGGCTTCTGGGATCCATGCTCGGCAGTAGGAAATGAGGCCTTGTAGAGACTTTGAAGTCCTTGGAGGTGGAATATCCAGTACTGCTCTAACTCGGTCACGAGTGAGATGTCTAGTTCCCTGAGATAGACAATGGCCAAGGAAGATGACAGTAGGTTGACAGAATTGAAGCTTGAGATGTGAAGCTTTACATCCTTGTTCTGCTAGATAGCAAAGGAGATTAATTGAGCATTCTTCTGTTGAGGGTATGTCATCTCCACAGAGCAGCAAATCATCCACATACAACCTCTGGATGGTCAGATTGCCATGGATCAAGAATAGAACACATGGCCTTTGCAAATTGACTTGGAGAGTTTTGTGCCCCTTGGGGCATGACAGTCCATGTATATTGTTGCTTTTCATGTGTGAAGGCAAACAGGTATTGCCAAATTGGATCCAGGGGTACACTGAAGAAGGCATTGGCCAGATCAATGACTGTGAAGTATTTTGCAGAAGGTGGGACCCCAAAGAGCAGAGTGTGTGGGTTTGGCACAATAGGGGTGTCTCATTCTGTTGCCTCATTCACTGCACGGAGATCCTGGACCATTCTATACTTCTCTGGTTCTCCTTTGGGTGTCTTTTTCTTCACAGGAAACAATGGAGTATTGCATGGTGATTCACATTTGACAAGAGCACCCTTCTCCAGGAGTGCTTGGATTTGAATTGTTATAGCTGCAGCTTGTGCTGGTTTCAAAGGATACTGTGATTTTCTTGGTAACTTTGCTCCTGGAATGAGCTTTACCACCACAGGTGGGACTTTCAGGTGACCTATGTCCTCTGGGCCTGAGGACCACAGTTTTGCAGGAACATCTGTTTTTAGTGAATCAGGGAAATTTGACCTCAGTTCCTTTGCATCCCCATGGGGTTCTTCTAAATGGAGCATCAGAGGCAGGGAGCACAAGGCTGAGGTGTCAGAAACAGATAGAGGGGTAGATAGTTCTACTTGTCCATCTGGAGTGAAGATGATAGATGCCTGCAGGCGTGAAAGAACATCAGCACCTAACAGGTTAATGGGGCATGTGGAGGACACCACAAAACGAGCAAGCAGGCTAGGGTAGTTGCCAACTCGTAATGGAGTAGTTAAAGGACTTTGTCTTGGTAGGCCATCCACTCCTACACAAGAAACATCAATGTTTGACAGAAATGATGGGTCTGGCAGGTCTTGTTCTCGTAGAACACTTCGGGCTGCACCTGTGTCAACAAGAAATGTAGTAGGTTGTCCTTCAATGGGTAGAGTCACAGTGGCAAGTGCCCCCCTTGATCCCCTGTAGACACTGCCATGACAGGGGTTAATGACACAGGCTTGCCAATTTCCTAATCATCTGGCTCCTCAACAATCGGAGATGCTTTTGGGGCTTTTGGGGCAGGAGCCATGGGGTAGGGGAAGGGGTATGGCCAGGCCATTTGGGCAGGGGCTAAGGCGGAACCTGGGGAGGGCGGGATAGCTGGGCAGGGATTAGGAAGGGAGGTGGGATATCCTGGGTAGGGAAGTGAAGGTGGGGAGGCGGGGACTTGGGCTGCGGGAGGGGTAGGCAGAAGGGAGGACGGAGAGAGATTAGTAGAGGCAGGTGTAGTAGGAGGGACTGAAGCGGGTGTAGTAGGATTGGTAATAGCAAGTGAGGAGGGGTTAGAGGTCTGGGTGAATGCAAGTGGGAGGGTAGGATTACTGACGGAGAGAGAGAGTGTAGAGAAGGAATGACGGATGGAATAGCTGGTTTAGACAGAGAAGATAGTGCAGGGGTGGATGAGGATGATGGGGGGGGAAATAAAGATCCATCAGAATTCAGGACCGGACAAACAGGGGCGATGACGGGATGGGTGATGGGAGGATTAGGAGTGGGGAACATAGTCAGCTGACTGTCACTCATTGCTGACTGAACCTTGGGGTAAACATCCCCTGGGCGCCATTTTGGGGCGCTGGCTGAGGGAACCCCCCAGCAACATAATTATTATGATATACATACAGTTTTAAACCTTTGTGATCTATTTCTTCCTCAACCCAACCTTCCTGCTGAATAGCTCTTGCTACTCTGTACCAGGCTTCTGCTATACGAAGCAAATCATTATCTGTAAGCTTGCCTTTCTTCTCTGTTAGTAATCTGCGCCAGCTCTCTGGCTGTAATCTACCACATGAAGGCACAGCAATTCTACACACTTTAGCAATCTTTTCAACTCCCTTAACCATCTCTTCACCCTCTCTGTCTTTAACTAGATCACACGCTAACCAGCCCTTACTGGGCTTATCTAACCCCTGACCCATTCCCCCTATAAAAGGCGTCCCAGATATAGAGGAAGAAAGGAAACAGAGGATCTACAATGCTCGACTGCCACGTGAGGGGTGGGTCCCTACGTGCGTCTTCCCAAAACGTAGACTAGTCACTTATTCCGCCTACCCGAGGTAGCTACGGATTGGAGCGAGGTGAGAAGTGTGTGACCAATCACTTCTCTCACAAGAGAAATAGGAGGGGAAAGTGTAAATAACACAGGAAGTAGAGTAAAAGTAATAAGTGAAAGTAGAGACAGACACAGGAGTTTGAATGACTCCCAATTAAGACAACAATTCAATTGAAATACAGTGCATGCATCACAGTTCAAATAAAATTCAACAGTAATCCCTTTCCTTTACTCATGTGACCAAAGCCACCTCCCTCAACCTCGTAGTGTCCCCGCTCGGAGAACGACTTTCGTAAGTTTCACTACCAGCGGCCACGGAAAACAGCTAACACCGGCCCGAGATCCGTATGCCTCCCCCGTTACAGCGGTCCGATAAACGTGACCACCACTTTCCTCACCCCCGTAGCGCCCCTACAGACCCACCCGTAAGTCTCACTACCACGTGGTGATGGAGACAGCAATGCCTGCCCGAATCCACACACCACAAATAAAACTGGAATGCCACCAGCCTCAGCGCTCGAGGCTGGAGGATACCACCTCTCTGCAAGCAGAGCAATGTGCACAATGAGGCTAGCTAGGCTATCAAAGTGACACCATGGGGAATCCCCAGGAAGCAGTGAGTCTACACCCCTCCACAGACTCCCCCCGCCTCTTTTTCCTTACTGCTGCAGCTACCCAGCACCTAAAAGAGGCAAACAGGCAAAAGAAGGTCCACCCCCCTTTTTCCCTACAGCCACAGCCACGTGGCTCCTAAAAGGGGTAAACAGGCAACAAAGGACCCCAGGAAAACTTCCACAGGTCCACCCCCCTTTATCCCAAAAGGGGCAAACAGGCAAACACTCTACCCGGGCACTTAAGCTAAAGACAAACCAATACAAACACACCCAGGCAACAGATAGGCAAAATGCAGGTAAACAGGTAGGTAACAATAAGGCACCGGGCAAGATATTACCTGTCTTTGATGTCCTCCCGGTAGCAGTCACAGACACTGGGACGGGTCAATCAAAGGGGCTGGAACATACCGGCTAGGCTCTGCAGTAGTCTCTACCGTGTACTGGGAGGTGATCAGTCTCCTTTCCTTCCCCCAGGATTCCTCCGTCCAGCAGCGTCTTCATAGGACGGCTTACCGGCCAAAGGCCATAACCCGGTGCCCCACGTTGGATGCGCCAAATTGATATAGATTATTTTAAGCAAACAAATATGTTTGAATGTCTATCTGTTCCTGTCCAAATCTGAGATGATTAAATTGCGTATACGCAGAAGTAAAGAGGTTCAGGCGCCATCTTACTTAGCACGAGGCTTTACTCGATGGGAGGGGGGCCTTGTGGCGCCATTTTGAGTAGTTAGTGATGTCAGACTCGAGGTCAGGTTCAAGGCCTTTTTTGTGAATGGACATTTCATTAGTGCAGTTTCTCATGGTCTAACTATGGTATACTTTGTTTCATATTACAGGAACTTGATAATTCCGGTGTTAGTCATATCCTTCTAGAAAATACATTCTCTGTCTAATATTAAAAATGCTGTTAGGAAAATCTGTCATATAATGAAGTTAGATGGAGTTAATGCAGAAATTGAATACAGGTTTTAATAATTCTACATCATTATAACCTGGGGAGATTCTCCTGGTATATGTTTCAGGAACAACACCCAATGGTGATCCTTAATTCCAATGTTACAGGTAAAAGTTAGACTTTGCCCAACATTGACTGTAGCTATTCCAGGCGTCTGTGTTACTGTTTGACATCCAGAATCTAGAAAATGAAATTAAAGTGAGAAATGATTTGTGTTAAAGTAAAAGCTCACCCATATAGGAAATCCATATTCCTGCACAACATATCAACAGTATTGCCTTCATGTTAAATGTTGATCTATGCAGGTCTGCTTTCTCAGACAGTGTGCGATACAGCTGTTTATATACTGGAAACTTACATTAACCCCTTAAGGACACATGACATGTGTTACATGTCATGATTCCCTTTTATTCCAGAAGTTTGGTCCTTAAGGGGTTAAGTGTTACCAATGCAAATCTTTTACTGACTGATCATCAAGCATTTTTAGGTTTGTAAAAATGTGTAAATGCAGCATTATAGAATGCTTCCTGCTTTATTTGCATACTTTCATGTTACAAAATGGTATAAATACGTTCATGCCACATTTGTCATTTTATCAAATTACTAGTTTGTGAATGTATAAACAATTAATACTAATAATTTAATCTAGAGTTTTAAAAATTCCATTTCATGCATACAGTGGAAAGAGGATGCTATGGTAGGACACAAATAAACTACACAATTGTATTATAACATAGTTTAATGCATTTACAGCGTCTGCCACAGCCTGATTCTTCCATCAAACTGCCATATAGTGACATGTGATTCATCACTTCAGAGAATGGCATTAAGCATGTTGACGTGAGGCTTGGGTATAGCTGCTTGGTCAAGGAAGGCTTTTTTTATGAACCTCCCAAAACACAGTTCTTGTGCTGATGTTGCCTACAGTCCAGAGCCAGTTTGAAACATGTTAGTGAGTGAGGAAACAGATAATTTCTATGTGCTTCAGTCTTCATTACTCAATGCTCCAAATGTGTGAGCATCTGTGGTCTATAACTTCATGGCTGGACTATTGTTGCTCCTAGATACTTCCACTTCACAGTCATAGCAGTGTTACTGTTGACTTATTTATTAGGGCAAGCATTTCACAAACCAACTTTAGCCAAATATCTGCAGTCTGTTCATCCCCAACCGATTACATCTAGTTATTTAGTCCTATAAGACTTGTCACCTTGTCACCTCCTCCTCATTTTAGAGGTGATGAGCAGGAATGCTGTGGCCTTTACCTTCTGATAGGGCTATGATTGGTTACTTGATGAACCAGTTAACAGGTAGGGCGGACTGGCCCCCTGGGATACTGGGAAATTTCCCTGTGAGCTGTGGTACCATTAAAAAAAAATTTCACCTCGGACTGTGAGAGTCTGAGGGTATTAAGGAGGAGAGTGCTGGGGGCTGGTGCAGCCGTATTAAGACTGCTGGTGGCCGGAGGGAGAGCATAATAGTGTGGGAGCTTTCTTGTGACTCTTCTGCTCCACCCCCGTTTTCTAGCTCTGCCAACACTTTCAAGCTCTGTCCATATCCTGAAGTGGCAGGAAAAGTTCCCACAGCTTCCAGGGCCAGGTAGGCTTCAGATATCCAACAGACCATGCATGAGAGTTATCTTGTGTGTGCGAGCCTGCTTGTATGTGTGTCTCAGTGAGCTTGTCTGTAGCTATCATGTGAGTATGTATCAGTGAACTGGTCTGTACTAAGTATGTGTTTCAGTGAGCTTCTCTGTAGTAAGCATGTGTGTGCCAATGAGCTTGTCTGTAATGAGCATGTGTATGTGACAGTGAGCTTGTTTGTAGTGTGCAGGTGTATGTGTATCAGTGAGCTTGTCTGTAGTGAGCATGTGTGTGTCAGTGAGCTTGTCTGAACTGGGCATTTGTGTGTGTGTGACAGTGAATGTGTCTGTAGCAAGCATGTGTATTTGTGTCAGTGAGCTTTTCTGTAGTAAGCACGTGTCTGTGTGACAGTGAACTTGTCTGTAGTGGGCATGTCTGTGTCAGTGAGCTTGCCTGTACTCTATAAGCGAGTGCGCTGGATTGTGTATTTTGTATATTTTGTCCACAGCAGCACCCTATAATGTATGCATGTTCAGGTGAGTGCAGCCCTCTTGGTTTCATTTATATATTTGAGAGTCCAGGTCAACTCCTTGGTTTTGCACCCCTCCCGGTTACAGGCGCCTCATTCCAGGATTCCATGTCAGTATCAGGATGTCAAAAACAATACTGAATAAAAACAGGGATCAATAGATAGTAGATACAATTAAAAGACCATACTCTTTCCCTCAGCATGTGTGTGAAGATTACGGCTAGACTCAGGAGCACATGTTTCCATCTGCGTTCCACAGCGTTACCAGAGCGCATATTGCCACCCAGTGTCTGCAGCTCTACCGAGAGGACTGCCACAGCAATCAACCTCAGCCAGCCAGGCAAATTTACAGAGGCTGGGGCTGTCCATAATGAAATCTCCTCACATCTATGTTAGAGGTATAAAAGATAAGTTAAGAGAAACCAAAAGGTCTAATATGCAATATCAATGTTACAACTGTAAACAAATTCTCTATATAAAATGCTATATATAGGATACGGTAAGGATCATTTAGAGATCGGAACAGCACAGTACCAACTGTTTTCTCTCAGATCCAGTCTGGAAAATAAATTGTAAACATATTAAATCATAATCATAAGTGTACTACAGTAGTAATGACCCCAATGGAAACGAGACTATACAAATGTTGCGATAGAAACATGAAGCAATATTTAGATACAATGTATATCTGTGTCATAAGGCACAAATCAATATACAAAATAGGAATGATCATACCTTACAGATTGCAAGCAGAGAAGTGTCAATAGCATGGGAAGTCAGTGGGTCAGAGTAACAAGTACTATGTGGTAGGGAATGCCTTATTCTATACAAAGAAAAAGCAAAAGTCTCATGCCAAGGAATAAGATTATATATCAATTTCAGTAGGCACAATGGGCCCTTAGGTCACAATATTAACCCTCAAGTAATATCAAAGAGTAAATATATCTATAAAGATGATGAGAGTATGTATTGCTCCTTTGTCAGCAAGTGAAAAGACCAAGGATACTAGGGGCACAGGAGGGGTCAAAACGTATAAAAGAACCCAAAGAACTGGAAAAGTATAATATGGACACCTTTTAGAGCATAAGTATAAACCACCCAGATCTTAAAGTTGGAGGAAATAAGAGTATGAAGCTATATTAGTTTAAATGAATACTGACATGGAGACCTTTTCATTAACTTCTCTAGGCCATACTGTGTCAAGGGTCCTTATCCAGAACATCTCCCTCTTTAATAAAACATTTTTGCAATCACCTCCACGTAACATCGGAGGAATGTGGTCAATCACCATGAATTTTAGAGAGGGAAGTGGGTGACCTATTGCTGAAAAGTGTTTAGCTACTGGGAGTTCCACTTGTCTCTATAAGCTGTTCTTATGCTGGATCTGTGGTTTCTCATCCGTTCCCACAGGGGTTAGTCAGTCTTTCCAACATAAGATAGTCCACCACAGGGACACTGGAGCTTATAGACAACATAGTCCGATGTCTGTGCTGTATCTTGTATTGTTTGCCATTGTGTTGTGTATGTGTAAAACTCTTACTTGGGATCATATGGCTACAGGTGAGGAATCCTAGGCACCTGTAGTATACTGTATTGATGGTATGTTGTTCTGAAGAGTAGCAGTGCACAGGATCCGACTTAACCAAAAGGTCTCGTAAGTTTTTACCACGTTGATAACACATCAATGGTGGATCCGTTGGTAGTGTAGTATCATTTGATAGAATGCACCAGTTTTAGCTCACATAGGCCTTCCTTTTTGGTGATATTGTGGTAAATGTAGTGGGAAATACCAGTCTTCGGGCATTGGTCTTTTTGGGTTTTGTGGTGTCATGACATTTATCCCACACCTGTTGTAGTACTTGATTATTGTATCCTCTTTCTTTAAGTTTATTCCACATTTCACCTATCTGTGTTTGTGCTTTCTGTAGTTCAGAATTGTGATGACTTGAGATTTATCGTCGGATGGAAGCTCTCGTCATGTAATAGTGTATTCCTGTCGGTCAGTTTGGTATACAGACTGTATGCACGTTTTTGGCTCTGTCTGTATATGTGCAAATCCAAAAAGTCCACACCCTTTGAGTTTGCAGTCATGGTTAGCTTGACCAGTGTATTTGCTGTATTGATCTCATTGATCATACTGGTGATAGAGTCCAAATTACCTTTCCAAATTATAAACAAATCGTCAATAAAGCGACAATACAAAAGGATGTTGTTTGCATGTGGCTGTAAGATGTGTTCTCTTTCACAGAAATACATATATCGATTCGCATAGTTTGGTGCCATTGCCGCCCCCATAGGGGGATTATACTGGCTATTAAGATCACATGTAGCCAGTATAATCAAATTCTCAGGTAAAGCAACCTGATCCAGCAGCTTTAATAAGTCTGGAGTGTCTTGTCGGAAGGCATGTCGGAAATAATTCAATGGTTTCTTTGACAATAAAATCCAGCTATTTTACCACAGGTTCGATTAGAATCCTTGCGGATATTGGGCAGGGTATATATAACAGGAGTCCTATGTGCTTTCTGGATCAGAGTATGTAGGTCAGAAACGTATGTAGGTGATATAATCAGCTTCAGCCTCTCGTTGTATAATTGTGGCAACTTTTTGCACAATTTGGAAAGTTGAATCTGACTGTAGTTTTACATATGTACTGGTATCCTCAAGTTGCGATAACATTTATCAGCATAATTCAGGCTAAATAGGGCCCTGGAATAAGGCACCTGTGACAGGGTGGAGTGCAAAACCAAGGAGTTTGCCTCGACTCCCAAATATGTAAAGAGGTGAGTGTTCAGATGAGTGCAGCCCCCTTAGTATTATTTATATATATTTGGGAGACCAGCTCAACTCCCTGGCTTTGCACCCCTCCCTTTCGTAGGTGCCTCATATAAGGGCCCTATTTAGCCTTGACTTGCAGAGAATCCCAATAGGAAGAAATTCCCAAGTAAGTGGATTAATCTCATAAGAGCAGGCATTAGGCTGCTAGAGTAGGACCTCCCAAGAATGGGGTACATTGACGTTGTGGCAGGCTTATGCAATGTATGATTATATACTGTAAATAAACCCCCATTATTTTCCCCCAAGTTGAGGTGTTTTTAAATAAAACAATTACATTCTGTGAGACTTAAAATTGCTGTTTAGTGAATGAGCTAGTGCGCTGGATTTTGTATGTATATTTATGTATATACATACATACATATACGCACGCACAAACACTTACGTGGCACAATGACATAAAGGGCTGGCATGATTTTTTTTCAGAGCTGCTTTGAATTCTCAGTCCCAGGAAAGGCACTTACTTGGACCAATCCATTATGGGAAAGCAATAAGTCGATTGCTTATAATTGTGCTGGATTCCTCACATTTAGGGAAAGAGAAGAATGCAGCTAAAGCGTTAATTCATATCAAGCCAGGTAACAGTTTTTGTACTCTTGTATTTGAGGTCAGCTGGACAAACAGCTTTTTAGTTAGTGAAATGGAGAGTACAAGCGCTTATATGTATAGTTTTAAATCTAGGTTATACCAAACAAATTAGTGTGAGCTGCTATACCACCGTGCTTATCTTTCTATCAGAAAATAGTGGAAAAGGAAGAGATATCGGTGTAGCGCTCTGTAGTAGTGGATATATAGGAATAAATGAAGGGAAACCTTGCTATACCTTAATGGGTTATATATACTTATGAATAGTCCCAATGTTTTCAGGTTTACCTTAAATAGAAAACACAAATATACAGAACATAGTGTAACCTGTATACAAAGAATAAATAGAAATAAAGTGCATAGGTAATGTTACGGACCGTTTCAGCAGAAAAAGGGAAAAATCCGTTTAGACGATAATCCCCTTTTCACAAAAAGGCACAGCTACTGTAAAAGCACCAAAACTCACGAATTTGGATATAGGTGAATACATCAAACTCCCGAACTGCATACAAGGGAATAAGATAGCACTCTAAGCTGGAACCTCACGAATAGCTGCTAGCAGACGAACAGGAAAAGCAGACATCAGCTTACACTCCTAGCAATCAATCTTCCAGCAGCATACAGTGAATCCCCCAAGAACGAGACAAGGCTCCGTGTTGAGGGTCAAGCAGTGGTCTGTTTATTCAGGGCTACCTGCCCCTGTATTTATGCAGGTCTCCCACCTGGTGGACACTCCCCTAGGGGACCAGATGGAAGACTGAGACAGCAGACAGATATGTATCATTTTCGTACACACAGCCACAATACTTTCCCACAATGCATCTTGGTTTCCTCCTCTCTGTCCTGGAGATAATTAATGAAGTAATTCAATTATCTCCCAGGACAAAGGCCAGACTCCATTATGCACGTGGTGACACAGAAACAGTATATCACTTTAAAATACATACAGACACATTTTATACACAAAACACAGACATGTAACATATCCCCAGATAGCTCAGGTCTGGGTGCACATTATTAGGTGAATGGCACCCAGACCACCCGAATACAGTTTAAGTGCCATGGAGCTAAAGTCTTTAATTATACGAACAGGCTCCATGGCATTGCTATCTGGGTTAACATTCACATAAAACATAAAATACCGAATTTCCCTGCATTCACCAAATCCATACGAATGAGAACCAGGGGCTGGAGGTTCAGCGGTGCCTGCAAGTAAAAGTGTCCGATTTTGGTGCATCAAAGCCGGGCAGAAAAGCGCTGGCTGCCCGGGGAGCTCCAGAACACCGCCACCTAGTGGCCGCAAAGTGTAACAGCAGGCACAAAGTTAACAAGCAATTAAGCTGCGGTTAACCGCAGCTTTAGGGAGGTAAATTGGCAGCACACTCCAGCTTCTGGGTGGCCAATTAACAACGCCGGCCGGCTTCCCACGGCTCTGGGGAGGTTGGTGAACGGCTGTTTGTTCGGTAGATGAAATCTACCGAACTGCTGTGCAGAAAGGGAGAAATAAATCCTTCTGCACAGTAAAATTAACCCTTTAGCTGCCGGTCCATAATCCAAAGGCAGCAGGCGGGCAACCAGGCTCCTCCAATACAATGTGGCGAGATTGGTTTTGTCACAGGTAACTAACTCACACTTTTCTGAGCTAATACACTAGCTCAGGTATATGCGCCTTAGGGTCCGTAGAGACGACCCTCACCCTCCTTTTCGTCCAAATTTTCTCCAGGTGCAGTATCCTAGGTAATAGGTATAGGAGGGTAAATATAGCGTAGTACAGTTGGTGTATATAGGGTGTATGCAATAGGTAATTCCAATATACTCACAAACCCTGAGCCAATATATCGGCTCGCTTCATAAGATGTATGTGGTTAAGGACCACATTCCTTCTTTGTAATAGCAGGTATGAATAAAAGCCGTAAGTGTTAAAAATATATATATATAATTTATTGTATAAAAAAATGTATAATATAACATAAATATAAAAATAATATATCAATAGAATAACACGTGTGGCTATAGTCCAAAAGACAATTCTGTCTGCTCACTGTTCATCCAGGACGTGTTTCACCAAATTGGCTTCCTCAGCTGGAAAAATGTTCATGAGGCATTAAGGACTCCTTCCTGCTTTTATATCCAGTTAATTGTGGCTTTAGGCTTGCATTTTTCGCGGGCAATCTCCATGGTAACGGAGATACCCTGTGTTTCAAGCCTCCTTTTCGTCCGGTTACTTCCGGGTATGATCACTTCCGGTTTCGGCTAGTTTTGTGTCATGCGTTCCACGGTGCGTTCCACGGTGCGTTCCACCTTATGGCTGTGTTTCTAATGTCCTATGCCATATTTGAAGATATATTCCTCGAAAAATAGTTAACAGATCAGAAGGGAGCAATTATACCACTAATATCAATACAGTGACTTATACCACACTAATAAAAAGGTATATATATGTGCATATATCAAACATATATAAAGAATGTGCATTTCACAACTTACTCTATTTACAAACAAATAAAGGGACAGACAGATCATAAAAATATGGAAAACCTTGTTGGTAAATTGTAGAAAACGTTAAAGAGGATATAGGTGTATCATATATCAATAAATAAGTCCATATAAGGTGATTAAGAGGAAACAGTTCTATACACAAATACTTAATATAAAAAAACTCCTACTAGAATAGATAGACCCCAAAAAATAAAAACAGATAAAATCTGGAAAAAGGTAATATAAATATGTGTATATAAGAGAGTATACTAAAAAAACTTATGGAAGACAATCTAATTAATGCTAGAGATTACTAATGCAAAAAAGGGACAAAAGGAGAAATAAATAAAAATTAATCCGTTAAAAAGTGGCACATTTCGAGGGGCGGGGCCTGACCGCAGAGGAGAGCAGACGCATGTCACTGCTGCTCCCGCAGCTAACCCGACCTAAAGCCGATTTCCGACAAGCGGAGGCCTCGATCAAACTTACCGGGGTACCCACTCGACAGGGGAACCCGAGACCTGCAAATAGACACCACATACGTGGATTTTGGAAACGGGTCGGTGCTCCCTAATGCTGCGGCCTACAAGCATGGGGGCGGTGGGGGAGGCGGCCGCTCTCTCGCCGTCCACAAGCACTGCAAGGCAGAATCTGAGCTCCCGTTCCCTCCCCTACCAAGCGGACACACACAGCCCATCGAACTGCTGCCGACCACTCAAGCCTGGGCTCTGGATGTTACAGACCCGGCAACATGGCGGACGCAACCCACCTCACGAGGCCAGCCCCACTAGACAGGCGTGCTAGAGCCGAAGGCAAAGGTGGCAATCTACCTAAAAGCAAGCCAGCCGCGTCTGGGAAGGTCCCCCAACGACTGCCAAAGAGACAGAACGAGAAGAAGCTACGGTACCCCCACTCCTTGGCGACCCTAGATTGGCTCTACTCGGCCTTCTGCGAACTGCTACACATCAGGGGAATGCCCTACCCTCAAGCGGCCCGGGCGGTGGCCTCGTGGATCCGCCCGGAGACCCGCCGTCGCCACTATGGAGCCCCACTACTGGCCCTCAGGGCGGCCGTCCAACCACTTCAGCTCCGACGCAAGAGGTAGCGGGAAACCGTCCACGCTGACCCAGTTACTCACAGCCGCATCCACAAACGCAGTAAGGGCGATCCTAAGCAACCCCACAATCCCAGCATCCTGCCCAAGCGAAGCACATCAGACCGGCAGGTTCCCATAAGAAGACCCAGAGCTGAGATTGAGCACAGGGCTGCAACAAAGGGGACAGCAAAACAAGAGCAGGATACTCACCAACCCCTACTAGCCAGCATGGAAGAGTGTGGGAGATCCGCAAAAGACACCCCCATGATGGCCAACTATAAACCCCCGATGGGCATAGGTTGAAAAGGAGGCCCTCAAAGGCAAGTGGGGCTGAACTTTAGCTTATACCAAGCACCTCACAAGCCGTACCAGCCCCCACCCTGACGGATCATACGGGACTCTGTGTATAGGCAGATATAACGGAACGCTCTCTCTATGTTTTTTTATTCGTTGCTCTCTTGTTAACCCAGATGGTCACAGCACACATATCACTATGTTTTATATGCCAGTTGTACTCATAGTAACACTAACCTACACGAGAATTTAAGCTGTTTAAAAGGCATACACACATCGATGCTTATCTTGGCTGCTCATTCCCTTATTGTCAGTTAGCCTAATCTGTTGTCTCATCACGATATACTATTTCCTGACAAACGCTTTCTTCGTTTTCCTATACATCACAATTGTACCTAGCATGTTCCAACATACTACAAAAAATGTGCAGTTTTCATGTGCCTATCTGAATAATCTGTTGACTAATCTATGCGTGCTGTTGTGGCACTCTTGCTATGCTTGTAATTTTTCTTGCACAGTAAAAATAAAGAATTTAAAATCCTCAAAAAAAAAAAAAAAAAAGTGGCACATTTCGAAATCAGAATTTAAACCATTAGGGATAAGGCTATTAAATTTAAAAATCCATTCCATTTCCACTTTACTCAATTTTGAGTTAAAATTACCACCTCTCCAATCTTTAGATATCTTATTAATTCCCAGAAAAATTGTACCTTTTATCTCACAATTATGATGGATTTTATAGTGTAATGACACGCTATGTTTTTCAAAACCTTTACTAATGTTTCGGCCATGTTCTTCTATTCTTAAGTGTAAGGCTCTTGTCGTCTTACCTATATAATTTAGCCCGCATGGGCATTGTATGAGGTAGATGAGGTTTTTTGAATAGCACGTTATGAATTCTTTAATCGGATATTCATGTCCTTCATTACATTTAAATTTCTTTATGTCTTTTTTTGTTTTCGGTTCTTTTACAGGCTAGGCACATCCCACATCCAAAAACACCTTTTTCTGTATTTAAAAAAGTAGTGTTTGTATTGGGTTTTTCTTTTATAAAACTGGAAGTTAAAGACTTCCTTAGATTATTAACTCCTCTATGTATGAAGCGAGGTTTCTCTGGGAGACAAATCTTTAAAGCAGGATCTTGGAGAAGGATGTGCCAATATTTAGACACAATCTTTCTCACTTTATAATTATCCGAGCTATATGTACATATAAACCGAATTTCATTATTAGCATTTCCCTCTTTCTCTTTATATTGTAAGATACTGGTTCTCTCTATTTATTTAATCTCCTGTCTTGATATCTCTAATTTAGTTCCTTCATACCCCTTTTCTATAAAATCTGATTTAATTTTGTTAGACTGAATTTCAAAAATTTCTACATCCGTGCAATTCCTTCTTATTCTAAGGAATTGCCCCTTAGGGGCATTTTCCAACCATGGTAGAAAGTGACAGCTGTCTCTTCCTATAAAGCTATTTGCTTCAACAGTTTTAAAATGATTTTTAGTCTTGATAACATTATTTTCTATGTAGATATGTAGATCTAAAAAGATAACTTATTTTTTGCTCCAATTACTTGTAAGTTGGATCCCCCATGTGTTGGAGTTTAGAGTGTTTAAAGAGATGGATAGGTCTTCTTCTTGTCCTTCCCATATGAAAAAGATATCATCTATATAACGGCCATAGGTAACCAAGTTCTCCACCCAATCACGTTGTCCATAAATAAAATGGTCTTCCCAGAAAGCCATAAATACATTTGCGTAACTGGGGGCGAACTTGGTTCCCATGGTCGTTCCTTTAATTTGGAGGAAAAATTCTTCGTTATACCAAAAATAATTATTATTTAGAATAAGCTCTATAGCTTCCAATATAAATTTGCTAAATGTGCTTTGTTGCTTCATAACCATACTCATGCGGGATATTGCTATATAAATCAGTTACATCACAGGTTACTAGAAAACAGTTATTGTTCCATCTGCATTCATTTAAGAGTTTTATCATCATCATAGTGTCTTTAATGTATGATTTTTGTTTTTTTAACTATAGGTTGCAAATGTATATCAACATATTGGGATAACCTACTTGATATCGAATCTATACCTGCCACAATGGGTCTTCCTGGAGGGTTTTCTAGGTCTTTGTGGACTTTAGGTAAAAAATAAAAGACAGGAATTTTGGGATATAAATTATTTAAAAATTGAAATTCCTTTTGGTTTAAAATTTCTAAATTCAGCCCTTTGTTGAAAAAATTAAAAAATATTTTATTGATTTCGTTACTCGGATTGTTGCTCAGTTTTTTGTATGTTCTTACGGCCTTTAAAATTCTTTCAGTGTCCCTGCAGTAAAATTCTTTAGACATTAAAACTATGCTTCCTCCTTTATCTGCTGGTTTTATTATGAGGTCTGTATCTTCTTTCAGGTCTTTAAGGGCCTTCTTTTCCTGTATACTTAGATTTTGATTAAACGTTTTTATTTTATCTAATTTTTAGACATCTGTCATGACCATAGTTTCGAAAGTAGTCATTTTTTCCGAAATCATATGTTTAGGGTAAAATTGCGATTTTAGTTTTAGATCTGTATGGGACTTATTTTCCGTTTCTATTTTGAGTTCTATAGGATTTTTCATAAAAAATTTCTTTAAACATAGGTTTCTCTTAAATCTATTAAGATCTACATAGAATTCAAATTTATTTAGAGGTTGATTCGGGGCAAATTTTAATCCTTTACTCAGTACCTTTTTATGGTCTTCTGTTAGGATTTTATTACTAAGATTATGTATCCCTTTCATTGATGTTAGTTCCTGTATGATCTCTCTCATCTCTCTTTTTTTGGTGTATTTTCCTCCCCTTGTTCCTCTATACTTAAATATCTTCTCCTTTTGGGGTGTGCTGTATCTATATGGTCTTCCTCTCTCTTGTGTCTTTCTTTGCCTTGACTCCTCCAAAAATCCTCATCCTCAAATTCATCTAGTACTTGAAATCTATTGTTGGTTTTAATTGGTTCCTCTTTTTTATATAGTTTATAGGTGTTGTGCGGTCTATATTCTCTTGTTTCTTGTCTGTATTCTTGTCTCCTCTATTTTCTTTCATCCTTATGTCTTCTTTCATTTTCTTGTCTGTCTCTAGCATAAAAATCCCTTCTCCTCTGTTTTGTTGCCAGTAAGGGACTCTCACCTTTTCCCAATCATTATATGGTCGTCTATTTTGATATTGTCTAGTGGGGTAGTTCTTATACTGGTCATATCTATTCTCTCTTGGTCTAGGGTGGTCATTTTTGAATGTCTGTGTATGATCGGAATGGGTCTCTTTTTGTTCTTGTCTTTCAACATTTTTATAAGCTATTGATCTTTCTTCTAGTTCTGTTTCTCCTCTTTTTTCATAATGTTTTCAGTATTATTGTTGTTATATTTCGAAAAGGTTCTGACTTGTTTAGTTTTGTAATCTCTAATATCCCTATAGTATTTGTTTTTTTTTGTTTTCTATTACTTCTTTTTCTATTTTATCAAGGTTATTTTTGATATCTTCTGTTACGTTATCAAATTCTTCTTGATTCAAGGAATTTAGTATTTTGTTTTGACATTTATTAATCTCTAGGTCTAGTTCTCTTATATTCTCTTTTCGTCTTTTGATAATGAGGGTAATGGTAGTAATGGAAAAACCTTCCAACATGGTATTCCATTCGTCCATGAAACCCATTATGTCCTTATCAAAAGTCGGCATTTTAAAATATCTTAGACCTCTTGGAGTAATACCATCTTTTAGATATTTTTCTAATGTAGCTATTTCCCATTTAATTTTAAGCTCTTTTTGTAATAATTTTTCAAGTTTATCGCAATTAATATCATAATTATTATCTTCTCTTTTTATCTAATGGTTGTATAAAAATACAATCTATAAAAATAAAATTTATATTGGAAGCTTTAGCTTTATTCTAAATAATAATTATTTTTGGTATAACGAATAATTTTTCCTCCAGATTAAAGGAACGGCCATGGGAACCAAGTTCGCCCCCCAGTTACGCAAATTTATTTATGGCTTTCTGGGAAGACCATTTTATTTATGGACAACGTGACTGGGTGGAGAACTTGGTTACCTATGGCCGTTATATAGATGATATCTTTTTCATATGGGAAGGACAATAAGAAGACCTATCCATCTTTTTAAACACTCTAAACTCCAACACATGGGGGATCCAACTTACAAGTAATTGGAGCAAAAAAGAAGTTATCTTTTTAGATCTACATATCTATATAGAAAATAATTTTATCAAGACTAAAAATCATTTTTAAACTGTTGAAGCAAATAGCTTTATAGGAAGAGACAGCTGTCACTTTCTACCATGGTTGGAAAATGCCTCTAAGGGGCAATTCCTTAGAATAAGAAGGAATTGCACGGATGTAGAAATTTTTGAAATTCAGTCTAACAAAATTCAATCAGATTTTATAGAAAAGGGGTATGAAGGAACTAAATTAGAGATATCAAGACAGGAGATTAAAGAAATAGAGAGAACCAGTATCTTACAATATAAAGAGAAAGAGGGAAATGCTAATAATGAAATTCCGTTTATATGTACATATAGCTCGAATAATTATAAAGTGAGAAAGATTGTGTCTAAATATTGGCACATCCTTTTCCAAGATCCTGCTTTAAAGATTTGTCTCCCAGAGAAACCTCGCTTCATACATAGAGGAGTTAATAATCTAAGGAAGTCTTTAACTTCCATTTTAATAAAAGAAAAACCCAATAGAAACACTACTTTTTTAAATACAGAAAAAGTTTTTTTTTGGATGTGGGATGTGCCTAGCCTGTAACAGAACCGAAAACAAAAAAAGACACATAAAGAAATTTAAACGTAATGAAGGACATGAATATCCGATTAAAGATATTCACACTGAGTGTGCACCTTCCTGTCAGTCCGGCCGGCACCGCGGACCGGATTGCAGCTCGGCCACGCTACAAGGGAGGGGAGGTGAGAAGCTGCAGCCGCCTGAGCGCTCTTAAGAGAGCGCTCAGGCGGCTGCAGCATTTAAAGGGGCGGCCGGGCCCCCTGATGGCGGCCCCCCTCCCGGCCGGGCCCTCGGACCATGTCCGAAGTGCCCGACCCGTCAGTCCGCCCCTGTCCATTCCTTGTCTTCATACCTGAGAGAAAACATTGCTGTCTGCTGAATTTAAACCACAACAATATGGTCAGAAGTGGAGGGAGTCCGGATCGGGTAGGAACATTTTCTGTTTTATTTTTGTGTTCTTTACCCTGTTTGGATTCTCTGAACAATTTTTTTGTGGTTACAGTAAAGTAATGTTTTTTTTTTGTTTTTTTTGTACTCTCAGGAGTTAAAAGGGTTTGAGTCCCCAAGTAGCTGTGCAATATAATATTTTACATATTATATTTTATTACAGCATACTTTATTATGTTATGGGTTAGAGTCCCATGTTAAGCTGTTAAGTTTGGGTTAGAGTCCCATGTTAAGTATGGGTTAGAGTCCCATGATAAGTTGTATAAGAGAAAAAAATAATATTTTATGGGTTAGAGTCCCATCTTACCGGTAAGTTGTATATAGTGGGTATAGCAGTCCCACTGAGTGACAAGATTTAGTCACTATATTGGATGCACGGTTTGGACACAGTAGAATAAATCTTATTTTTGTTTATTGCAGCGCTGCATGTATAGTTGTATTGTTTAAAAAGTGTGCATTGTTCATATATAAAGTGTTATATATTGTAAAGTGTTATCTGTGTGAAGTTGGAAATGGGCTCCAGTAATGGTAAAAATTCCCAACAAAATTCTGTAAAATTTAAATCATCTAAAGAAGTCCCTAATAGTGCTGCGTCACGTACTCCTCAAGTCAAGTCTCAGGGTCCTCGATTAAGCCAAACTCCATGCCAGTTTGTTCAAGAAACTATTGGAGATTACTATGCTGAGCCATTTTGTACAAATTTAGTTGTATGGTCAGAGAACTGTGATACAATGATTTGTAATCCATGGCCAAGAGAGGGTTTTTTTTTAGTGATTTTCATTTGCAAATGCTGAAAGGTATGTGTATTAAAGGTTTTAAAAAGTGGGGTCCAGGTGGAGATCCAAAATGGGATAAGAAGTATATGCATAATGCAGCTACAGGATGGTTAAAGTGTGCTCAGTTATGGGTTGTTCCTGATCAGACTGCAAAGTATGTTCAGGCTTCTGCAGCATCACCTGCTTATGTGCCTTCTGTTGTACCATTATATCACAGTTTAGATGAAAAAAAAAATGAAAAAAAAAAAAGATTTTTGGAATATTGATACGGATGAAATTTTAATGGCAATTGGTAGAAGGAACAGGCATGTTGGATAGATGGTTGTGAGTCCTTCTGCAATGGTGAGATGCGCTGCAGAAAGTGCTGATGTTGGTATGAAAAATTAGAAAGTGACTAGAAAGTCTGTGGATGTTGTTAGTGTTTTAGTGGTGGATGAGGGTTATAAGAGTTATTGTGTACTAGTTCCCAGACGGAGTTGATTGCTCTTACACAAGCTTGTATTGCTTTTCAAGACCAAGATGTGACTATTTATACTGATTCGAGATGTGCCTTTGGAGTGGTTCATGATTTTGGTGTCATTTGGCAGGCTAGAGGTTTTGCTGCAGCTGATGGTCGAACTGTTTCTCATTTTGCATTAATTGATGGATTATTGAGGGCCATACTGTTACCTAGATGTTTAGCTATTGTGAAGTGCAAGTGCCATGATACAGATCACTCCATGATCAGGGATGGTAATGATTTTGCAGATTTGGTGGCGAAAAGGGCGGCTGCCTCTTTACTCTTAGGGCCGGATTACAGTATTGTTTCTTGTGGCCAGGTCTTAACTGCACTGCATATACCTCCTCATACTGATGATATTGATATTCTTTCTATGCAGGCTGCATCATCTTCGGATGACTTAGCTTACTGGAATATACATTCTGTTACACCTGATGCAACTTTTGGTATCCTCAAGGATCCTAAAGGTCGCATAGCAATCCCTCAAGCTTCTTCTGTGTTACTCGTCCGACAGTTCCATGGCTATGGACATGTCGGACGAAGAGGGGTATTGGTTATGCTAAAATAACGATTTGTAATTAACAGGTAAGATCATACAATATTTTATCCTGGTGCTTAACATGTGCAAGAGTTACCGTATATACTCGAGTATAAGACGAGTTTTTCAGCACATTTTTTGTGCTGAAAAACTCCCACTCGTCTTATACTCGAGTGAGTGTCTGTATTATGGCAATTTTCATTGCCATAATACAGACTGGGGGGAGAGGGGGGCTGTCAGAGCTGTAACTTACCTTCACAGCAGCTCCTGTCAGCTCCCTTCTCTCTCCTCCGTCCGTGCAGCTCCCAGGTCAGTTTCCTCTGCAACTCTCGCGAGAGCCGCGGGGTCAGAGCGTTGCCACGGGTTACCGCGAGAGTTGCAGAGGAAACTGACCTGGGAGCTGCACGGACGGAGGAGAGAGAAGGGAGCTGACAGGAGCTGCTGTGAAGGTAAGTTACAGCTTCCTGACAGCTCCCCCTCCTACAGCCCATCCACTGGACCACCAGGGAGTGAGAGCCCCCCTCCCTGGCCAGCTAACCGGCAGGGAGGGGGGACGAAAAAATAAAAATATTAATAAAACAACTAATAAGAAAAAAAAAATATTAAAATAATAATAACAAAAAAAATAATACAATTAATAATAAAATAAAAAAATAATTACCTAAAAAAAAATAACAAAAAAAAAATATTAAGATAATAATTAAATAATAATTAATAAAATGCCCAACCCCCCACCAATGCTCTGCACACACACACACACACACACTGCACTCACACATACACACACTGCATTCATACACACACTGCACTGCATTCATTATATACACACTGCACTCATACACACACACTGCACTGCATTCATTATACACACACTGCATACACACTGCACTCATACACACACACACTGCACTCACACATACACACTGCATTCATCATTCATTATATACACACTGCACTCATATACACACACTGCACTGCATTCATTATACACACTCATATACACACTGCACTCATATACACACACTACACTCATACACACACTGCACTCATACACACACTGCATACACACACTGCACTGCATTCATTATATACACACTGCACTCATACACACACACTGCACTGCATTCATTATACACACACTGCATACACACTGCACTCATCATTCATTATATACACACTGCACTCATATACACACTGCACTCATATACACACACTGCACTGCATTCATTATACACACTCATATACACACTGCACTCATATACACACTGCACTCATATACACACACTACACTCATACACACACTGCACTCATACACACACTGCACTGCATTCATTATATACACACTGCATTCATACACACACACACACTGCACTCATATACACACACTGCACTCATACATACACACTGCATTCATACACACACTGCACTGCATTCATTATACACACACTGCACTCCATTCATTATATACACACTGCACTCATACACACTGCATACACACACACTGCATTTATATACACACACTGCACTCCATTCATTATATACACACTGCACTCATACACACTGCATACACACACACTGCATTCATATACACACTGCATTCATTATATACACACGCTGTAAATAAATATTCAGTTAATATAATTTTTTTAGGATCTAATTTTATTTAGAAATTTACCAGTAGCTGCTTCATTTCCCACCCTAGTCTTATACTCGAGTCAATACGTTTTCCCAATTTTTGGGGGTAAAATTAGGGGCCTCGGCTTATATTCGGGTCGGCTTATACTCGAGTATATACGGTAATACTACCAAACCACAGTTTGGTAAACACGACTACCTTCCTGCAGCGGAAGGCCAAATGTTACATTTACAAATTGACTTCACGCATATGAAAATGGCAAAAAGTGGACTAAAGTATTTACTTGTCATTGTAGACACATTTTGACTGCCCAGTTAGGATTAATAGTGATAAAGGAACTCCTTTCGTTTCAGCAGTTACACAGCAGGTTTGTAAAATGGCGAGTATAGATTGGAAATTTCATATACCCCATCACCCTCAGTCATCAGGGCAAGTAGAAATGATGAATAGAACGATAAAGGAGAAATTGACAAAAGGAGGCTTGGGTAGCACACATAATTGGCCAGACAATTTGCCAGCAGTTTTAGCTGAAATCAGAATGACCCCTAGTTCAACTACGGGTTATTCACCCTTTGAAATTTTAATGGGGAGACCTTTTCCAACTTCATGGTGTAAGTTCAAAGGTGCTTCGATGGTGAGCAGAGACCTAAATGTTGTGTTATATGTATTGAACCTTGTAGACGAATTGAATGGCATCTATGGTGATTTGTCTCTATCTATTCCTCATCCTTCAGGTACAACCACACATCCTTTCAGGCCTGGAGACCAAGTATTGGTGAAATCCCTCTTCAAATCCGGAACCTTTGATCCACCATACAGACCTCTGACAACCGTTGTTGCCATCACCAGAAGAGCAGTTCTGACCGAGGAGAACCAGATGTGGATTCATGCAAGCAGATTAAAAAGATGTCCCACATCAAGCACTCTGGATATTCCAAGCAAAGAACGATCAACCTCAGACTCTGGTCCAGAATGAACAATAGTTCCTGGTGCACCCTAATTATTCTTCTTTTCATGGGACTTGGTTATGTGGTCCCAAAGAACAGTGATGGTAAAATATGTTATTAATATATTTCACTCTAAGCAGGCTTTATCGTCTTCATCATGGGAAACAGACAATCATTTTATTGGATCTGCAAAGAATTTATACCAAGCCCTAAAATTTAACTACCGTATATACTCGAGTATAAGCAGAGTTTTTCAGCACATTTTTTGTGCTGAAAAACCCCAACTCGGCTTATACTCGAGTCAATAGTCTGTATTATGGCAATTTACATTGCCATAATACAGACTGGGGCTGTGGGGGCTGCAGAGAGTTTACTTACCTCTCCTGCAGCTCCTGTCAGCTCCCTTCTCCTCCGCGCCGTCCGGTCAGCTCTTCTGTCAGCTCCCACTGTAAGTCTCGCGAGAGCCGCGGCTCTCGCGAGACTTACACTGGGAGCTGACCATGGTGCTGAACGGACGGCGCGGAGGAGAAGAGAGCTGACAGGAGCTGCAGGAGAGGTAAGTAAACTCTCTGCAGCCCCCACAGCCCCCCCCCCCACTGAACTGCCAATGCTGGACCACCAGGGAAGGAGAGCCCCCCTCCCTGCCATGTATGAAGCAGGGAGGGGGGACGAAAAAAAAAAAATTGAAATAATAAAATATTAATAAGTAAAAAAAAAATATTACAAATAAAATAAAATAATAAAAAATAACAATAAAAATATTAAAATAATAATAAAATTAAATAAAATAATAAAAAATAATAAAATAAAATATTAAAATAATTAAAAATAATAATAATAAAATTGCCCACCCCCCACAAAGGCTCTGCAACACAAACACACACACACTGCACACATACTCATACACACACTGCACACATGCACTCATACACACACGCTGCACTCATACACACACGCTGCACTCATACACACACGCTGCACTCATACACACACGCTGCATTCATACACACACGCTGCACTCATATACACACGCTGCACTCATATACACACGCTGCACTCATACACACACACTGCACTCATACACACACGCTGCACTCATACACCCACACTGCATTCATACACACACACTGCATTCATTATATACACACACTGTGAATAAATATTCAATTAATATAATTTTTTTAGGATCTAATTTTATTTAGAAATTTACCAGTAGCTGCTGCATTTCCCACCCTAGTCTTATACTCGAGCCAATAAGTTTTCCCAGTTTTTTGGGGTAAAATTAGGGGCCTCGTCTTATATTCGGGTCGGCTTATACTGGAGTATATACGGTAATTTTTTAATAAACCTTAATTCATCCAGGAGGGAGGGACGGTCTTATTATAGCCATGGCTCCCCGGAGATTTTCTTCAGAAATAACGGTTCTGAAGTTTTTTTTTCTTCCCTGAGTGCTATAATAGACATTTAATTAATTTACTGATATGTTATTCTTTCAGAATAAAAGATTGGATTGAAATGGATTAATGACACAATTGATTAAGTAATGTCAGGATGCTCTATTATAACAGCTGCCCTTTGATCCTGATTTGTATCTTCTTCTTGTTTCCCCCCCTGCACTGGATATCCTGTTAACCAGGGGCGGACTGAGAGCCTTTGGGGCCCACGGGCATTAGATCCCAGGCCCTTTTTTTTTTTATTCTTTCTTTTTTTTTTTTAATTCTATTTTTTTGTGTGCAAGAGTTCACAGGTATGCCGTGGTTCCACAATAGCAGTCACGTGCGCTTTTTCAACATACATTACACATATGGCACATAGAAGGTCTGCACATTTTTATATAATGATAATGATAAGGTAGTTAAGCATGTGGTGCTCCCACTATATTCCCCGCTAGTATATTCAGTTTAAGCTATTGTAGCATAAAAGCAGGTTTAGCTTATTTAGCTTATAATTACGATTTGTTTCACAAGAGATTGTATGATACATGGTTAAAGATATACAGGCTGTAGTCATCTGAGTGTGTGATTTCTAGTGTGTCGTTGGGGAAGGTTGTTTAACTCTGGCTTGGTCTGCCTCTGGCGCCATTCTGGAGTGTGTGGAGGTCTGTGGGGTTGGTTGCCTTCGCTACCCTGGACGGGTCTGTATAGTGACTAATGGTTGCGGCTTGTGTGCGTTGTAGTTATCTGCAGTAGTGTGTGTCTGCCGTGGGTAGTGACTTGTGTCACATGTATGTGTTGATTTTGCCTACTGATTGTGCTGGTTTGCTGCTATGTATGACCTAGTGTGTATGTGTCTGCGGGTACCGTCATTTGCAGCGTGTGCAGGGCTGGGACAGTGTTTTAATGTCCATCTTGAGTCCAGGAACAACGTCCATCATGAGCTGGGTCTTAGTCTCGGTAGTAGGCGCCTAGGGCTGCAGAGGACCTGGCAGCAAAGTCCATTTGCGCTTTTCTCAGGGCGGTGGGCACTTCTTGGGGTCTGTTTCTGCCGCTTGTGATGTGGGTGCTTCCTTTGAAAGCCGCTGTCCTCCCCATGTACGGGTAACTGTGCATCTCGATGCGGGGTGTCCCCCTGTGTTGCCGGGTCTGCTGTTTCCTAGAATGCAGATTCTGGGCAGCTGCAGTCTGGGAGGGCTCCTGTGGCAAGGTGACGTGGTTGCGCTGGTTCCCCTCGTTTCCCGCCCTTTGCTTTGCAGTTTGCGAGTACTTGCCGGTGTTTGTAGCCGTTTGTGGTAATTTGCTGACCCGTCGTGAGGGCTTGTGTCGTCTACCAACCGGCCCCTTCGCATGGCGGGCCCTGCAGTACCTGGTGGGTCTTTTTTCTCGTGTCCGCGTGGTTGCGGGCTGTCCGCCATTTTGGATTGCCTGTGTTTACTTACCTCTCCTGCAGCTCCTGTCAGCTCCCTTCTCCTCCGCGCCGTCCGGTCAGCTCTTCTGTCAGCTCCCACTGTAAGTCTCGCGAGAGCCGCGGCTCTCGCGAGACTTACACTGGGAGCTGACCAAGGTGCTGAACGGACGGCGCGGAGGAGAAGAGATCTGACAGGAGCTGCAGGAGAGGTAAGTAAACTCTCTGCAGCCCCCACAGCCCCCCCCCACTGAACTGCCAATGCTGGACCACCAGGGAAGGAGAGCCCCCCTCCCTGCCATGTATGAAGCAGGGAGGGGGGACGAAAAAAAAATATTTGAAATAATAAAATATTAATAAGTAAAAAATAATAATATTACAAATAAAATAAAATAATAAAAAATAACAATAAAAATATTAAAATAATAATAAAATTAAATAAAATAATAAAAAATAATAAAATAAAATATTAAAATAATTAAAAATAATAATAATAAAATTGCCCACCCCCCACAAAGGCTCTGCAACACAAACACACACACTGCACACATACTCATACACACACTGCACACATGCACACACTGCACACATGCACTCATACACACACGCTGCACTCATACACACACGCTGCACTCATACACACACGCTGCACTCATACACACACGCTGCATTCATACACACACGCTGCACTCATATACACACGCTGCACTCATATACACACGCTGCACTCATACACACACACTGCACTCATACACACACGCTGCACTCATACACACACGCTGCACTCATACACCCACACTGCATTCATACACACACACTGCATTCATTATATACACACACTGTGAATAAATATTCAATTAATATAATTTTTTTAGGATCTAATTTTATTTAGAAATTTACCAGTAGCTGCTGCATTTCCCACCCTAGTCTTATACTCGAGTCAATAAGTTTTCCCAGTTTTTTGGGGTAAAATTAGGGGCCTCGTCTTATATTCGGGTCGGCTTATACTGGAGTATATACGGTAATTGTTTAATAAACCTTAATTCATCCAGGAGGGAGGGACGGTCTTATTATAGCCATGGCTCCCCGGAGATTTTCTTCAGAAATAACGGTTCTGAAGTTTTTTTTTCTTCCCTGAGTGCTATAATAGACATTTAATTAATTTACTGATATGTTATTCTTTCAGAATAAAAGATTGGAATGAAATGGATTAATGACACAATTGATTAAGTAATGTCAGGATGCTCTATTATAACAGCTGCCCTTTGATCCTGATTTGTATCTTCTTCTTGTTTCCCCCCCTGCACTGGATATCCTGTTAACCAGGGGCGGACTGAGAGCCTTTGGGGCCCACGGGCATTAGATCCCAGGCCCTTTTTTTTTTTTATTCTTTCTTTTTTTTTTTTTATTCTATTTTTTTGTGTGCAAGAGTTCACAGGTATGCCGTGGTTCCACAATAGCAGTCACGTGCGCTTTTTCAACATACATTACACATATGGCACATAGAAGGTCTGCACATTTTTATATAATGATAATGATAAGGTAGTTAAGCATGTGGTGCTCCCACTATATTCCCCGCTAGTATATTCAGTTTAAGCTATTGTAGCATAAAAGCAGGTTTAGCTTATTTAGCTTATAATTACGATTTGTTTCACAAGAGATTGTATGATACATGGTTAAAGATATACAGGCTGTAGTCATCTGAGTGTGTGATTTCTAGTGTGTCGTTGGGGAAGGTTGTTTAACTCTGGCTTGGTCTGCCTTGGGCGCCATTCTGGAGTGTGTGGAGGTCTGTGGGGTTGGTTGCCGTCGCTACCCTGGACGGGTCTGTATAGTGACTAATGGTTGCGGCTTGTGTGCGTTGTAGTTATCTGCAGTAGTGTGTGTCTGCCGTGGGTAGTGACTTGTGTCACATGTATGTGTTGATTTTGCCTACTGATTGTGCTGGTTTGCTGCTATGTATGTCCTAGTGTGTATGTGTCTGCGGGTACCGTCATTTGCAGCGTGTGCAGGGCTGGGACAGTGTTTTAATGTCCATCTTGAGTCCAGGAACAACGTCCATCATGAGCTGGGTCTTAGTCTCGGTAGTAGGCGCCTAGGGCTGCAGAGGACCTGGCAGCAAAGTCCATTTGCGCTTTTCTCAGGGCGGTGGGCACTTCTTGGGGTCTGTTTCTGCCGCTTGTGATGTGGGTGCTTCCTTTGAAAGCCGCTGTCCTCCCCATGTACGGGTAACTGTGCATCTCGATGCGGGGTGTCCCCCTGTGTTGCCGGGTCTGCTGTTTCCTAGAATGCAGATTCTGGGCAGCTGCAGTCTGGGAGGGCTCCTGTGGCAAGGTGACGTGGTTGCGCTGGTTCCCCTCGTTTCCCGCCCTTTGCTTTGCAGTTTGCGAGTACTTGCCGGTGTTTGTAGCCGTTTGTGGTAATTTGCTGACCCGTCGTGAGGGCTTGTGTCGTCTACCAACCGGCCCCTTCGCATGGCGGGCCCTGCAGTACCTGGTGGGTCTTTTTTCTCGTGTCCGCGTGGTTGCGGGCTGTCCGCCATTTTGGATTGCCTGTGTTTACTTACCTCTCCTGCAGCTCCTGTCAGCTCCCTTCTCCTCCGCGCCGTCCGGTCAGCTCTTCTGTCAGCTCCCACTGTAAGTCTCGCGAGAGCCGCGGCTCTCGCGACACTTACACTGGGAGCTGACCAAGGTGCTGAACGGACGGCGCGGAGGAGAAGAGAGCTGACAGGAGCTGCAGGAGAGGTAAGTAAACTCTCTGCAGCCCCCACAGCCCCCCCCCCACTGAACTGCCAATGCTGGACCACCAGGGAAGGAGAGTCCCCCTCCCTGCCATGTATGAAGCAGGGAGGGGGGACGAAAAAAAAAAATTTGAAATAATAAAATATTAATAAGTAAAAAATAATAATATTACAAATAAAATAAAATAATAAAAAATAACAATAAAAATATTAAAATAATAATAAAATTAAATAAAATAATAAAAAATAATAAAATAAAATATTAAAATAATTAAAAATAATAATAATAAAATTGCCCACCCCCCACAAAGGCTCTGCAACACAAACACACACACTGCACACATACTCATACACACACTGCACACATGCACACACTGCACACATGCACTCATACACACACGCTGCACTCATACACACACGCTGCACTCATACACACACGCTGCACTCATACACACACGCTGCATTCATACACACACGCTGCACTCATATACACACGCTGCACTCATATACACACGCTGCACTCATACACACACGCTGCACTCATACACACACGCTGCACTCATACACACACGCTGCACTCATACACCCACACTGCATTCATACACACACACTGCATTCATTATATACACACACTGTGAATAAATATTCAATTAATATAATTTTTTTAGGATCTAATTTTATTTAGAAATTTACCAGTAGCTGCTGCATTTCCCACCCTAGTCTTATACTCGAGTCAATAAGTTTTCCCAGTTTTTTGGGGTAAAATTAGGGGCCTCGTCTTATATTCGGGTCGGCTTATACTGGAGTATATACGGTAATTGTTTAATAAACCTTAATTCATCCAGGAGGGAGGGACGGTCTTATTATAGCCATGGCTCCCCGGAGATTTTCTTCAGAAATAACGGTTCTGAAGTTTTTTTTTCTTCCCTGAGTGCTATAATAGACATTTAATTAATTTACTGATATGTTATTCTTTCAGAATAAAAGATTGGATTGAAATGGATTAATGACACAATTGATTAAGTAATGTCAGGATGCTCTATTATAACAGCTGCCCTTTGATCCTGATTTGTATCTTCTTCTTGTTTCCCCCCCTGCACTGGATATCCTGTTAACCAGGGGCGGACTGAGAGCCTTTGGGGCCCACGGGCATTAGATCCCAGGCCCTTTTTTTTTTTATTCTTTCTTTTTTTTTTTTAATTCTATTTTTTTGTGTGCAAGAGTTCACAGGTATGCCGTGGTTCCACAATAGCAGTCACGTGCGCTTTTTCAACATACATTACACATATGGCACATAGAAGGTCTGCACATTTTTATATAATGATAATGATAAGGTAGTTAAGCATGTGGTGCTCCCACTATATTCCCCGCTAGTATATTCAGTTTAAGCTATTGTAGCATAAAAGCAGGTTTAGCTTATTTAGCTTATAATTACGATTTGTTTCACAAGAGATTGTATGATACATGGTTAAAGATATACAGGCTGTAGTCATCTGAGTGTGTGATTTCTAGTGTGTCGTTGGGGAAGGTTGTTTAACTCTGGCTTGGTCTGCCTCGGGCGCCATTCTGGAGTGTGTGGAGGTCTGTGGGGTTGGTTGCCTTCGCTACCCTGGACGGGTCTGTATAGTGACTAATGGTTGCGGCTTGTGTGCGTTGTAGTTATCTGCAGTAGTGTGTGTCTGCCGTGGGTAGTGACTTGTGTCACATGTATGTGTTGATTTTGCCTACTGATTGTGCTGGTTTGCTGCTATGTATGTCCTAGTGTGTATGTGTCTGCGGGTACCGTCATTTGCAGCGTGTGCAGGGCTGGGACAGTGTTTTAATGTCCATCTTGAGTCCAGGAACAACGTCCATCATGAGCTGGGTCTTAGTCTCGGTAGTAGGCGCCTAGGGCTGCAGAGGACCTGGCAGCAAAGTCCATTTGCGCTTTTCTCAGGGCGGTGGGCACTTCTTGGGGTCTGTTTCTGCCGCTTGTGATGTGGGTGCTTCCTTTGAAAGCCGCTGTCCTCCCCATGTACGGGTAACTGTGCATCTCGATGCGGGGTGTCCCCCTGTGTTGCCGGGTCTGCTGTTTCCTAGAATGCAGATTCTGGGCAGCTGCAGTCTGGGAGGGCTCCTTTGGCAAGGTGACGTGGTTGCGCTGGTTCCCCTCGTTTCCCGCCCTTTGCGAGTACTTGCCGGTGTTTGTAGCCGTTTGTGGTAATTTGCTGACCCGTCGTGAGGGCTTGTGTCGTCTACCAACCGGCCCCTTCGCATGGCGGGCCCTGCAGTACCTGGTGGGTCTTTTTTCTCATGTCCACGTGGTTGCGGGCTGTCCGCCATTTTGGATTGCCTGTGCTTTGTGGCCCGGCGTGCATTTGAGCACGGCAAATAGCATTGGTGGTCGCCCGTGGGGACCGGGATAACCCCCACCGGTCCAAAGGGGGAGGGGGATCGCAGGACACCGTTCGGAGACCTTGGGGGAGCGGCCGCCTCCCCCCAGCTCAAGCTCGTGTAGGCCCCAGGCCTTGGTCGGGTTACTCCGGTGCAATACCGTGGCATGATTGGCATCACTGTGTGTGTGTCCATCTTGTGGGCAGTTTGGTTGCAGTTTTGGGTCGATGGCTGCTTGTGGCACTGAGTTGGCTCCGATTCTCTGGCCCAGATCCTGGAGCTCAGACAAAACATGTCTGATCTGTTCAGCAGTCAGGCTCCGCCCCCCCCCCCCCCCCCCCGATCCCAGGCCCTTTGAATGCACAAATATATGTGCATTAAATAAATGGTAAAGGATCACTATAGTGTCAGGAAAACAAAGCGGTTTTCCTGACACTATAGTGCCCTAAGGGTGCCCCCAACCTCAGGGTCCCCCTCCCGTGGCTAGTCACATCCTCCCTCTCTCTGTCACTAGTCACCCCCTCCCTCACTCTGTCACTAGAGTGAGGGGATGACTAGTGACAGAGTGAGGGAGGGGGTGACTAGTGACAGAGTGAGGGAGGGAAGGGGTGACACAGTGACAGAAGGAGGGATGGGGTGACTAGTGACAGAGGGAGGGGTGACTAATGACAGAGGGAGGGGGTAACACAATTACAGAGGGATGGGGTGACACAATGACAGAGGGAGGGGTGACACAGGGAGGGGTGACTAGTGACACAGTGACAGAGGGAGGGTGGGGGTGACACAGTGACACAGGGAGTGATTAGTGACACAGTGACGGAGGGAGGGGTTGACTAGTGACAGAGGGAGGGGTGACTAGTGGCAGTGAGGGAGGGGGGTGACACAGTGACGGGTGACTAGTGATAGAGGGAGGGGGTGACTAGTGACAGAGGGAGGGAGGGGTGACAGAGAGAAGGGGTGACTAGTTACAGAGGGAGGGGGTGACTAGTGACAGAGGGAGGGGGTGACACCGTGACAGAGGGAGGGGTGACTAGTGACAGAGGGAGGGGGTGACAATTGACAGAGGGAGGGGTGACAGTGACAGAGGGAGGGGGTGACTAGTGACAGAGGGAGGGCTGACTAGTGACAGAGGGAGGGGGTGACTAGTGAGAGAGGGAGGGTGGGGGTGACACAGTGACAGAGGGAAGGGGTGACTAGTGACACAGGGAGGGGGTGACTAGTGACACAGGGAGGGGTGACTAGTGACACAGTGACAGAGGGAGGGTGGGGGTGATTAGTGACAGAGGGAGGGGGTGACAAAGTGACAGAGGGAGGGAGGGGTGACTAGTGACAGAGGGAGGGGGTGACTAGTGACAGAGAAAGGGGGTGAGTAGTGACACAGTGGGGGGTGACTAGTGACAGAGGGAGGGTGGGGGGTGACAGAGGGAGGGAGGGGTGACAGTGGCAGAGAGAGGGGTTGACTAGTGACAGAGGGAGGGGGTGACAGTGACAGAGGGAGGGGGTGACAGTGACAGAGGGAGGGGGTGACAGTGACAGAGGGAGGGGGTGACACATTGACAGAGGGAGGGGGTGACACATTGACAGAGGGAGGGGGTGACTAGTGGCAGAGGGAGGGCGTGACTAGTGGCAAAGGGAGGGGTGGCAGACACATTGACAGAGGGAGGGGGGTGACAGGGGGAGGGGGTGACACATTGACAGAGGGCGGGGGTGACTAGTGACAGAGGAAGGGGGTGACTAGTGACCGAGCGAGGGGGGTGACAGTGACAAAGAGAGGTTGGTGACAGTGACAGAGGGAGGGGGTGACAGTGACAGAGGGAGGGGGTGACTAGTGACAGAGGGAGGGGTGCCACAGTGACAGAGGGAGGGAGGGGTGACTAGTGACAGAGGGAGGGGATGACTAGTGACAGAGGGAGGGGGTGACTAGTGACAGAGTGGGGGGTGACTAGTGACAGAGGGAGGGAGGGGTGACAGTGACAGAGAGGGGGTGACAGTGACAGAGGGAGGGGGTGACACATTGACAGAGGGAGGGGGGTGACTAGTGGCAGAGGGAGGGGGTGACAGACACATTGACAGAGAGAGGGGGTAAGAGTGACAGGCGGTGACACATTGACAGAGGGAGGGGGTGACTAGTGACAGAGGGAGGGGGTGACTAGTGACAGAGGGAGGGTGGTGATAGTGACAGAGGGAGGGGGTGACAGTGACAGAGGGATGGGGGGTGAAAGTGACAGAGGGAGGGGGTGACAGTGACAGATGGAGGGTGGTGACAGTGACAGAGAGAGGGTGGTGACAGTGACAGAGGGAGGGTGGTGACAGTGACAGAGGGAGGGGGTGACAGTGACAGATGGAGGGTGGTGGCAGTGACAGAGGGAGGGGGGTGACAATGACAGAGGGAGGGGGTGACAGTGACAGAGGGAGGGGGGTGACAGTGACAGAGGGAGGGGGTGACAGTGACAGAGGGAGGGGGGTGACAGTGACAGAGGGAGGGGGTGAAAGTGACAGAGGGAGGGGGTGAAAGTGACAGAGGGAGGGGGGTGACAGTGACAGAGGGAGGGTGGTGACAGTTACAGAGAGAGGGTGGTGACAGAGACAGAGGGAGGGGGGGACAGTGACAGAGGGAGGGTGGTGACAGTGACAGAGAGAGGGTGGTGACAGTGACAGAGGGAGGGTGGTTATAGTGGGAGGGGGGTGACAGTGACAGAGGGAGGGGGTGGCAGTGAAAGAGGCAGGGTGGTGACAGTGACAGAGAGAGGGTGGTGACAGTGACAGAGGGAGGGGGTGATAGTGGGAGGGGGTGACAGTTACAGAGGGAGGGGGGTAACAGTGACAGAGGGAGGGGGTGACAGTGACAGAGGGAGGGGGTGACAGTGACAGAGGGAGGGGGTGACAGTGACAGTGGGAGGGGGTAACACATTGACAGAGAGAGGGGGGTGACAGTGGGAGGGGGGTGACAGTGACAGAGGGAGGGGGTGACAGTGGGAGGGTGGTGACAGGGACAGATGTAGGGGGGTGAAAATGACAGAGGGAGGGGGTGACAGTGACAGAGGGAGGAGGTGGCAGTGACAGAGGGAGGGGGTGACAGCGACAGAGGGAGGGGGTGAAAATGACAGAGGGAGGGTGGTGACAGAGACAGAGGGAGGGGGTGACAGTGACAGAGAGAGGGTGGTGACAGTGACAGAGGGAGGGGGTGACAGAGGGAGGGGGTGACAGTGACAGAGGGAGGGGGTGACAGTGACAGAGGGAGGGGGTGACAGTGACAGAGGGAGGGGGTGACAGTGACAGATGGAGGGTGGTGGCAGTGACAGAGGGAGGGGGGTGACAGTGACAGAGAGAGGGTGGTGGCAGTGACAGAGGGAGGGGGGTGACAGTGACAGAGAGAGGGTGGTGACAGTGACAGAGGGAGGGGGGTGACAGTGGGAGGGGGGTGACAGTGACAGTGGGAGGGGGATGACACATTAACAGAGAGAGGGAGGGTGAGTAGTGACACAGTGGGGGGGGTAAGGGAGGGTGAGTAGTGACACAGTGGGGGGAGGTAAGGGAGGGTGAGTAGTGACACAGTGGGGGGGAGGTAAGGGGGGTAAGTAGTTCCTACCTGTCTTTCTGCTCCCTCTGGTCTCCCTGGCTGCTGCTCCTTCCCCTGCTGATCGGGCTCTGTGTGAGAGGAGAGTACAGGAAGTGAGGTCACTTCCTGGCCCCGCCTCTCCCATCACACAGAGCCGCACGGGATAGGGAGAAGGAGACCTGGCAGAGAGCTGGTGAAGCTGCCAGGTCTCATGTAAGGGTAAGGGGCGGGGATTTACAGAGCGGTAGGTTGTTGGGGCCCTGCGCTGCATCAGGGGCCCCAGCAACCTATTAAAGGAAATTATTTTTTTTTTTTTGCCATTCCAGTTGGAGAGATCTCTGATCTCTGATCTCTCCAGCTGGAGCATGGCTGTGCAGCCGGGCCCCTGACTGCCTCGGGCCCTCGGTCCATGACCGATGTGCCCGAGTGGTCAGTCTGCACCTGCTGTTAACACCTTGCCTTTATGACTATTGGGAAGTGTTTGTGTAATCAAGTAACAGCTTTTGACCAGCTAATGCCAAATGTGCTTTAAGTTCTTTGAAGATGCAATTGACAGGACATGACTGTATTATGTAAAGACAACCCCTTTTGGATGTGTACAGAATTCTGTTATAAGATCTGTGTTTTCTCCATTAAAATTAGGAGCAGTATTTTGTCATACACTTGTGTGACGGAGTACTGCCCTCCGAGCTCGTATTTCTGCTGTGTCCATTCCTTGTCTTCATACCTGAGAGAAAACATTGCTGTCTGCTGAATTTAAACCACCACAAGCAGCAAAACAATTAGAATGTTTACAACTGCGCAGTAAGTGCACTATTTGGCGCTTCTATTTGACTCTCAGATATGAAGTGCACACCCCAAATATACTATTTAGCACCAAAAAAAAAATAAAAAAAAAATGACTTTTTAAAACTCCAATGTAAGCAGCAGATTAGCAGCAAAACAATTAGAATGTTTACCACTGCGCAGTAAGCGCACTATTTGACGCTTCTATTTGACTCTCAGATATGAAGTGCACCGCAGGCCGCAAATGTACTATTTAGCAGATTAGCAGCAAAACAATTAGAATGTTTACCACTGCGCTGTAAGCGCACTATTAGACGCTTCTATTTGACTCTCAGATATGAAGAGCAGGCCCCAAAATGTACTATTTAGCAGATTAGCACCCAGAAAATAAAAATGTTTACCACTGCGCTGTAAGCACACTATTAGACACTTCTATTTGACTCTCAGATATGAATTGCACCGCAGGCCCCAAAATTGACTATTTAGCAGATTAGCAGCAAAACAATTAGAATGTTTACAACTGCGCAGTAAGCGCACTATTTGACGCTTCTATTTGACTCTCAGATATGAAGTGCAGGCCCCAAAATGTACTATTTAGCAGTTTAGCACCCAAAAAATGTTAAGTTTTAAAACTGCAATGTGACAGCAGTATTTGACTCTTCTATTTGACTCTCAGATATGAAGTGCACCCCACTAATACAATTTTTTGGGTGCTGAAAAGTACAAGTTTTAAGTTTTAAGTTTTAAAACTGCAATGTGACCGCAGTATTTGACTCTTCTATTTGACTCTCAGATATGAAGTGCACCCCACTAATAAAAAATGTTTGGGTGCTAAAAAGTACAAGTTTTAAGTTTAACGTTTTAAAACTGCAATGTGACAGCAGTATTTGACGATTCTATTTGACTCTCAGATATGAAGTGCACCCCACTAATGTACTATCTCACTAATGTACTATTTAGCACGAAAAAATTTTTACTTTTTAAAACTCCGATGTAACCGCGGTATTTGAAGCTTCTATTTGACTCTCAGATATGAAGGGCACCCCACTAATGTACTAGTTTGCAGAATTATTTTCTAAGCTGTCCTTCACAGCTGCAGCACCCTCTCCCTACACTAATAAGAGCTCATGTGCGTGCGGCGCTACGCGACTCCAGCTTATATATTAAGGCTGGGTCACATGCTGCACTGGCCAATCACAGCCATGCCACTAGTAGGCATGGCTGTGATGGCTTATAAGGGCACACAAGTCAAACGCTTGTTGATTGGCTGCCCTGCAGCATTGGAAAGCGCGCCATTAAATCGCCGAACACCGAACTCCAACCCGAACTTACAGTGATATGTCCGTGTTCGGGTCCGGGGTCCATAAAACGTATTGTTCGGTACGAACCCGAACTTTACAGTTCAGGTTCACTCAACTCTAGCTATTACCCTACGGTTGAAAAAATTTATAACTGAATATCAATTACAGCGTTTTGGCCATTTGTACTTCACAATGTTTAACGGCCACTGGAGGCCAAGCAAGATCCCCACCACTGCTGCTTGAGGTCTTCTTTAAGCAGAAAGATGTGCTGATAAGATGCCATGTACTCCACGTCCCTAGGCTATGGATTTTGCAAAGAGTATTGTATGGGCCTAATTTAGGGTATCTACAGGCAGTCCTTCTAGGTATATCTGGTTAAATAAGGCCCTGAGCATGGGGTTAATTTGCAGTTCTAATATTTTATAATACTAAGCCGTGTAGCTGTCGGGACCCAGTGCCTTCCCCTTTTTAAGGGATGCAATTGCTGTGTGTATTTCCTCTTCCATGATATTTTCACACAAAAAAAACCCTAGAATCATCACCTATGTGAGGAAGGTGGTTGCTTTTCAAAAAAGAGATACACTGGACATGATTGTCTCCTGGGGCAAAAGAAAGTGTTCGAAAGTAGTCATAGAAAAGCTTGTTAATAGCATTGTGATAAGTGCCCCTGTTACCCTCAGGGGAGGTGAGTGAATTTGCCTGTTTAAATTTAGTTCTAGGATTGGCCATGCATGACTGCAGTCCCCCATACTTTAAATCCCATTTAAAGAAGTGCTGCATGTGGAAGTCAACTTTTGATTGTGCATGGTTAGCAATAAACGTCATCAGGGTGTGTTTAGCATCTAGGTAGAGTTTTTTTTATGTTAGTAGTAGGGTTATCTAGGTTGTGTGTAGGAATGTTTGAGTTCTTTTTCTAGAGTACCAAAATTTTGCTGCCTCCTAATTGAGGTTGTATATGACATGACCTGTCCCCTCATAACTGTCTTGGACGTCTCTTGCAGCAACTTATACCACAACTCCTCTCAAGCTTTTAATACTCTTATTATTGCCCTAAGTAATTTAACTCTGAAATTAACTATCTATAAACTTTATATCCCTTTAACCTAACCACTTCTACCAGTATCTTTGATCCTGCATGCATTTACAAAGCT
This sequence comes from Pelobates fuscus, assembly GCF_036172605.1. Classification (NCBI taxonomy): domain Eukaryota; kingdom Metazoa; phylum Chordata; class Amphibia; order Anura; family Pelobatidae; genus Pelobates; species Pelobates fuscus. The sequence continues at coordinate 325,042,679 of NC_086321.1, read as the reverse complement.
GCATACACTCAGTTCAAACACAACACATACATACATATCTCTTATACTTACCTCATTCCATATACAGTCTTTTTGCCTCTAACACAAGTATCAATTGTGGGAGGGGCATGTATTTTCCCTACTTATTTTCCCTTACCTTAATCCACACCGTCTGTGGTCTAGCGATTTGCATGACCCTCCCTCCACTTCCACTACTCAACATATCCATTTTTTTTCTTCTCCCCTTTTCTCCTCTCTTTACTCTTGGATGGGCCCTCTTTTTATTTAAAGGCCCTACGTCATCGTCGGATCCGGCACACCACAACCAACTTGCCCTTATATTTTAACTACTCTTATACTTATCTCTTACTCCATATACGGTCTTTTTGCCCCTAACACAAATATATATATATAAATATATATATATATATATATATATATATGTATTGTGATAAAGTGAAGGCAGAAAGGCCATTTAACCCCAGTGGGAGTATATGTAGTTTGTGTGTTGCACAACACAAAGCTAGGTTTAGTTATGGGCCCCTGGGGTGGAGCATTTGGAGAGAAGGGTGGGCCAATGCTCCACTCCACATTTTTAGTGGTTTTCCTGGGAGACATAGATCCAGGCCAGGGTTTTTTGGACTGTCTCCAACCCACTGCTCAGCTGCAGATAATCAGCGGTAGCAGTGGGAATAAACCAATACCTGCTAGGCAGGTACAGGGGGGATTGCTGGCTTCCTCCCAGGAAGCAGGTAGGAGAGAGGCTGTTCTCTCCAGAGAGAGAGTCAAGGAGACTAGGCACTGGGAGTGCAGAAAGGGAAGCAGTTAAGGCTGGCTTGGAGCACTGGGAGTGCAAAAGAAAAGCAGTCAAGGCTGGTTTGGAGCACTGGGAGTGCAGAAAGGGAAGCAGTCAAGACTGGCTTGGAGCACTGGAGTGCTGAGAGCGGACTAAGACACTAGGTTGGTGAAACCAATAATTTTGTTCTAGTTTAACCCCTGAGAGATAGGGAACCTAATGTTAGTTAGTGCTCAGACGAGCTAGGTTTTTGTTTATAGGGATTTGTGTTATATTTATGTTTTCATTTACTGCTGTCTCCTGTGTGGATTTACAAACAAAGTGCCTGGAGTATATGCAATTACAAGGACTGTGCCTGTTGTTTACCCTAGAGGACCGTGCTACCTGCAAACATGGATCACTCTATATATATATATATATATATATATATATATATATATATATAGAGAGAGAGAGAGAGAGAGAGAGAGAGAGATGTTTAATGTCTGCAATATCCAGTCAAACTCACTTTATTTGTTTTTCGCAATTTTTTGTGGTTGGGGAGCAAATGGCACCTTAGAATTCTGTAAAAAAACAGAAATAAGAGTAAGCGCTAAATACCCAAAAGGCAGCAACCCTATAAGGGAATCTCTCAAAAAACCCTTAAACAGATAGCGGATACAGGAAATAGGGGGAAGGGCTGCGCCACAAAAAGTCAATGTATAAATAGTCCAAGTAAAAAAAAGGAAAGAAAGTCTTATCTGGAGCAGGTCCAGTAGGAGACGCAGAATCTGTAGATGTTGGTCCGGAGCGGATATCCTCTTTCTCCTCCTTCTTAGGGATTCACTCGAATATAGGGAAAATAGAGAACAAAAAATGGTGCAATACGTCTGATAAAGAGATACAACAGTCTAAAAGCTGGTATAGAACTCACATGTGTAGGAGCTGTAACTCGCTCTAGTTTGAAAGGCGTGCAGCGGTACAATCCCCGCTTATGGGATATAGGGGAGATTCCTCCGTCAGTGATGTATTCAGGAATCAAATGTAAGAGAAAGGAGACAACAAATAGTGCTCACTGGGTAAAATCCACGGATAAAATAGAAATAAAAATAATACTCACAAGAATGGAGCAGACCAACTGCTCCTTGATAATAACACTGGTGGTATTATCCCCACCTTGGGATTACTTGGGGTCCAGGATGATGCCAGGTAAAAAACAGGTAAAAAACAGTGTTCAGTGTATTTAAAAAGATAGATGGTACCAATAAAAAAAGTAACCAAATAATCTTTAATATAATAAAATACACAATAAAATTCCACAAACGCGTTTCGCCAATACGGCTTTATCAATATGGAAAGAGAACCTGATACCTGGCAAGGGAGAGTTTAAATGGCAATTCAAATAATTAAAATTGGCGCCCAAAATTAGGAATAGCCAATCAAAATCCAAATAATGTGCAGTAATAACATAACATATTAAAATAAACTGATTGTATACAACATACATTACAATAAGCTCTATGAGCCTTATAAAACATAGATATTAAAAAAACGAAGGTTAAATAATGTAAAAATAAATTTTGTAATGCGGTCATGTGACCGGCAGGCGGCCGCAAGGGGTTCTGGGGCTTGTAGTGTATAGACGTCGGCAAGCACTGCGCAGCTGCCGGCGTCTGTGTAAGGAGGTTAGAATTAGACGTCGGCTCGCATACAATTGCGGCCGGCGTCTGACGAATAGGAACACACTATGGTATGACGACGGCTCGCGTGTAGCTGCGGCCGTCGTCATGGAGACCTGGATAAACAATGAAGCCGACGGCTGGCACAAAGCTGCAGCTGTCGTCAAGGAAACAGATAAAACGTCGGATCACAGGGAAATGTGATCGGCGAAATGGAGAGAAGGCTATGTGTCTGATATACTGAAAAGTATCATCAGACTTAGCCTTATGCCAATGAAAAATAAAATGAATATAAAATAGTGTGAATAAATGTACCACATAACGAAATACAGTGAATAAATGCACCACATGAATGAACAGTTAAATGAACAGTACAAAAATGTTGGTGCAATCATACTGATAAAATATGGTAAAACCTGCAAAGCAATAAAAGCAATAATAGTAAAAGGCAGAATAAAATGCATAGGATTTCCTTAGAATTCTGTGCCTACTTCACATGGAAAGATAAATTGCATGGCCTCTTCCAAAATCTTGTTATATGTTGAAGATTACCATCCTCATTGTAATAATTGAATGTTATAACCAATGTTGCTGCCACAGATTCCTTAAAGCTATATTTTAGCATTGATCCTGCGTGACATTGATCCACCATGTTCAAGCTATTCATCTCTATTTTCAGCAAGGCACGGGCTTTGCCACTTGGTGTTTTAGCATCTATAGGATGTGCATGTATTAGTAGTTTGTGGATCTATCGACAATGATTGCTGGTACCCTATTGCTGGTTGGTAAAGAGCATGCTGCCTCTGCAGCACCCTCCCCCTCTCCCCCCTGCCCCAACTGTAATCAGAGGTAGACTGTTAGCCATAGTCACTGTTTTCTACTCTAATTCCTGAAGAGAATCCTGGAATCTAAAACAGGAGGCACCTACAGCAGTCAAAGAGTTAAACACAATTATATCTAACGAAAATATTTGACATTTACCAATGATTCTAAATAGGGAGAGTTTTTGTATTACCAGTTAGTCCTTGGTTCATGGTTCTTGTGCTTTCATGTTTTTGTTTACTGGAGTGGAATGAATGTTTTTGACAGGCATTGTAACACAGTGGAATATGTCCTGTTCACGTGTATACCATTTAACACAGTGATAGAGAGCCATGTCTGCAGGGCCTGTGCTATGTATAATTAGTTCATACTGAGTGCCAGCACTGATTATTCTAGAAGAGTAATGGGTTGAGGACATCCCAGGTCCATAGGAGGGAGATGTGTGCGACTCACTGTTAATTAAAATGAATTTAGGGTTCTCTCCAATTGTTTGTTTGAGGAAAACTGTCCATCCACCATCCTTAACACCCACATTGCATGTAAAAGTAAAGCTTTCTCCAGATCTTATGTATCCAATCTGTGGGCTCATTACTGGCGTTTGTGATTGTACTCCTGTTAAATACAAAATGGAACAAAATGGATTAAATGTATAAAATAATAAATTCATACTATATCTGAAATGTGTTTTTCTTTAACTCACCTAAAATCAAGAGTGAAGTGCAGCATAACAAAGTCTGTGACAAACTCATTTTAAGAGGAAATACTCAAGTGCGTTCCTGTCAGGATTATGATAAACTATGATGCAAACCATTTATATATATATACACAAAATATGGAGTGTTAGCAGTCCTCTGATAGCACTTCCCCATAATGCAAATAATATACAATGCAGAGGATTTAAAAACGATGACATACGTTATACCAGTGATCTATTATACTTTAACGTGTGCATAAAATAGTTTCTAATTTGTATCAGACTTTATTTCTATTTTTATCAAACTTTATTTCTAACGCACATTTGGTGAGATTATGAATGCACCATGAATCCATGTCCAACAACTAATATTTTAGTTCTCAGGCAATCTATAAACAGATTAAATCCACTCTCCAGCTGTAATACCTGAAGCATTGATCTAGAAGCACAAGGAAAAAATATGTTGCAGAGATTAGCAATAAAATAAAACAAAATAAAAACAAACCCTAAAATTTGCGCTAGATGTCTGTTCAACCGTAATTCACCTCTTTCATATTAAGTGCACCCACACTAATTATATATAATATCATTTTGTTTAGTAGAAACATGGATTACATTTCACATTTAAATATTTACTCATGAAACCTAATAAACCTAATAACTAAAAAAAAAGTGTGAGAAATTAATAAATGTATCATTAATAACTTTACTGCAATAGTATACATCAGAGATGTCTCACAAGTATAACAGTACCCCCTAGGTACAGATTTTATTGTGTTTTGGGAAGTTACAGGTTCAAATATAGACAATATAGACAACCCATGGTATTCAAAACGGGGTATCTCCATCTTTCTTAGTAGCCACTTAGTCACAAACCCTGGCCAAAGTTAGCATTCATATTTGTTGTTTTGTATTTATTACACAAAAACTGCACTTTCGCTGATGATATCATCGTTGTGATTCATTTTACTGTTTTAAAACACTCATATTTGTGTTCCGTCTGCTAAGTAAAACAGTACCCTTATATATATATATATATCATAAATATACAAATATTAATAGAAAAATACAGTTAGAATTCAATTATATCATAATATATCATATGTGATAATATAATTTTTAAATTTTTAAAATGTATTTATAATTTTTACTTTATCTCCAACATGGGCTCAGTACTCACATTCCTGTCTAATTCTTGCCTCAATGCTATTCTCAAGCCTCAATATAATGTCCAAGAGAAATGCACACAGATGGTTTCTAGTCTTGTGCAATATTTGCATATATATGTTAACCAACATAGTGCACTAAAGAATTTTGTAATTTTTTATTCTTTCGGAGAGTGTGTGATATCATGTTTGTGAGATCAGGTGATGTGCTGCCTTAAAGGCACAGAAGCCCAGATGATGTGAGCCAATCTCCTTTAGGCTCCTCACAATCGCAACAGTTGCACTATTTTTGCCAATATTTTGCACAAGACAATATTGTGTTATTATTTTGCATGTGCTTTTTATGGCATGATTTGTGATACAACAACCACATGAGATACCTGTTTCCAGCCAAAACAACACAGTCCTCTCTAAGGGAATATACAGCCACAGACTTGACATTGCAGAAAGGAACAGTTTTGTTTAATAAATAAACAAATGCCAAACTCGGCTTTAAATCACAAACAATTCAAAAATACTACTAACAGAAGCTTAGCTTTTTTTAAGGCACTAACTAAACATTTAGAGATACTAACTATTCCAAACAAAATAACTTGATAAACACAATATCTGTTTTCTCTGATAAGTTTAACTGATGGCTTGCCCTCAGCAATGTAAGCAAAATAAATTTCTTCTTTCTAAAAGTCAGCAGCCTGACAATTTTCCTGCTGCTCATTAATTAGGGAGAGATGAGTGGATAGAGACTGTGAAGGATTCTGGATCCCATATACATTTTCTCCACTAGCCTTCCAGAGATCCTGAAAGGCTGCTATATCCTACATTGAAAGAACCTTTTCCTCTTAGCTGTCACTAGTGACGACTGAGGAATTGACAAGGTTTGACAAAAGGTAGCTCTGTTTTTTTGTCAAGCATAGGAACAATACATTAGACAAAGTGTCCTTGCTTTGTCTTATGATATCTTTTGATTGACATGGAATTTCAGTGAAATTCCAACAGTCTTTATGAGCATTTCATAAAGCAGGGAGACAGAGTTTCTTGAAATGTTTTCATTATATATCTATGCATACTTGAACCCATCTCTTCTCAACACTGCCATCTTCTTCTCTAGCCCCGTCTTAGGCTTCGGGCAATTTTATCTATAAAGAACTGCAAATAGTTGAGATGTTATAGGCATGGATTGCCCATCGAGCAGGAAGATGACAAAATAGTTATAACACCTAATGGGAAAGGGAAAGTTTGGCAGATGCAGTTTTAGAGTATGCAGAGGTGATAGCTATAACAAGCATTTTAGTTGCACAACTGCAAGATGTCCACACAACTTTCTGGCTAAAATTGATATTTGTCATATTTAAAGGACCACTATAGGCACCCAGACCACTTCAGCTCAATGAAGTGGTATGGGTGCCAGGTCCCTCTAGTTTTAACCCTGCAGCTGAAAACATAGCAGTTTCAGAGAAACTGCTATGTTCCACTGAGGGTTAATCCAGCAGCTAGAGGCGCTTCCGCGATTCTCATTGTGAAAATCACAGTGAGAACCTGCAGGACGTCCATAGGAAAGCATTGAGTAATGTTTTCATATGGGCTGTTTAAATGCGCGTGCGGCTCTTGCCGTGCATGCACATTTGGATCTGACGTCGGCAGGGGATGGAGAGTTCCCCAGCACAGAGGGAGCCCGGCACTGGAGAAAGGTAAGTGGCTAAAGGGGTTTTAACCCATTCAGCCCAGCGGGAGGGGGCCCTGAGGGCGGGGAGGGCGGGGAGGGTGGGGGGGGGGGGGGGGGGGTAGTGTTTTCCTGGCACTACAGTGCTCCTTTAAGCCTCTTTGTATTCAATGCAAAATATCTTGTATGGACAAAAAAATTCAATAAGAGGAAGTATTTTTGTCACACTATGTTTCATTGTGGTATTCAATGCTTAACCACTTCGTACAGTAATATACAGCAGTGTCTGCTATCTCTGTCTTTCTAATGATAAACTGATATTCCGTTGCCGCGCTGTTAAGGGATGAAGTAAAACGATCTGAAGATATTCCAGGTCCGTATCTTGGAGCAGTGTATGAATGGTGATTTGATATTATAAGCTGGGGAGCTTCTCCTGAAATCTTCCTTAGGAAAGCAACCCAGCTTCCATCCTTAACTCCAGTAATACATGTAAAGGTTGTGCTTTCTCCAACATTTACTGAAGAGGCTGAAGGAGTCAGTGATATTGTCTGTGATGTAGCACCTAGAAGAATAAAAATATGTAAGGAATAATTGTACTTTACACACTATATACAGATATGCTTCAGGGATAGACAACCTTCCGCACTCCAGATGTTGTGGACTTCATCCCTCATAATGCTCTTACAACCATAATGCTGGCAAAGCATCATGGGAGGTGTAGTCCAAAACATCTGGAGTGCCGCAGGTTGCCTTTGCCTGTACCATCACCTACATGAAATCCAGTGCACTGCAAGACATATACAGATTATTGTTTTCATGTTGAGATTTAAAATGTTCTGTTCTGCAATATGACTAATGATTTAAGCTCAGAAACATCTATCTATATATATACCAAGTTCCTTGTTGCTGACAATGCAAATTTACCATTGCTATTATTAATAAGCTCATCTGGTACCACAATATTTGCATAGCAGATCTAGTACTAAAATTCAAAGGGAAATATTTTTGATGGTTGCTTGAGCTCTCTAAGGGAAGGTTATCTTTAACAACATGCTCTTGCGATGGTTGATACATCAATGACTGAATGAATGGTAGATAAATGAATAATGCCTCTGATGAAGATTAGGCTTTGTTCAGAGTGTATCCTTTGGCACATCTCCCAGCTTTAGTGGGCAGTGTTGGAATGCACGCTGGGGTCTCGTTCTGGTAACCAGGATCTACCTACAAGCAGCGGCTGAGTAAAGCTGGAACATTGCTACATTGTTAACCGAATTAACATCATCTTGCGGGTTGCCTCCATCAGGAATAAACATAAGGAGGACTACACTCCATATATGCCTTCACCCTTTTGGGATTGTGTGAGTGTTTAATTTTGTGTCAAATAAAACATCTATTTCCATGTTCGGTTGATTCCATTCCTTTTGGTTGAATTGTTTTTGTTATCCTTATTGATTTATGTGTGTCTTCTGTTTTCATATATGTAATTATGAAGAAAGTCATTTATTGGATTAGCTTCTCAGACATGCCATAAAATGATATAGTGGATGCAATGATAAATCAAATTGCTATTGTGAAGTTCAAAACTAATTTTTAATATTTTGTGGTAAAATATAATTATGAATATATTTAAAAATATATATATATATAAAATGAACATTTCTAATATCCATGTGACATGGAAATACATGCCTATAGTTTGGAATTATCAGGGTTATTCACGAAAAGAAAAATAAGAAAACTATGAAAATACAAAAATATTTTTTTAATTAAAAATCATTATTTAGTAAATATGCTCCCAATGAAAACATGCATTTAATTATGCATTTCTCATTGGGAGTATATCTAAAAACAGTTTGAACAAAGCTGCAGGTGTCTGCAACCTTTGCAAGCTATCCCTTCTTCCCAGCCCAAACTTACGGTGACTGTCCATTCACAGACTTCCAATTCCAATTCTATTGAAATCTGCACTTTTCGTAAAATAGAGAAGTGGGCACACTCTCCACACATAAAAAACCTCAGCAAGCAACAGTGTTTTAGTCAGCTGTGAATCCAGTACAGCTATGTTGGCAATGAGTTTGAAGTTTACTCATGATTCACAGAGTTCACAAAAAACATACAGTTCTATAATTTTCCCATATTGCACTGCTTTTTGAGGGAGCACTGAAAACCCCCTCAAATTACATGGTCTCCAAATGTATCCTCCATTCTATTGTGAGCAATTTGCAATAAAATAACCTAAGTTAAAAATGACAGATGTATTGCTATAAAATGTTTATGGATGCAGTTTTTTTTCACCTAGAAGAATAACTTCATGATTTAAAAATCAAAATTCCCACAGGGAAAAACAGACACATTGACGATTGAAAATATTTACAGGCGAATGAGTTTAACCCCTTAACCCCTTAACACCGCAGCCAAATGTACAAGTTGTGAACGAAACAAAACGTAAACAAAACCTGGCATTTGCGCTATATGTCTGTCCAACCGTAATTCACCTCTTTCATATTAAATGCACCCCCCCTTATTATATATCATTTTATTCAGGGGAAACAGGGTTTTCATTTAATATCAAATATTTAGCTATGAAACATAATTTAATATGAAAAACGTGGGAGAAATTTTTTTTATTTTTAAAGATTAAAAGATTAAAAGATTTATTTTTATTTTTTTAGTTCTACAGGACATTTTAACTGTCAATGTCATAATACTGTTTGCTTTTACTGCAATAAAATACACATATTTGTATTCAGCAAAGTCTCACGTGTAAAACAGTACCCCCTATGCACAGGTTTTATGGTGTTTTGGGAAGTTACAGGGTCAAATATAGCGTGTTACATTTGAAATTGAAATTCGTCAGATTGGTTACGTTGCCTTTGAGACTGTATAGTAGCCCAGGAAATAAATTTACACCCATAATGGCATACCATTTGCAATAGTAGATGACCCAAGGTATTGCAAATGGGGTATGTCCAGTCTTTTTTCGTAGCCATTTGGTCACAAACACTGGCCAAAGTTAGCGTTAGTATTTGTTTGTGTGTGAAAAATGCAAAAAACGCCAATTTTGGCCAGTGTTTGTGACTAAGTGGCTACTAAAAAAGACTGGACATACCCCATTTGCAATACCTTGGGTTGTCTACTATTGCAAATAGTATGCCATCATAGGGGTAATTTTCATTCTTGGGCTACCATAGGGTCATAAAGGCAACGTAAGCAATCTGGCAAATTTTAATGTGAAAAAAATGAAACACAAGCCTTATATTTGACGCTGTAATTTTTTAAAACAGCATAAAACCTGTACATGAGGGGTACTGTTGTACTCGGGAGACTTCGCTGAACACAAATATTTGTGTTTCAAAACAGTAAAAAGTATTGCAGCAGTAATATCGTCCGTGTAAGTGTTGTTTGTGCGTGAAAAATGCAAAATGTCACTTTTACTGGCGATATCATCGTTGTAATACATTTTACTGTTTTGAAACACTAATATTTGTGTTCAGCGAAGTCTCCCGAGTAAAACAGTACCCCCCATGTACAGGTTTTATGGTGTCTTGGAAAGTTATAGGGTTAAATATAGTGCTAGCAAATTAAATTCCTTATACTCTCGGCATGGGTTGTCAGGCAGGATACCTAATTATGTAAAATTATTACATAAATATATGTGTAGAATTAATATATGTATGTATATACATATGTGTATATATACGTATATATATATATATATTTTTTTTTAAATATTTTTATTTATATATAGGTATATATATAGTGATATATACGTATATATTTATGTATATAGATATATATATTATTTCGTTCTACGTGTATTTTAATATAAATATATATATATTAATATCACAATACAGTTAGAACGAAATAAAACACATCTATATATTTTTTAATATTTTATTTTTAATTATTTTTTTTAATAATTTTTTTTACGTATTTACATATTTTTTTTTAATATTATTTATAAATATATATATAACAATAATTATATATATATTTAATCAGTATCAATCTACGTGTAATTTGATATTAATATATATATATATATAATTATATATATATTAATATTAAAATACACCTAGACGGTGTATGTGTATGTGTGTATATGTGTATATATATACTTAGATCATATATATAAAATATATATATATGATCTAAGTATATATATATATTTTTTTACACTTATTTAATTAATTTTAATTTTATTTTCAGCCAGCAGGGGGACCAACTGTCATTTCAGTTAGTCCCCCTGCTGGCAATGCCTGAGCCAGCTATACCGGCCATGTGATTGTGAGGTCCTCGCAAGGACCTCACTCTCACATGACCGGGAGGGACCGGAGGAGGAAGATCTGCCGCGGGGGGGCTCCCTGGGAGTCCCCCCAACCGCGATCGCCGGCGTGGGACCAACGGCGACCGGGTAAGTTAAAAAAAAACGGCGGGCGTATATTTACGTCTTGCGGCGTTTAGAGCCGCTTTTAAAAGGAAGTAAATATACGCCCGCCGGACTTAAAGTGTTAAGGACAGAGTCAATAGTGCACGTTCTGATCAAAACTAAACGTAAACAAAAACTGGAATTTGCGCTATATGTCTGTTCACCCGTAGTTCCCCTCTTTCATATTATATGCACCCACACTTATTATATATCATTTTGTTCTGGAGAAACAGGGCTTTAATTTATCAATAACTATTCATATATGGAACATAATTTATTATGAATAAAATTTTAAAAAATGTGAGAATATAAGATTTTATTTTTAATTTGTATTTCCGTCTGACAGTTTAGCTGTGAATGTCATAATACGGTTTTACTGCAAAAAAAATGCACATATTTGTAATCAGCGATGTCTCAGGAGTACAACAGTACCCCCCAATAACAGGTTTTATGGTGTTTTGGAAAGTTACAGGGTCAAATATAGAACGTTCCATTTTCAAATTGAAATATTCCAGATTAGTAATGTTACCTTTGAGACGGTGTGGTAGCCCAGGAATGAGAATTACCCCCATAATGGCATACCATTTGAAAAAGTAGACAACCCAAGGTATAGAAAGTGGGGTATGTTTAGTCTTTTTTAGTAGCCACGTAGTCACAAACACTGGCCAAAGTTAGCGTTCATATTAGTTTTTTGTGTGAAAAAAGCAAAAAACTAATATTTGGCCAGTGGTTGTGAATAAGTGGCTACTAAGAAAGACTGGACATACCCCACTTGCAATACCTTGGGTTGTCTACTTTTGCAAATGGTATGCCATCATGGGGGTAATTCTCATTCCTGGGCTACCATACGCTCTCAAAGGCAACATAACTAATCTGGCAAATTTCAATGTCAAAAAAATGAAATGCAAGCCTTATATGTGACTCTCTAACTTTCCAAAACACCATAAAACCTGTTATTCTTGGGAGACCTCACTAAACACAAATATTAGTGTTTAAAAACAGTAAAACATATTACAACAATAATATAGTCCATAAATGTGCCGTTCATTTGTACAAAAAGGCAAAAAAAGTAAATTTTACTTAAAATATCATCGTTGTAATACAATTTACCAATTTGAAACACTAATATTTGAGTTCAGCAAAGTCTCCCGAGTAAAACAGTACCCCCTATGTACAGGTTTTATGGTGTCTTGGAGAGTTACAGGGTCAAATATAGTGCTTGAGAATTAAATTCTCTGCACTTTCTCCCTGTGTTGTCAGGCATGTCAATCAAATTTTAATTAATCAAATCATGTAATTATGTTAAAAGATTACTTAAATATACATGTAGAATTTTAATATATATGAATTTATAGGTATTTAAATTCTACGTGTATACTTATGTAATCTTTTATGTGATTATATGTATTTATCTATATAAATATATTTGCGGTTATTTGTATCTTAATGTCTGTAATTCTAAGTGTATTTTGTTACCAATATATATATATATATATATATATATATATATATATATATATATATATATATATATATATATTTTAATAACAAAATACAGTTAGAATGAAATAACATATGAATATATAATTTATATAAAATTTTGTTTCAATTATTTATTTATTTTATTATTGTATTTATTTATTATTGTAATTATACGTATATATATATATATATATATATATATATATATATGTATATATATATTGTGGCAAACCTAGCCACTTCTGGACTATATGTATTGCAGGTTGTCCATAGGCTGAATGTATACTGTATGTCCTTACCTGTATAAGTGCTGTGTTATGGCCGTTCGCATGCTGGCAGCCGTACGCTGCCAGCATACAAAGCATTCGTTCGACGAAACACGGCTATCCCAGCCGTTCGCCGTACGAATGCGGGCTCCCCAGGTAGACCACACATTCACAAGTCGTGTGGCACCAATTAACCGATTGCAACAATGTTGCAATCGGTAATTAAGGGCTCTCCTAGGTGGCCGCCGTCCTGCTACCGACCATGCGGCGGTCGGCCATCTTGGATCCTTTGTCTCTGCAGCGGTGTTCGGTCGTCGAGAGCCTGGAACTGAAAACGGCTACTCAATGATCCGAACACCGCTGGACTTCTAGAGCGTTCGGGAGTTCCGCGTTCGGCACATTCTGTTCCCCATAGATGTTCGGTACTTTTAAACCGAACTCAATGTTTTAATGTATTTTGTGCGGCGTTCGGTTAGTTTAGCTGGGATCAGAGCGGTATTCTCACTAAATGTGCCCGCCGACCCCAGCTATCTACCGAACGGTCATTCGTCTAAAAGCGAGCAAAAATGTATAAAATATGGATTTCTGTATAAATTGTCGGTTTTGCTCCACGAGGGGATAATCCACTTAATCGTCCATTTTAGTGGGAGTATCCCTCTCGTGTAGCAATGCCTGTTGGGATAATTACAATGTCTGATGGGAGAAATCCCCTGTAACAGCTGTAAGGAAACCCCTTGCAAGGGGAACTGCATAAATATGGAAGTCTGTGAATAAAGCGAGTTAGTTGACTCCCAAACTGTGTTTCGTCCGGTTATTGGGAGGATGGGGAATATTGCCGTGCTTTCTGTCTTGACTGTGGATTTCCTGAGGATACCAACGGATATCGTGGACTAATATACCGCGTTCCGTAACAATTGGTGGCAAGCGACGGGATCCGAACCTTACAGCCGAAAAACGGAGTTCGTGTAACTGGAACTACCGAACGAGGAAAGCAAAGGCAATTCGTATGGAGATTGACTATACCATACTGAAGCGACAGACGTTAAAGGAACTACTGGAAGCCAGAGGGAAAGTAGCCAGCAGCAAAAACAAGGCGACAATCATTGCCGAGCTGATGGAGGGAGACCAAGCCCGCAGCGCTACCCCCCCGGTAGTTATGGAGGAAACGCTCTATGAAAGAGAAATGAGGACCAGGCTAGCGTTTTTGCCGCAACCGATATCAGATGCCATGTTACATATGGTAATGGCAAATGTGCAGGAATATGTTATGGCACACAGCCCGCAACACACCCTGGCTCGAACCGAGTCAAACCCAGGGTCCCTCTACAACCCAGTAAAGCCCAAGATCCCGTACCAGGCCTTCAGGGCTTTTTGCGAGGAAAAGGACGAGATAGACGGGTACTTGCAGGACTTTGAAAGACTGTGTGATCTGCATGAGCTAGAACGGTCCGTATGGGTGCAACTGCTAGCAAGCAAACTAGCAGGTCGGGCAGCCGAAGCGTACCGTGCTGTACCCAGTGAGGACAGCAAAGATTATGCCAAAGTAAAGCGGGCAATCTTGGAGAGGTATGCCATTACCCCAGAGGCATACCGGCGCAAGTTCCGACACTTACGCAAACCAGAGCGAGATTTGCACGCAGAATGGGCACACAAATTGGATCAAGCCTCCCAAGGGTGGATCCAGGCCAGCAACGCCACCACCATGGAGGAATTGCGCCAGCTGATGTTGCTGGAACAATTTTTTAATGGATTATCCCCGGAGACGCAAGAATGGGTACGGGATAGGAAACCCCTTACCCTAACGGAAGCGGCTAGATTGGCCGATCAACATTTTGATGCCCGGAGATCCCAGGGACCCGTAGCCAAAAGCTACTCCCGACCCCCAGGACTACCTAGCGCTACAACACCCCTAGCGCCCACTGCTGCCCCGTTCCGTCCCTCACAAGGACAGATACCGCCACCGTCCAGATACAACGGGCGGGCCAACATCCAATGCCATTCCTGCAAACAATGGGGGCATATGGCCCGAGAATGCACCCAGAATCGCAGCAGGCCCACCTGGAATCAGGGCCGTCCAAACCCCGCACCCAGGGCGGCTGCGCACCATTACCAGAGGGACCCCGCCACTCAGGATTTATGGAGTGTGCAGGCGGAGGAACCTCTGGGCATATTGCACGAAGTCATGTCGGTCCGAGCCACTGATAACCGGCAACATCATCGACAGCTGGTAACTCTTGAGGGAACCGAAGTACAGGGTCTGCGAGATTCGGGAGCTACCTTAACCCTGGTAGCCCCCCATTTGGTTTCGGAGGGCACGCATACCGGCGGATCTGTGGCCGTTCGGGTAGCCGGGGGAGCTGTATACCGACTACCCACGGCGAAAGTACATTTGAACTGGGGTGCGGGAGGGGGGACAGTAGAAGTGGGACTAATGCAGAACTTACCAGCAGATGTGGTGTTAGGGAATGATTTGGGTCAGATGACCTCTGCCTTTATTCCACAGGCACCCTACCAGGAAGCCCATCCAGTAACCACACGGCAACAGGCACGCACCACGGCTACACCGATACACTCTGAGGCTCAGGTAAGAGACCACGACCCTTCCCCGACTTCCATATCCTGGGATACCCCGACTACCTTTATCACCGAAGTAAAGACCGATCCCACATTACAAATCTATAGAGACCGGGCACAAACTGTCCAGGCCGGGCTAGAGGGGGAGCATTACACGTGGGAAAAAGAGTTACTGTACCGTATCACGGCCAAAGACGTGGGGGGGTCCGTGACTTTGACTAACAAACAGCTAGTGGTACCACGGAAGTATAGGCAGGAGCTGCTCAGAATTGCTCACGATATCCCCTTATCAGGACACCTAGGGATGACCCGTACCCGGTACTGCCTAACGCACGCGTTTTTCTGGCCCGGAATCTCACAGGATGTGCGACAATATTGCACGTCCTGCGACGTCTGCCAGAGAGTAGGAAAACGAGGGGATCGCCACAAGGCCAAGTTATGCCCCCTTCCCATTATCGCCGAACCCTTCAGCAGGGTCGCAGTAGATATAGTAGGGCCCCTGCCAAAACCCAGTCCTTCTGGGAAGAAATACATTTTAACTGTGGTGGACTACGCCACCCGATATCCCGAAGCGGTAGCCCTCTCTAACATTCACGCGGAAACCGTGGCGGAAGCTCTAATAAAAGTATTTTCCCGAGTGGGGTTCCCCCAGGAGATAATATCTGACCGGGGCACCCAATTTACTGCTGAGGTTACCCAACAGATGTGGAAAGTGTGTGGCATTAAGCCCATAGTCAATTCAGCCTACCACCCCCAGTCCAATGGACTATGTGAACGCTTCAATGGGACGCTGAAGCAGATGCTTCGGACGTTCGGGGAAACCCACAAAGACTGGGAGAGATTTCTACCTCACCTGCTCTTTGCGTATAGAGAGGTTCCCCAAGAATCGACCGGGTTCTCCCCGTTCGAACTACTGTTCGGGAGAAGAGTACGGGGACCTTTAAACTTAATTAGGGAGCACTGGGAGGGGGAGAGTATCGCTAGCGAAACCCCTATAGTATCGTATGTACTGGAGTTCCGAGACCGACTGGAGGCGCTAACCCAGGCTGTACACACCAACCTCCAGGCGGCCCAACAACGTCAGCGGCGATGGTATGATAGGGGAGCCAGGGACCGCAGCTTTCAAGTGGGGCAGAAGGTTTTAATTTTAAAACCTGTCCGCACAGATAAGCTGCAGGCCATCTGGCAAGGCCCATACCAGGTAGTGGAGCAGCGATGCGACACTACCTATGTGATTGGCCCCTGCTCCGGGGTAGGGAAGAGACGCATGCTTCACGTCAACATGCTCAAACCCTACCACGAGCGGATAGAGGATGTGACGGCAATCTGTGCCTCAGCCATGGAAGATCAGGAGAACTTACCACTACCTGATCTGCTAGAACAGGAAGAGCCGGTAGAGCCTTCCCGGGGGGTTCAACTGGGGGAGCGGCTAAGTCCTCGCGAGCGTGCCCAGATACAGGCGCTGATCGTAGCTAAAGGGGCTACGTTCTCTAATTTACCTGGGTACACTCCGCTGGCCACCCACCGAGTTGAAACCCCGGGACAGCTACCTATGCGGCAGGCACCATATAGGGTCCCGGAATCAGTCCGGACTCATATGAAGGCCGAGCTGGATGAAATGCTGCAGTTAGGGGTTATCGAACCCTCAGATAGCCCCTGGGCATCACCGGTAGTCCTGGTGCCTAAAAAGGACGGCACGACCCGATTCTGCGTTGACTACCGGAGGCTGAATGACAAGACCGTGTCTGACGCCTACCCGATGCCCCGTATAGACGAACTGCTAGATAAAATGGCACGGGGCCAGTATCTCACTACCATTGACTTATGTAAGGGATACTGGCAGATTCCTTTAGCCGATGATGCCATCCCCAAGTCGGCGTTTGTCACCCCGTTTGGCCTGTACCAGTTCAAGGTCATGCCCTTCGGGATGAAAAACGCTCCGGCTACTTTTCAGCGGATGGTAGATCGACTACTGGACGGCTTCCAGGACTATGCCTGTGCCTATCTGGACGACATAGCCATATTCAGCCAGACTTGGGAAGATCACCTCCAACATATAGGGGCGATCCTAGATCGTATTGGGGGAGCGGGGTTAACGCTGAAACCGAGTAAGTGCCACGTAGGTATGGCCGAGGTGCAGTATCTGGGACACCGAGTAGGATGTGGGCAGCAGAGACCCGAGCCAGCCAAAATTGAGGCCGTAGCTAAGTGGCCTACCCCCAGGACCAAAACCCAGGTGCTAGCGTTTCTAGGGACTGCAGGGTATTATAGGAAATTTGTACCCGACTACAGCACCCTGGCCAAACCCCTGACGGACCTGACCAAAAAGAACCTTCCTCGACTGGTTGTCTGGGCCCCAGAGTGTGAGCAGGCATTCCAACAACTCAAGACCGCCCTAACTAATGCTCCCGTGTTAACTGCTCCTGATCCAACTAAAAGATTTCTTGTCCACACAGACGCTTCAATGTTTGGATTGGGGGCAGTGCTGAGTCAAGTGGGAGCCGATGGCGGAGAACATCCCGTAGCCTACTTAAGCCGCAAGTTGTTGCCCCGTGAAGTGAGCTACGCCGCTATTGAGAAGGAATGCCTGGCCGTGGTGTGGGCCCTTAAAAAGTTACAGCCGTATTTGTATGGACAACCTTTTTCCTTACTCACAGATCACAACCCGTTGGTGTGGCTAAACCGTGTATCTGGGGACAATGCCAGGCTGCTGCGCTGGAGTTTGGCGCTGCAGCCCTTTGACTTTACCATCCACTACCGGCCAGGAAAACAAAACGGTAACGCTGACGGGTTATCCAGACAGACTGAACTAGAGAAGTGATCTGTGAGTACTCCCCCGGACATCCCCAAGCCGATCCGTTGGGATCAGACTGTGTATGCCGGCTTGGTTCTGGGGGAGCATTGTGGCAAACCTAGCCACTTCTGGACTATATGTATTGCAGGTTGTCCATAGGCTGAATGTATACTGTATGTCCTTACCTGTATAAGTGCTGTGTTATGGCCGTTCGCATGCTGGCAGCCGTACGCTGCCAGCATACAAAGCATTCGTTCGACGAAACACGGCTATCCCAGCCGTTCGCCGTACGAATGCGGGCTCCCCAGGTAGACCACACATTCACAAGTCGTGTGGCACCAATTAACCGATTGCAACAATGTTGCAATCGGTAATTAAGGGCTCTCCTAGGTGGCCGCCGTCCTGCTACCGACCATGCGGCGGTCGGCCATCTTGGATCCTTTGTCTCTGCAGCGGTGTTCGGTCGTCGAGAGCCTGGAACTGAAAACGGCTACTCAATGATCCGAACACCGCTGGACTTCTAGAGCGTTCGGGAGTTCCGCGTTCGGCACATTCTGTTCCCCATAGATGTTCGGTACTTTTAAACCGAACTCAATGTTTTAATGTATTTTGTGCGGCGTTCGGTTAGTTTAGCTGGGATCAGAGCGGTATTCTCACTAAATGTGCCCGCCGACCCCAGCTATCTACCGAACGGTCATTCGTCTAAAAGCGAGCAAAAATGTATAAAATATGGATTTCTGTATAAATTGTCGGTTTTGCTCCACGAGGGGATAATCCACTTAATCGTCCATTTTAGTGGGAGTATCCCTCTCGTGTAGCAATGCCTGTTGGGATAATTACAATGTCTGATGGGAGAAATCCCCTGTAACAGCTGTAAGGAAACCCCTTGCAAGGGGAACTGCATAAATATGGAAGTCTGTGAATAAAGCGAGTTAGTTGACTCCCAAACTGTGTTTCGTCCGGTTATTGGGAGGATGGGGAATATTGCCGTGCTTTCTGTCTTGACTGTGGATTTCCTGAGGATACCAACGGATATCGTGGACTAATATACCGCGTTCCGTAACAATTGGTGGCAAGCGACGGGATCCGAACCTTACAGCCGAAAAACGGAGTTCGTGTAACTGGAACTACCGAACGAGGAAAGCAAAGGCAATTCGTATGGAGATTGACTATACCATACTGAAGCGACAGACGTTAAAGGAACTACTGGAAGCCAGAGGGAAAGTAGCCAGCAGCAAAAACAAGGCGACAATCATTGCCGAGCTGATGGAGGGAGACCAAGCCCGCAGCGCTACCCCCCCGGTAGTTATGGAGGAAACGCTCTATGAAAGAGAAATGAGGACCAGGCTAGCGTTTTTGCCGCAACCGATATCAGATGCCATGTTACATATGGTAATGGCAAATGTGCAGGAATATGTTATGGCACACAGCCCGCAACACACCCTGGCTCGAACCGAGTCAAACCCAGGGTCCCTCTACAACCCAGTAAAGCCCAAGATCCCGTACCAGGCCTTCAGGGCTTTTTGCGAGGAAAAGGACGAGATAGACGGGTACTTGCAGGACTTTGAAAGACTGTGTGATCTGCATGAGCTAGAACGGTCCGTATGGGTGCAACTGCTAGCAAGCAAACTAGCAGGTCGGGCAGCCGAAGCGTACCGTGCTGTACCCAGTGAGGACAGCAAAGATTATGCCAAAGTAAAGCGGGCAATCTTGGAGAGGTATGCCATTACCCCAGAGGCATACCGGCGCAAGTTCCGACACTTACGCAAACCAGAGCGAGATTTGCACGCAGAATGGGCACACAAATTGGATCAAGCCTCCCAAGGGTGGATCCAGGCCAGCAACGCCACCACCATGGAGGAATTGCGCCAGCTGATGTTGCTGGAACAATTTTTTAATGGATTATCCCCGGAGACGCAAGAATGGGTACGGGATAGGAAACCCCTTACCCTAACGGAAGCGGCTAGATTGGCCGATCAACATTTTGATGCCCGGAGATCCCAGGGACCCGTAGCCAAAAGCTACTCCCGACCCCCAGGACTACCTAGCGCTACAACACCCCTAGCGCCCACTGCTGCCCCGTTCCGTCCCTCACAAGGACAGATACCGCCACCGTCCAGATACAACGGGCGGGCCAACATCCAATGCCATTCCTGCAAACAATGGGGGCATATGGCCCGAGAATGCACCCAGAATCGCAGCAGGCCCACCTGGAATCAGGGCCGTCCAAACCCCGCACCCAGGGCGGCTGCGCACCATTACCAGAGGGACCCCGCCACTCAGGATTTATGGAGTGTGCAGGCGGAGGAACCTCTGGGCATATTGCACGAAGTCATGTCGGTCCGAGCCACTGATAACCGGCAACATCATCGACAGCTGGTAACTCTTGAGGGAACCGAAGTACAGGGTCTGCGAGATTCGGGAGCTACCTTAACCCTGGTAGCCCCCCATTTGGTTTCGGAGGGCACGCATACCGGCGGATCTGTGGCCGTTCGGGTAGCCGGGGGAGCTGTATACCGACTACCCACGGCGAAAGTACATTTGAACTGGGGTGCGGGAGGGGGGACAGTAGAAGTGGGACTAATGCAGAACTTACCAGCAGATGTGGTGTTAGGGAATGATTTGGGTCAGATGACCTCTGCCTTTATTCCACAGGCACCCTACCAGGAAGCCCATCCAGTAACCACACGGCAACAGGCACGCACCACGGCTACACCGATACACTCTGAGGCTCAGGTAAGAGACCACGACCCTTCCCCGACTTCCATATCCTGGGATACCCCGACTACCTTTATCACCGAAGTAAAGACCGATCCCACATTACAAATCTATAGAGACCGGGCACAAACTGTCCAGGCCGGGCTAGAGGGGGAGCATTACACGTGGGAAAAAGAGTTACTGTACCGTATCACGGCCAAAGACGTGGGGGGGTCCGTGACTTTGACTAACAAACAGCTAGTGGTACCACGGAAGTATAGGCAGGAGCTGCTCAGAATTGCTCACGATATCCCCTTATCAGGACACCTAGGGATGACCCGTACCCGGTACTGCCTAACGCACGCGTTTTTCTGGCCCGGAATCTCACAGGATGTGCGACAATATTGCACGTCCTGCGACGTCTGCCAGAGAGTAGGAAAACGAGGGGATCGCCACAAGGCCAAGTTATGCCCCCTTCCCATTATCGCCGAACCCTTCAGCAGGGTCGCAGTAGATATAGTAGGGCCCCTGCCAAAACCCAGTCCTTCTGGGAAGAAATACATTTTAACTGTGGTGGACTACGCCACCCGATATCCCGAAGCGGTAGCCCTCTCTAACATTCACGCGGAAACCGTGGCGGAAGCTCTAATAAAAGTATTTTCCCGAGTGGGGTTCCCCCAGGAGATAATATCTGACCGGGGCACCCAATTTACTGCTGAGGTTACCCAACAGATGTGGAAAGTGTGTGGCATTAAGCCCATAGTCAATTCAGCCTACCACCCCCAGTCCAATGGACTATGTGAACGCTTCAATGGGACGCTGAAGCAGATGCTTCGGACGTTCGGGGAAACCCACAAAGACTGGGAGAGATTTCTACCTCACCTGCTCTTTGCGTATAGAGAGGTTCCCCAAGAATCGACCGGGTTCTCCCCGTTCGAACTACTGTTCGGGAGAAGAGTACGGGGACCTTTAAACTTAATTAGGGAGCACTGGGAGGGGGAGAGTATCGCTAGCGAAACCCCTATAGTATCGTATGTACTGGAGTTCCGAGACCGACTGGAGGCGCTAACCCAGGCTGTACACACCAACCTCCAGGCGGCCCAACAACGTCAGCGGCGATGGTATGATAGGGGAGCCAGGGACCGCAGCTTTCAAGTGGGGCAGAAGGTTTTAATTTTAAAACCTGTCCGCACAGATAAGCTGCAGGCCATCTGGCAAGGCCCATACCAGGTAGTGGAGCAGCGATGCGACACTACCTATGTGATTGGCCCCTGCTCCGGGGTAGGGAAGAGACGCATGCTTCACGTCAACATGCTCAAACCCTACCACGAGCGGATAGAGGATGTGACGGCAATCTGTGCCTCAGCCATGGAAGATCAGGAGAACTTACCACTACCTGATCTGCTAGAACAGGAAGAGCCGGTAGAGCCTTCCCGGGGGGTTCAACTGGGGGAGCGGCTAAGTCCTCGCGAGCGTGCCCAGATACAGGCGCTGATCGTAGCTAAAGGGGCTACGTTCTCTAATTTACCTGGGTACACTCCGCTGGCCACCCACCGAGTTGAAACCCCGGGACAGCTACCTATGCGGCAGGCACCATATAGGGTCCCGGAATCAGTCCGGACTCATATGAAGGCCGAGCTGGATGAAATGCTGCAGTTAGGGGTTATCGAACCCTCAGATAGCCCCTGGGCATCACCGGTAGTCCTGGTGCCTAAAAAGGACGGCACGACCCGATTCTGCGTTGACTACCGGAGGCTGAATGACAAGACCGTGTCTGACGCCTACCCGATGCCCCGTATAGACGAACTGCTAGATAAAATGGCACGGGGCCAGTATCTCACTACCATTGACTTATGTAAGGGATACTGGCAGATTCCTTTAGCCGATGATGCCATCCCCAAGTCGGCGTTTGTCACCCCGTTTGGCCTGTACCAGTTCAAGGTCATGCCCTTCGGGATGAAAAACGCTCCGGCTACTTTTCAGCGGATGGTAGATCGACTACTGGACGGCTTCCAGGACTATGCCTGTGCCTATCTGGACGACATAGCCATATTCAGCCAGACTTGGGAAGATCACCTCCAACATATAGGGGCGATCCTAGATCGTATTGGGGGAGCGGGGTTAACGCTGAAACCGAGTAAGTGCCACGTAGGTATGGCCGAGGTGCAGTATCTGGGACACCGAGTAGGATGTGGGCAGCAGAGACCCGAGCCAGCCAAAATTGAGGCCGTAGCTAAGTGGCCTACCCCCAGGACCAAAACCCAGGTGCTAGCGTTTCTAGGGACTGCAGGGTATTATAGGAAATTTGTACCCGACTACAGCACCCTGGCCAAACCCCTGACGGACCTGACCAAAAAGAACCTTCCTCGACTGGTTGTCTGGGCCCCAGAGTGTGAGCAGGCATTCCAACAACTCAAGACCGCCCTAACTAATGCTCCCGTGTTAACTGCTCCTGATCCAACTAAAAGATTTCTTGTCCACACAGACGCTTCAATGTTTGGATTGGGGGCAGTGCTGAGTCAAGTGGGAGCCGATGGCGGAGAACATCCCGTAGCCTACTTAAGCCGCAAGTTGTTGCCCCGTGAAGTGAGCTACGCCGCTATTGAGAAGGAATGCCTGGCCGTGGTGTGGGCCCTTAAAAAGTTACAGCCGTATTTGTATGGACAACCTTTTTCCTTACTCACAGATCACAACCCGTTGGTGTGGCTAAACCGTGTATCTGGGGACAATGCCAGGCTGCTGCGCTGGAGTTTGGCGCTGCAGCCCTTTGACTTTACCATCCACTACCGGCCAGGAAAACAAAACGGTAACGCTGACGGGTTATCCAGACAGACTGAACTAGAGAAGTGATCTGTGAGTACTCCCCCGGACATCCCCAAGCCGATCCGTTGGGATCAGACTGTGTATGCCGGCTTGGTTCTGGGGGAGCATTGTGGCAAACCTAGCCACTTCTGGACTATATGTATTGCAGGTTGTCCATAGGCTGAATGTATACTGTATGTCCTTACCTGTATAAGTGCTGTGTTATGGCCGTTCGCATGCTGGCAGCCGTACGCTGCCAGCATACAAAGCATTCGTTCGACGAAACACGGCTATCCCAGCCGTTCGCCGTACGAATGCGGGCTCCCCAGGTAGACCACACATTCACAAGTCGTGTGGCACCAATTAACCGATTGCAACAATGTTGCAATCGGTAATTAAGGGCTCTCCTAGGTGGCCGCCGTCCTGCTACCGACCATGCGGCGGTCGGCCATCTTGGATCCTTTGTCTCTGCAGCGGTGTTCGGTCGTCGAGAGCCTGGAACTGAAAACGGCTACTCAATGATCCGAACACCGCTGGACTTCTAGAGCGTTCGGGAGTTCCGCGTTCGGCACATTCTGTTCCCCATAGATGTTCGGTACTTTTAAACCGAACTCAATGTTTTAATGTATTTTGTGCGGCGTTCGGTTAGTTTAGCTGGGATTAGAGCGGTATTCTCACTAAATGTGCCCGCCGACCCCAGCTATCTACCGAACGGTCATTCGTCTAAAAGCGAGCAAAAATGTATAAAATATGGATTTCTGTATAAATTGTCGGTTTTGCTCCACGAGGGGATAATCCACTTAATCGTCCATTTTAGTGGGAGTATCCCTCTCGTGTAGCAATGCCTGTTGGGATAATTACAATGTCTGATGGGAGAAATCCCCTGTAACAGCTGTAAGGAAACCCCTTGCAAGGGGAACTGCATAAATATGGAAGTCTGTGAATAAAGCGAGTTAGTTGACTCCCAAACTGTGTTTCGTCCGGTTATTGGGAGGATGGGGAATATTGCCGTGCTTTCTGTCTTGACTGTGGATTTCCTGAGGATACCAACGGATATCGTGGACTAATATACCGCGTTCCGTAACATATATATATATATATACATGTATATATCTATTATATATAATATATATATTATATATATATATATATATATATCGTCATTCTAAGTGTATTTTAATATTAATATATGTACATATATTAACATTAAAATACACTTTGTATGATGTTACATATATATAAGATGTATATATATTATATATATATTATATATATATATTTTATATATATACAAAAATGCATTTAATTTATTTTAAAACATGTTTAATGATTTTTATTTTTATTTCCCACCAGCAGGGGGACTGTCTGACATTTCAGACAGTCCCCCTGCTGGCAGATCCACAGCCAGCTATAGGGGGCCATGTGATCGCTCTTTGAGAGAGATCACATGGCCCCCGGGGGCCTCATTTGCCGGGGGAGGGCTGTCTGGGCTGTCAGGCAGTCCTCCCGAAGAGGATTGCGGCGGAGGTAAGTAAATTTTACCTCCTGGGGGCTTAAGCCGTTACGGCGTTCTATGCCGCTGCAACGGCTTTAAAGCCCATTATAATTGGTACGGCATAGAACGCCGTAACGGTGTTAAGGGGTTAATCCAAAGTAGCTTGAAAGGCCAATTGAATGTGAAAACTCCAGGGAAAATATTATGGAAATGTACATTAACAGGATCATTCACCAAACACTGAATGGCCCCATACTGATTGGGTTAAAATTATCCAGTTCAGTACAGGGCAATTCAGAATGCAAAATCCAGACTTTGTTCAAACTATTTAACAAATTACAAAAGGATATAAGAAAAAAAATCCATGGGATCCTCACAAAGGCTCTGCACAGAATTACGTTTCAGGTCAGGAAAAGCCTTAATGAAGACTTCATAACACTTTGAAACCTCAGTAGAGTGCTCTGATTGGTCGGCTTTTAAGCCAACCAATCAGAGCACTCTGACAGGCAAGTTTAATTCCTCTGGAGACTTGCCTGGGAATCCACATTTCTTTCACAGATTAATATTATTATACTTTATTTATTAAGCAACACAACTGAGAATATGAGGTACTCACTGAAGGACAAGCCACTGAGATTTTCCTGAGCTTTTGCCCTTTCTCAGAGTTCTCATATTCTCTGTTTTTTTTTTGTTTTTTTTTAAATCAGTAGGGCCCATAGTAGATTATATGAGAAGGTTGTCGGAATTTAATAGTTACAGTAGGAATTGACATTCATAATCTGGTTTACAAATGAAACTCAAACAAAAAAATGAAAGCAAATCAAATAATAACATAAGGTACAACACAAACAAAGCACTGCCCCATCAGATCCCACCTCCCATAAAAAAGAACTCCATCCCTTAGTAAAGTAGAGAGGTAGAGACAGGTGTAGGTTTGTACATTCTAACATTTGGGTCTAGGTTCACAGGTGGAGAAAAGGGCAAAACTGACGATGGCATTAACCTGTTTACGTTATCTAAATCGAACCATACTATATAGCTGGACCACAAGACCCCACAACAGTCCAATAGCAGGAGACAGATGGGCCAATATGAAACCATATCCTCCATGACCCTACTCTATGGGCTTTGGAGTGAGTATTTTTAAGGGCCTGATTTAGGGGATCTACAGGCAGTCCATCTAGGTATGTCTGGTTAAAAAAGGACTTAAACGTGAGGCTGATTTTCAGTTTAAATATTTTATAATACTCAGTTTTGTAGCCTACGCGAACCGTCACCTTCCTCGTTTTAACGGACACTATTGCCATGTGTATCTCCTCTTCTGTGATATATTCATGCAAAAGAACCCTAGAATTCTCTTATGTGAGAACGTTGGATACTTTCAAAAAAGAGATACCCTGGGCATGGTTGGCTGGTGGGGTAACGGAGAGTGTTCGAAAGTAGCCTTAGAAAAGCTTGTTAGAAGTGAGTGAAATTATTGGTTTAAATAGATTGTCGGTTTGGTTAATTCTAGGATTGGACATGCACGACAGCAGTCTCCCATACGTTCTACCCTATCAAATGAAGTGCTGGGTCTGAAAGCTCAATTTTAATTGATCAATAAATGTCATCAGGGTGTGTTTAGCATCTCGGTAGAGTTGTCTATTGTCAGTAGTGGGGTTATGTAGGTTCTGTGTGTGGGAATGTTCAAGGTAATTTTGTAGAGTAGCACAGTATTTTTCCTAGCTGAGTCTGTATATGATATGACCTTTCCCTTCATAACTGCTTTTGAAGTCTCTCATTGCAATTTAGGAGTCTTTGTATGTTGCAGGTATCTTCTAGGAAATTCCCCCCACTAGACAATAGATAGGCCTGAAAAGAGGAGTTATTCACCAAGGGAAAATTGAAATGCCAGTGTCTAGGGTATGGAAGAGAGGGTAAGGCTGAAAGTGTTAAAAGTGGTGCATGATCCAATACAGTGAAGGACTCAATAGTTTCTAATGAATAAATGGTAAGACTGTCACCAGGAACACCATCCTAGAGAAAGAATTGTGAACTGATGAATGGAATGTGTAATCCCTCTCCCTGCCATGCAAGACTTTCCTTGGGTCATGTAAGTTTGTGGACATTTCGAAGAGGGGTGCTAGTAGCAGGATCACATTTAATCTAGCATTCCTTGCACATACTGTGTATGTTTTCTTCTAAGGCTTACTTAAATTCAGTGTGCACCTGAATCACTCAAAATGTGAACATAGTATGTAGGGAACACATATAATAGAGAGAAAACTCTGTCACAGTTCCAACTCTATATTGTATATCTGATCCTCGCTACATGCAGAGTGACACTGAAGCACACTGGACTATCAATGCCAAATTAATAGGGAATGTGTACAATGGGGTGAAATCCAACAAGTAATGTTATCTGAGTAATACGTTAAAGGACCACTATAGGCACCCAGACCACTTCAGCTCAATGAAGTGGTCTGGGTGCCAGGTCCATCTAGGGTTAACCCTGCAGCTGTGAACATAGCAGTTTCAGAGAAACTGCTTTGTTTACACTAGGGTTAATCCAGCCTCTAGTGGCTGTCTCATTGACAGCCGCTAGAGGCGCTTCCGCGCTTCTTATTGGGATTTTCACAGTGAGAAGATGCTGATGTCCATAGGAAAGCATTGAGAAAATTTCCTATGGACTGATTAAATGCGCATTCGGCGGATGATGTCGGAAGAGGGAGGAGAGTCCCCAGCACCGAGGGAGCCCAATGCTGGAGAAAGGTAAGTGATTAACTCCTTAACCCCTTTGAGCCCAGTTGACAGTGGGACCCTGAGGGTGGGGGGGACCCAAAGACCCTATAGTGCCAGGAAAACGAGTTTGTTTTCCTGGCACTATAGTGGTCCTTTAAATGGGTATATGAGGTGAAACTAGAAAGGTTAAAGGAATGGGGAGTGAGACACAAGTTGACTGGGTGGGGATACGAGGAGTAAGGAATGCAGGAGTGTAGGTACTAAAAGATGGTCTTGGGCAGGGCCGGACTGGGAAGAAAATTCATCCCAGGCATTTTTTAATTACAGCGGCCCACTAAAAAGTGGGCGGGGCCAAATAGGGTGTGTTTTGCCATCACCAATGACAAGCACGCCCCATCACAAAGTGAGCATGTTGGTTCAATGCTCTTCCAGGGCAGAACATGGGCAGAGCTCTGCTGAAGAGCTTTAGCATGAGAAAAATACCCTGTATTTGTTCTGCACAGCGCAAGCAAATTTAATAACATGAAATTTGTCTCTGGTGTCTCCATAGATGGGATACCAGGAGACAAAAATGCCAGGAAAGAGTATTGTGCAGTGTGTGTGAGGGTACTGTGTGTGTGTGTGTATGTGTGGGTAATGTGTGTGTGTGTGTAAGGGGTGCAGTATGTGTGAGGGGTGTAGTGTATGTCTGCTGTGTGTGTGAGGGGTGCAATGTGTGTGTGCGATGTGTGTTGTGTTTGCATGAGGGTGCTATGTGCGTGTGGCGAAGCTGTGAGTGTCAGGGGTGCAGTGTGTTTGTATGTGTGAGTGAGGGTGCTATGAGTGTCAGGGGTTCAGTGTGTGTGTGTGTGTGTGTGTGTGAGAGGGTTCTGTGAGTGTCAGAGGTGCAGTGTGTTTGTGTGTGAGTGAGGGTGCTGTGAGTGTCAGGGGTGCAGTTTGTGTGTGTGTGTGTGAGTAAGGGTGCTGTGAGTGTCAGGGGTGCAGTGTGTGTGTGTGAGGGTGCTGTGTGTGTTAGGGTGATGTGTGTGTGTGTGTGTTTGTAAGGGGTGTAGTGTATGTGCAAGAGGAGTGCAGTGTGTATGTGAGGGTGCTGTGTGGTTAAGGATGCTATGTGGGGATACCAGTATCCCCACACACTCCAGTAGGTCGACCTCTCTGAATTCCACAGAGCATTAACAGGAACAAGAACAAGATCTTACAAGAGCTTACTCTGGGGAGTATAGTGATTATAGCAATCCCTAGAGTGTAGGCATTTCTCCAATCCCCCAAACATGAGCCGAAACTTCATGAAGGTACAAGATGATCTGTTTATTGAGCACAAAAGGCCTTTCTTTTATACACATTTCTCCACAATGTTACCACCCACGTGGACCTTGTGGAATACAGGACACCAAGTTACAACAGCCAATAAAAACAATAATTAACACCGAAACACTCCCACATAGAGTCAGTAAGCCCTCCTCTCTGTCTGTGATATAATTACTGAACACAATAGGTTAACTTAATTATCACAGGCAGAAAATATACAGTTTTACACAATTCTTATAACTTAAAAATTATACATCCTATTCGCATAATACATTTTCATAGTCAGCATAATGAGGGGACAAACTCCCTTTCGGGAGTTAGCTGGAAGTCTCTTTTGACCGACTGCATGCACGTTTTCATGCCCAAAACAGTTCCACAGATTTGGGCTGTGCGGCCGGTCTATTCATCCCAGTTCAAATACCATTTGAATGCACGAACGGGTGCCGTTCGTGAAAATAGCTATATGAATGAATTGTCGAACGCCATTCAACTCCATCTGAAGTGTAAGAGTTCCAAAGAAAGTAAAACTTCAGCTGTGTTTGTGCCGTTGAGTAGCCGATTTTAGTTCCATGAACTCAACAGCATAACACCGCTGACCGCGTTTGGCTTCATTAAAATGGCCGCCACCACGTGACTACTTCGGCACTTCGGCTGCATCCAAAGTCCCATAGCAAAAGTACAGATTTTTACCGAGAGCATTTAAAGGTCCAGAAACAGTGTAATAAAAGTCAATAAGCCCAAATAGTGTTTTTAAAGGGCAAACTCTCTCTCAGATCGTGTGATCTGCCCTGCCAGCCTCGGCACCTGGCCACCGCTGCCCACTGTGCATTTTCCCAGTGAGCCCGATGGCCAGTCCAGGCTTGGTCTTGGGCCTTGGTTGATGCCTTGAAAGAAGTGTCATTGCATTTTACTTTAGGTTACAACCTCAAGTGGTTTTATAACGAAGCAATGCCCCTGTATTTGAACATTTATTACAGTTATAAATTCCAAACAGCCTCTAAATTTTACACGTAACTTTTTCCTATTTGAAGAAAATAAAAAGTAGATACATGATCAGTTGTTGATGGACCCATTAATGGAAATGTTATTGAGCTAAAGGGGTAGATCTGTAAGAAAAACAGTTTGCCACAGCTGGTGTAGCGTCACCTCTTAACACAGTAAACAAAACCAGTAAAATGCTAAATACTCTTTGAATTTTACATGAATTCTGAAATTCTATGAGCTTTAGTGAATAATCCATAAGCCCATAAGTGGAAACATTAGTCCAGGCAGGAGAGTCTAAAAATTAAAATAATAAATAGGAAGTGTAAAAACTGCTTGCAGTCTGTCATCCCTTCTGAAGGGCTTTTGTTCAGCTGTGTATCACAGTGGGATCCTACATTGTCATACCATTTAATACAGTAAACAAAACCAGTATGCAATGTATCTGTGTTTTTAATAATCAGTTGATACTGTGTCCCAGCACTGTTTATGGTGCTCCCATAATGTGCCGATGACATTCCAGGTCCATATTTAGGTTCTGTGAATGAATGGTGATGATATAGCAAAAGCTGCGGGACCTGTCCTGGTGACTGTCGGTAGAAAACTGTAGCATGATTGTTTTTAACTCCAACATCACAGTTAAATATGGTGGTTACTCCTTTATTCATTGAAAGAACAGCTGGTGTTAGAAGTGGAGTCTGCGAGTCAACATATAGAGAAAAAAAAGATATACTTGATTTAATAATGTATCACTATAAGCAATATAAAATAATTTCATATGACATAGAGAGCAACATGGATACATACAGGATACCCATGCCAAGACACATGCAATCAGCAGAATCTCCATTTTCTCTAAATATTTTTGAATGTTCTTTCCAGTATAGAAAAAGCTCTCTCACATCTTAAATATCACCTGCTTCTCTCTAGAGATTTCTATGCAAATACTCTGGAGCAGCGAGCAATCACAAACTGCTTGTAAGTATTATGTACAAACATAAACTCTAGAATGCAAATCTGCTGAGGGTATAAACTTAAATTGGTTTGACCTTTCTTCAAATTTCATCAACAAGTTTTAGAGAATGTAAAGACAGCACTGTATTTGGAGACTGTGCATGAAGACATATCCCTTTTGCTCAGTTGTGGACATTTTTGGTTTGTGTTTCATTTAAACATACAGTAAAGAAGAGGTATTTGAAAGGATTAAACATATTTACAAGATAAGCAAAATCTACACCCTTACATATTTTATGCACATTTGTATTTTTATTTGTATATGAAATATATTTATATAAATATATTTCATATACATATAAAAATCTATATGAAAGTTTTGAACAATAATTGGTATTTAAAGAAAACAAATAGAAAAATACAAAATTTAAATTAAAAAGAGAAGAAATGTAAAATTATACTAGTATTGGATGCTGCAACCTTTCATGTCAGCTCATGTCAGAACAGTGCCCTAACATCCGTGGGTCCTACTCTAGTTTTAATATGTGAAGATTAACATGCTAACTGCAATACTTTCTGCTTAAACTGTTTATGCCAGGGCTGTCCAACCTGCGGCCCCCCAGATGTTGCTGAACTACAACTCCCATGATTCCCTGGCTATCTGTTTAATTGAAAGAATCATGGGAGTTGTAGTTCAACAACATCTGGGGGGCCGCAGGTTGGACAGGCCTGGTTATGCTTTAATGTGGTCATCTCCAAAGGGCACTTATAGTACACTTGTGGGGTGCTCAGCCAAATAGGAATCTGAATTGGAAGATGCGTTTCTGAATAGTGGTGCTGCCATGAACACCAAAATATATACAAAACACAGATTAAGGAACAATGTACACACATAAAAATGGTTTTAAAATTTACAAGGCTACTTAAAAGTACCACTACTTAGAAATGCATGTTTCAAGTGCGCT
This sequence comes from Pelobates fuscus, assembly GCF_036172605.1. NCBI lineage: Eukaryota > Metazoa > Chordata > Amphibia > Anura > Pelobatidae > Pelobates > Pelobates fuscus. The sequence continues at coordinate 325,010,433 of NC_086321.1, read as the reverse complement.
CAAATTCTCTTTTTTTCTCTGTAGATTTGGAATCCAGACCAGAATCTTTTTGGGCTAAGCACTCCACTCATCCACTATAGGTGCCGCTTTGGAGGTGACCAGAGGTGACCCGCTGTTATTGGGGTGCTGTGACTTAGTGGTGGGCTTAACACAATATGGCCATATGGTGTAACTGAATCCCCATAAATTGTTTACTAAGATAGGTGATTTTAAGTAGCCGTGTAAAGTTTAAAACTGTATTTTCTTGTGTGTACACTGTTCCTTAATCTGTATTGTGCTTATAATTTGGTGTTTACAGCATTACCACTTCTTAGAAGTGCATTTTCCAGGTGTGCCCCCAATTCTTCTGTTTTCTACATTCATTAAAGATTGTAATGAGGCAAGTTTGGAACATGTAAGACCACTGAGAAGCAGAATGAAGTAGTCAAGGGGAGAGAGCATAGCATCTTAGACCAGCTCCTTCTTCGCATCCAGCGTTAAATAGGGACGAATGTATGCTATGCTTTTGAGATAGAAGCAGTATAATTTGGTGTGGCTGGAGTCACCTAGGCAGCGAGCCTGTGAGGTAGAACTGGTGAGAGTACTATTGATATCAGAGGCGGCTCTCTAATTAGGTGGTTTAGGCGGCCGCCTAAGGCCTTGCACTGGCTGGGGCCTCGCGGCCACCTAAACCGCCTGTGGGCAGAGTGTGTCAGGTCCTCGGTCTGTGACCGAGGACCTGACACCAGGAGGGGGCCCGGCGGCTTGCCCGGTATGCCACCGGGTGCGAGGCCCCTCCTGGCTGCCCAGCCACCATCGCAGACACTGTTCTGCAGCTCCGCAGTGTGCAGAGCTGCAGACCATGTGACTCGCGAGAATTGGCCAATCAGAGCGTTGCCGCGGGTTACCACGGCAACGCTCTGAAATCTCGCGAGATTACACGGTCTGCAGCTCTGCGGAGCTGCAGACTGGGAGCAGTGGCCACCGGACCACCAGGGAGCCCACTGGACCACCAGGGAAAGGTAGGCTCTCCCTCCCCATCACCCCCAACCACACTCAGGCTCACCCCCAGCTTCACCCCCCACCACCCCTCCCCATCCTCACCATCACCCCCCACCACCACCATCACCCCCCACCACCCTCAGCCTCACCCGACCACCATCACCCCCACCCTCAGCCTCACCCCCACCACCATCAGCCCTCCCCACCCTCACCATCACCCCCACCACCCTCAGCCTCACCCCCCACCACCATCACCCACCATCACCACCCTCAGCCTCACCACCCCCCACCATCAGCTTCACCCCCCACCACCATCACCCCAACCACCCTCACCACCCTCACCACCACCCTCAGCCTTACCCCACCACCCTCAGCTACACCCACCACCACCATCAGCTTCACACCCCCACCACCATCAGCTTCACCCCCCACCACCATCACCCCCACCACCCTCACCACCCTCACCATCACCCCTCCCCACCACCCTCAGCCTCACCCCACCACCCTCAGCTACACCCACCACCACCATCAGCTTCACCCCCCACCACCCTCAGCTACACCACCACCCTCAGCCTCACCCCCCACCACCATCACCCCCACCACCCTCAGCTTCACCCCCACCACCATCACCCCCCACCACCATCACCATCACCCACCACCACCATTACCCCCACCAACCTCAGCCTCACCACCCCTCACCACCCTCAGCCTCACCCCCCCTTCACCCTCAGCCTCACCCCCACCACCCTCAGCCTCACCATCCCCCATAACCCTCCACCACCCTCAGCCTCACCTCCCACCACCCTCATCATCACCCTCAGCCAACACCACCCTCAGCTTCACCCCCATACCACCCTCAGCATCACCACCCTCAGAATCACTCCCCCACCACCCTCAGCCTCACCCCCACCACCCTCAGCATCACCACCCTCAGCATCACCCCTCACCACCCTCAGCATCACCACCCTCAGCATCACCCCTCACCACCCTCAGCATTACCCCCACCACCCTCAGCATAACCCTCCGTCACCACCCTCAGCCTCACCCCACTCACCATCACCCCCTCCTTCTCGCATTACCCCCCTCTCACTCTCACATTACCCCCTCACTCTCACATTACCCCCCTCACTCTCACATTAGCCCCCCCCACTCTCACATTAGCCCCCCCACTCTCACATTAGCCCCCCCCTCTCACATTAGCCCCCCCACTCTCACATTACCACCCTCTCACTCTCACATTACCCCCTCTCACTCTCACATTACCCCCCTCTCACTCTCACATTACCCCCTCTCACATTACCCCCTCTCACTCTCACATTACCCCCTCTCACTCTCACATTACCCCCTCTCACTTTCACATTACCCCCCTCACTCTCACATTACCCCCTCTCACTCTCAAATTACCCCCTATCACTCTTAAATTACTCACTCTCACATTACCCCCTCTCACTCTCACATTACCCCCCACTCTCACATTACTCACTCTCACATTACCCCCTCCCTCTCACATTACCCCCCCTCCCTCTCACATTACCATCACCCCCCGCTCCCTCTCACCATCAACCCCCCGCTCCCTCTCACCATCACACCCCCCGCTCCCTCTCACCATCTGCTACCCCATACACATAGGGTCTCAGACAAAAACGCAAACATGCTCACAGAGACATACATTCACACACACAAGGATACTCTCTGTCAGACACACTCTCAGGCACATACACAGGTAGACAGGGCATCAATGTGTATATGTGACACTTTTTTGTTAGTGGGGCCTCATGTTTGCGTTTTGCCTAAGGCCTCATAAAGTCTAGAGCCGCCTCTGATTGATATGGATGGAGAATGACACAGGACGTGCAACACTTGAGGGAGGAAAGACAAGAAATTCTGTTTTGAAAAGTTAAGCTTATAGAAGTGAGCAGCCATCCAGTTAGGAATAGCAGACAGGCAGTCAAAGACACAAATCAAGAGAGACAATGAAAGATCAGGAGAGGACAGATAGATTTGTGTGTCATCTGCATACAAGTGATATTGAAAGCCAAAGGAGCTGATGGATTTATCAAGGGAGGCACTATAGATTGAGAACAGTAGGGAACTAGAGACAGGACTTTGGGGAACACCAACAGAGAACAAGAAGAGCCTGGTAAATAAACACTGAAAGAGAGCTGGAAGAGGTTGGAGAACCAGGAGAGAGTCTTGTAGACTGCCTAGGGCCTGGCCAAGACCGGGACGACAAAAAGATCAGAGGATCTCCAAGCACGACCCAATTCATGGAAGGAGCAATGTGGTCTGTACCAATATCAGGTACAGACCACTTTAAGAGTTCCCTAGCAGTCTCCCCGGTGCTTCTTGATGATTCAGAACCCTGAATCGGTGAGTGTGACAGACTCTGCCAATCGATGCTCCTAGTGCATTCCAACAGACACCATCAGCACTGCAGTCCCCGTATCCAGCATTACAGCTTGGCTGGGGTCTCACTGTCCTCCACCCACCCTGGACCCAACACCAGGATCCAGCTTCCAGTGGGTAGATCTTTCTTCCAAGAGAGTGTAGCAATATGCTCTTAAAAGAGCAAGTGATTATAATCCCAGGGAGTATAGGGATATAGCAATCCCCAGGGTAGATACAACCATTTCCCCCACACATGAGATGAGACTCTATGTTGAGGGTAAGCAGGAACTCATTTAATGGGAGCCACAACTGGCCTTATATGCAAGTCCCCATGCAAGGGGTACTCCCACCTGGACCTGATGGAAAATTCCGGTACAACATTACAGACCAATGACAACGTTGTTCAAGTACATTACACTCCCATACATAATCAAATAATCTCTCCTCTGTGCCTGGGAGATAATTGGATCAGGAACTGTACTAATCTAATCCATTTATCTCCAAGCACAGAAAAACACACAATTTAACAGTACCCCAAAAGTACCCCCAAAACACATGGAAACCCCACAAAATTATATCCCCTGATAGCCCCGATCTGGGGGACCAACATATCCAAAGATTACCCAGATCGGTTCAGGGGTTTAAGATTTCCATGGAAGTCACATTTTGACCAACCGCACACAAGGCTCCTGCCCAAAAGAAATCATGCTGTCCGGTCAGTCTATTTTGGGAATACATGAAACAGTCCAAATATCAAACGTTGAAGTTTGTATAGGCACTTAGTCTATGTCTCTGGTTCGGGAGTGTGTTTCCACCGAACGCCGCTCTTCTCATACGAATGCATGGAAGTCCCAGCAGTGTTCATGCCATCGAGTGTCCGAATATAGTTCCATGCACTCGATGAAGCTCCACCACTAGGCATCCAGTTCACACTCCACTGCACCACCAGGGAAGGTAAGAAGAAGGGGGAGGGCCAACACACACAACAGACAGACTCCCATAAACAACTCTCAGGCAGCACACACAGACACACTCAACCTTCCCCCATATAGCTATAACCCTCATCCACACACACACACACACACACACACACACACACCACACACTCACATCATTCACAGAAACAGAGCTTGAAGTTCAAGAAGGGGCCACAAAATACATAAAGCACTGGAGATTACAAAAATATTTGTAAAAAGAAAGGATATATAAGAAATGTATATAAGGTACAGCTAAATGTGCATCTATTATTAATATTATTATTGTTGGTATTTATATAGCGCCAGCTTACTCCGCAACACTTTACAATAAAAGGAGAATTTACTAAATGAGACAATAACAAAGTGTAACAGGAGCAATAGGTAGTTGAGGACCCTGCTCACACGAGTTTACCGTCTAGAGGAGGTGGGGTTTAAAACACAATAGGAAGGGTATTGAGGGAGACAGCAAATAGATATGGTGTGAAAGTAGCAGAACTGGTGGAGTGTGTCCCTTTAGGAGAGTGGAGTGTGGCCCTTTAGGAGAGAGCAAGAGGGAGGTTTGAGAGATAGAAGTTACTCTTAGAGGCCATAAGCATTCCTGAAAATATGTGTTTTGAGGGACTTAAATGATTGAAGGCTAGAGGAGAGTCTGACAGGGGTAGAGGATGTTCAAAAGGAAAGGAGCGACCTGTGAGAAGTCTTGCAGGCATAAATTTGCAGTAAGGGTGCGAGCAGCAGACAGGAAAAGGTCACCAGTAGAGTGGAGAGAGGGGGCATACCTATGAATCAGTGAAGATATGTAAGAGGGGCAAGATTTGGTTAGAGCTTTATAGGTAAGGGTTAGTATTATAAATGGACACCTGTAGGGTAAAGGAAGCCAGTGTAAGAATCGACAGAGGGGTGAGGTGTGAGAGGAGTGACAGGAGAGAAAGACCAGCCTGGCAGCAGCATTCATCACAGATTTAGGGGGGCAGTACAGCTTCTGGGGAGACCAATTAGAAGAGTATTACAGTAATCAATGTGAGAGATTATTAGAGCACGAACAAGCTCCTTGGCAGCATCTGCAGTAAGAAAGGGGCATATGCGGGTGTACCGGCACCCCGGGCATGAAAGGGTTAAACCGCCATTTAGTAGATCTTCCCTTCCAGAGACACAGGCACAGCTACTGTAGACACCAATACACTGAAGCGGAAAAGCATATGAATGCTCTCAAACATATGAATGCTGTAAACAGCCGAATAGGAAAAACCATACGAATAGGTTTATACTCCTAGCAGTCAAACTGGAACAGCATACAATAAATCCCCCCAAGAACAAGACAAGGCTCCGTTTTGAGGGCCAAGCAGGAACTGTGCAGTGGAGGGGGTGGAATCCAGACTGGAGAGGGTCAAGGAGAGAGTTGGAATTGTGGAAGCAAGTCAGATGGGTAAAGACAAGTCTTTCCAAAAGCTTTAAGGAAAAAGAGAGCAGGGATATGGGGCAATAGTTGGAAGGGGAAGTTGGGTCAAGAGATGTTTTTTGAGGACAGGTACAACAGTAACATGTTTAAGGGGAGCTGGGACAACACCAGAAGAAAGAGAGCAGTTGAGGATGTGCGTTAATGGCTCCACCAGACAAGGGACGAGAGATCTGAGGTGGGTCAGGATGGGATAAAGCAGACACGTGGTGGGACGAGAGGAAAGGAGAAGTGCAGCCACCTCCTGTTTAGTAGCTGGAGAGAAATCTTGGACGGTAGGGATATTATGGCATAGAGAGGGGAGTACTAATTTCTTAACTGTTTAATCTTGTCAGTAAAGTAACATGCAAAGCTATCAGCTGACAAATTAGTGGGGTGGCCACAGCAGGGCAAAGAAGAGAGTCAAAGGTATTTAAAAGACGCCTAGGGGGTGGGGCCTGACTGCAGAGCGGGATGGTCGCAGGTTTCTGTTGCTCCTGCACTCTACCACCCTAAGAACCGATTCCCGCTGAGCAGAACCTGTGACCCAATTTCTCTTGGCTCCCAAACAACTCCGGGCACCAAGACCTGCACGATGACACCACTCTCGAGGTTCTCCGCACTGTTACCGGTCGCACAGCCATTGAGGCCTACACACGTGGCGGACGCGGTGGAGACGGCCGCTCTCCCGCCATCCCACTGCAAAATGAGACAAAGCATAAGCCACCGTTCCCCCCCACCCCCTATGGACCGGCGGGGGTTATCCCAGTCCCCACCAATCTGACACACACAGCCACACACAGACACCAAGACTACAACTGCCCACCCTGGCTGGGGCCCTGTAAGCACCGAGCCCAACAACCTGGGAGACGAAATACCATGGCCACCCACACAACCCCAACTTACCAGCCTGGACCTGATTTTTCAGAAGTTCTGGGACCGGCTGGAAAAACGCCTTGCCAGGGCCTCCCCCGTTTACGGAGTGAAGACAGTGGGGATAGTGAAGAGCAGACGGAGCGGACAATCCCGGGTAAAGCCTGTACCCTTACGCCCACAACAACCGCTGTCTGCCCACCCAAGCCGCAGGTCACTAGGGGGCACCCTCTAAAGCTTCAGCCACCTCGCCGGAAGCCTGTCCGCCGCTGGCGGCGGCAAAACATCCGCAGCGCCCGTTCAGGGAAAGGCCCAGCTCAATTGCATACCCGAGTCTATGACACGCAGAAGCCGACCCACCAAGAGGCTTGGGGCTGGGGAGAGGTCACTCCTTTTTCTCGGCTACCCTGCACACTCCAGATTACCCACACTCCAAACGCCATGCGACCTAACAAGGGCATTAGCTGAAGCAGAGACCCAAACACTGGGTCGGCACACGAGACCGATCACCCTACACGAACTGACGATGGGAGAGAAACGCACCACCACAGCTGAGTACTGCCTAATACCCGGGCAGACATTGACCCATGGACTCATACTTAATAACCCCTCTCCACACCTCGGCTATACCCTTCTCTTTTACCCATGAAGTAGACCAGTCTGCTATCTATGCCCTTGGAAGTCCTCATAATGGCAGTTGTTCAGACGCTTATGTGTGTCCCTAGTCAGACCCTAGCATTTAAAGGGGGCTATCCCCCATACACTTGGTCTCCAGCCTGTAATCAACCATATCTTTCCTGAGCAAAACTGAAATTGAACCCGCGTTACTAACTCTTACAGGAAAGCTAGTATTAGCCTTTAACAATTACCCTGAACGTTGCACTAGAATAATCATAAATGCTTATCTAACTCGCTAACCTTATATGTGTTCGCGCTACTAGAAATGTATGTTTAAAGCCTATATTATAACGCACAGTTTAAGCACAGAGTGATGTCGGAATAGCCTATAAATCCCTTACAATTAGACAGACGCATCACTCTTGGCTAGTAGTTAACCTGTACTGTTACCTTAAAATATAAAGAGAGGCTGACCCAAGTGGGAGTTTACGCACTGAATATGACTTGTATACCATGCGTTGATATGCTCTAACCCCCTGATTTGCATTCTGTACTGTCTTAATCTACGCCTCAATAAAAACAAAGATTGACAAAAAGATGCCTAGGATTGCGGGAGCATAAACTAATAAGAGAGGAACACTAGAACTGTTTAGCAAGGGTGAGGGCTGTGCTGTATGAAGGCAAGACAAATATACTGAGAAGATCAGTATAAATTACCTTTTTTTATTATCAGAGATAAGGCATGAAATGTGTAAGTGGTGGTCGTTTTGCTCTTCTCCTTGTGTATCATTGCTATAAGCTGTATTTTTTGTGATGTCCTCAAAAGGGGGTCTCCAGAGGTAGTAGGGTATTTCTCCTTTCCAATAGCAGTGGGCCGGTATTGGAATAGTTGGTGATATATAAAAAAAAGAGGATAGAAACACAAAATAGTGCTCTCTGGATGATACAGAATAAAATGAAAAAAGCTGGAGGTATACTCACACGTGAAGCGCAAATGGGATATTGCTCAATATGTGTAAGGGTAGGTGGTATGATCCCCACCAAGGTTATCACTCATTGAGTCCTCTAGTGGGGGTGTTGGAGAGAGTTGAAGGGAATTATATTTTAAAAAAATAAAAATAAAATAAATAAAATAAAATAGAATAAAAGGGTAGGCATTGAGGCTCCAATAGCATAAATGGGCCATCTTTATTGGAGACAAAACAATCAGTAACATAAAACAGCTTTAAAATCACTAATGTGTTTCTCCTGCAAAGAGGCTTTATCAAAACACTTTGATAAAGCCTTTTTGCAGGAGAAATGCGTTAGTGATTTTAAAGCGCCAATAAAGATAGCCCATTTATATTATTGGAGCCTCTAAGCCTATACTTTTATTCTATTTTATTTTATTTATTTATTTTATTTTTTTAAATATAATTCCCTTCAACTTGATCCAACACCCCCATTATTTATGTATCACTATGATTGCAACATTCAAACCTCATGCTCTTACAATAAGTTACCTTAATACACTTTTGCTTATTTAGCACTATTTAATTTGTCTCCCACATTTGGAGTTAGTGTAGGACCAACCAATATTGGGATACTGTGAAGTAGTGGTGGGCTTAACAAAATACAGCCATATGGTGGAACTGAATCCCCATATTTGTTTTCTTGGATAGACGGATTTTTATGTGTGCGCCGTAACTTAATTTGTATCATGTTTTATGACTATTCTGAACTTTTCTTTAGATTTTTATTGTTCATGGTTTTGTGTTTAGAGCTCTCAAATATTTCTTTATTTTGGGCATTAGCAGACATTTTTGTTATGCACTTTCTACCTGCATCTAATTTTGTTTTTACCCTTTACCTATTGTTTATCATTTTATTGTATTAGTTTCTAAGCTTTGGTTCTGTGATTCATTTATTTCACGCTTCACAGCTGATAAATGTTCAAATGTGAGATTAAACCAATTGAACAGAAAACAAAAATATCCAGTTGAGCTATTTGTTTAAAAATTTAAAATTCACTTAGAATTCTATAAGAATTCCTGACAATCTATGTATTTTAGTGAATAACACATGGACGCATAAATGGAAACATAAGTGCAGACAGGAGAATTTAAATATGAAATGATAAATGGGAACTGTAAAAACTGCTTGCAGTCTGTCATCCATTCTTAAGGGTTTTTGTTCAGCTGTGTAACAAAGTGTCTTCCTACATTGTCATACCCTGTAATACAGTAAATAAAACCAGTATCCGAGGTGTCTGTGTTTTTGATAACCAGTTGATACTGTGTCCCAGCACTGTTTTTAGTGCAGCCATAATGTGCTGATGACATTCCAGGCCCATATGCAGGTTCTGGGTATGTATGGTGATGATATACTAGAAGCTGTGGGACATCTCCTGGTGACTGTCGGAGGAAACCTGTAGCATAACCACTTTTAACTCCAACATCACAGGTAAACGTTACAGTTTGTCCTTTATTCACTGAGAGATGATTTGGTGTTAGCAGTGGAGTCTGTGAATCAACATCTGGAAAAAAAACAACAATATTAATAATATATTACATTAAGCAGTATTATGTAATTAAATTGAAACTTTAGAGAAAAACCTGGATACATACAGGATACCCATGCTACGACATATGTTATCAGTATCAGATCCATTTTCTCTATAGGTGTCTGAATGTCCTTTCCAGTATAGAAAATCTCTCTCACGCCTCCCTAAATATCACCAGCTCCTCTCTTGAGATTTCTATGCAAACGCTCTGGTGCAGCGAGCAATCGCAAACTGCCTGTAAACATTATGTGCAAACAGAATCTCTAGAATTCAAATCTGCTGAGGGTATATATTTCAAGGTGTTTGATCTTTCTTCCACTTAGTGTTTTAAAGAAATTAAGGACAACACTGTATTTTTGTTAATGGGCATAAAAATGTAATTTTTAATAAAGTTTTAACAAAAAGTCCATCCAGTGATTCCTATTTGCCAAATTAATCTGACAGTGCTGTTTATTTTCACAGAAAAATGCTGGTTGCTAGTTGCCATAATTACTACTACTAGTTCAGTCAGAAAAAAAAAAACACTCTGACTGGAACAAAGTCACTACATAGAGAGGCAAAAAAACAAAACTCTTTTTGCAAATTACTAGCTGACATTATTATTTTATTATTTATATAGTGCCATCAGATTCTGTAGTGCTGTACAATGGGACATCTTGGTTCCTCATACGCCAATATGCTGTATTCAAGTAAATCATACATCAGCAAAGAGCATGTATAAGTCATGTAGCCTAATCTACATGTACTATACATTAAAAGGTACAATTTCAGTACCACAGAAAAGTGCAGGGCAATGTGGATTTAAAGGATGAAAACATGATGATTTTCTGTTTTTTTTTTTTTTTCTTCAATTGAAACTGCAATAAGGATCAAGTCTTTAAATGAATTTAAAATAAAACAGTCACTCCAAAGGGTAATCTTTACTTGTTCCATATAGGTAAATAAAACACTACAAGCACCATAGCCACTAAGGCACTCTATAGTGGTTATGGTACCAGGGGTGTCCTTTTAAGGAGTCAAACGGTTTAAGAATGGCTTGACTTCTTATCTTAAGTCAATGGCTTTATAAAAGTTGTGTGTCTGTAACTATTTCTTTAGTCAGTTGAATATATTTCACTGCAAAGTAATGACCACTTTTCTACTGTCATTGATGTAATAAACTGATCAACCATAATATTAACACCACTGACAGGTGGCAGCATTTTCATGTCCTCCACAGCAGGTTTTTTTTAAGGATTTTATTCTCCCTTTTCTTTTAAAATTGGATAACACAGAAACATGGAGACACAGATATACCCATGCTTCTATTTTAAAGGGCAAAAGCAAGCCCTTTATTCGGAGACATAGACAAGACCACAGTCTTACTGTGTCATTGTATAAAGGCACATGTTTGCTTTTGCCTCTATATGGAGGCATATGCATGTCTGTGTCTCAATTTGTAAAGTAAAGGGTCAATAAAATCCTTAAAAAAAACTGTTGTGCAGGGCATGAAAATTGCTGATCAACACTACAGTGGTTTTAAGTCACAAAGGGCCACACTTTTCATGCTTTGCACAGCAGTATCAAAAACCTTTTTAAAAGAAAAGGGGGAAAATACAAACTTTTAGCAAACTGATGTTCAGAGTTTAAAAGTGCAGACTAACAAAAACAGCGGTTTTCAAAGTCACCAAAGGCAGCACTTTTCACGTCATGCACAATACCAATACAAACAAATCTACTAAACTAATTTGGTTTTCTAAGTAGGGCAATTCCACATCAAGGTAACGAATAAGGGATCTTTCTACTAAACAGTGCCCACATTTGGTATCCTAATTAGAGGAAACCCATATTAGGGTACCAGGTTATGGGAGCCATCTACTAAACAGCGCCCAAGTTTGGTATCCTAAGTAGCGGAACGCCACACCAGAATTCTTAACTAGGAGAAACATCTAATATATAGAGTTTTAATTTTACATCCTAAGTAGGGAACCCCATATCAGGGTACCAAATTAGAGGAGCCACCTACTAAACACCAATCTAGTTTGGAATCCTAAGTAGGGGAACCGCACAACAGGGTTCCAAATTAGGGCAGTCATAAATATAACAGTGATGCCATTGAATTTCTGCCATTGAATAGTTGCAACATACATAAGGAACTCCACTTAATCTCATCAATCTGGGCCAGGTTGCAACTAAACCAGAACCAAGCACCAAGTTGCAATGGTGTAGCGGTAATTACCCTTTCCAGGGGCCAGCCGGGGTCCTCTGTTCAAGCCGCGCGCGGTCCTGCTGCTGCACGAGCCGCGCGCGGCTCATCCGACGGCTGCAACAGGAAGGCGGGCAGTGACCGCGAGAAGTGGTCACGTGTCCCGCCTGACTCTAAGAGCGCGCCGCGGGTCTCGGGCGTGCTCTTAAAGGGACAGTGGGAGCCTAAATTGGCAAAGGCCTCCCATTGGTCCCTGTCATGCCACACTCCCCATACACTTACCTTTTGGGGGCGTGGATGTGACAAGGGCCAATCAAAATAGATGTTAAGGTATTTATACTCACCTTTTTCCCTTAGTTCCTTGCCCTATCGTGGTTTCTGTTTCAGTTCCCTTTAGCGCTTCTTGTGTTCAGTTGTGTCCCTTCGTACTTGACCTTGGCTTTGTTTCTGACTACTGTGAAAAATAGAAGTGTATACAATATAAGCAATGCAAACAAGTGTGGTAGCTAAAGTGCTACAGACCACCTGAGTGGGAAACCCCTCACACCACTCAATATAACATAAACAAATACATACAATAGATGGTACGTCCCACTTCTGGATATATCTGTGAGAAATATATATAATACACACAATAGTGTAATACAGTTGATGTAACTGGACAGTGCAGAATTATCAAATGTGGTACTCACAAACGTGGAGCCAAGTATATGTGGCACTCACTGTTGTCGCCTTGGGACGTTTTTGGAAGGATGTCCCTCCAATAGAGGGAAATGACCAATAGATTTCTAGTGAAGCGGTATTCAAAAGAATTACTAGAAAGAGCATCAACACAAGCTTTGGATCTACCTAGAGAACAAACCTTAACTATTAAAATCAAAGACACAAGTGAACAAATGGAGATCCTGGCTTTCATAACCATCTACAGCAGTCAAGCTCAGCAAATCAGAAGTATATTTTCAAGAAACTGGAAGATCCTCAAAGGAGATCCGAGTCTGGACACGATTTTGGGAGACAAACCAAGAATTATTTTCTCCAAAGCTCCAAGTTTGAAAAATATGCTTGCTCCTACTGTGCGAAACAAGAGGAAGATATTTGACACCCAACAACGAGGATTCACCAAGTGCGGGAAATGTATGGGATGTAAAAGCAATACTTTGCACATACCTCTAGTCAAGGAATTTTTATATAAGGAAACAAAAAAATCTTTAAGATCAAGACAGCGATGAACTGTGACTCTATTGGAATTATTTATATCTTAATCTCTCTGTGTAACAAACAATATGTAGGCAGAACTAAAAGAAAATTTAAAACCAGATTAAGTGAACATATTTGGAATATCAAGAGAGGATTCCCTTGTCACAATCTCTCTAGACATTTTGATGAATATCACTCAAGGAACTCCCAAGGTTTACAATTTATGGTGATAGAAAAAGTGGACATCAACTGGAGAGGGGGCAATTTGGAAAAAGAACTGAGGTCAAATGGATTTTCTATCTGGACACCTTGGAGTCTAATGGCCTGAATGTTGATTTTGAATTAAACGCATTCCTTTGAATAAATCATGCCCCAAGGCCAGGCCAATTAGTTATAATTTTATATATTTTTATATATCTTTACATATTTTTATATGTATTATTTTTAAAATAATTTATCCTCACAGAATCTGCGAAACGTTGACTTTGTCTCTTAGAGTATGATCATTGCATTACATTCCAATCTAGTGTACCATCATCCAGTCTCCTACACAGGGCCGCCATCAGGGGGTGACAACCATGATGGTTGTCACGGGTCCGGCGGCCCTGGGGGGCCCGGCCGCCCGGGCCCCACGTGGAGCGGCAAAGCTGCCGCAGGTGCATCTGCACCAGGGCCCATCAGGTGGCCCAAGCATTTAGGGCCACCCAATGGGCCCTATATCTTCAGGGGCCCGGTCAGCGCTGCGACCGGGTAATTGCGCGATCGGGCCCCTTTAAAAAAATAAATAAAAACATTGCGGCAGCAGAGGAGAGGAGAGGAAAAAGGAGATGAGAGAGGAGAGGCATCTGCTCACTCCCATCATCCCCAGCCACCCTCCTGCAACTTAAAGGTAAGTGGAGGGTGGCTGATAAATGAGGTGTGTGTATGTCAGTCTGTATGTCTGTGTGTATGTATGTGTGTATGTCTGTGTGTATGTCTGTGTGAATGTCAGTGTGTATGTCTGTGTGTATGTCTGTATGTCAGTGTGTGTGTGTGTATGTCTGTGTGTGCATGTCTGTGTGTATGTCTGTATGTCAGTGTGTGTGTGTATGTCTGTGTGTGTGTGTATGTCTGTGTGTATGTCTGTCTGTGTGTGTATGTCAGTGTGTATCTCAGTGTGTATCTCAGTGTGTATGTCAGTATGTATGTCTATGTGTGTATGTCTGTCTGTGTGTATGTCTGTCTGTGTGTATGTCTGTGTGTATGTCTGTGTGTATGTCTGTGTGTATGTCTGCCTGTGTGTATGTCTGCCTGTGTGTATGTCAGTGTGTATGTCTGTGTCTCTGTGTGAGTATGTCTCTGTGTGTATGTCAGTGTGAATGTCTGTGTGTGTATGTCTGTATGTGTGTATGTCTGTATATCAGTGTGTGTGTGTGTATGTCAGTGTGTATGTCAGGGTGTATGTGTATGTCTGTGTATGTCAGTGTGTATGTCTGTATGTCTGTGTGTATGTGTATGTCTGTGTATGTCAGTGTGTATGTCTGTATGTCTGTGTGTATGTCTGTGTGTGTATGTCTGTCTGTGTGTATGTCTGTATGTCAGTGTGTGTGTGTATGTCTGTCTATGTGTATGT